>NC_083360.1:85604523-85907553 GCF_030254825.1 Meriones unguiculatus
GAGGCATTGTGGAGCCTCCTTTGTAGCGAGCTGCCCGCTCCGGCTGAGGCCGACATGTGTCCCAGGGATTTCCCCTTCCTTTTGTTGTAACGTTCCTAATGATGCATTCTGACTTTTTCACTCTGTTTTCTACACATTTGTCACCACTTCTGCGTTTGGATCTTCACGCTGGAAAATCTGAGGCTTACATGGAAGATTGATTTTTAATGCCCCTTGTGTTGTTTTTCTGCTATAACATTTGCATGCAATTATGTTATTTTAAAAATAGGAGGCTGTGGAGTTTGAAGGAAAAAAAAAAAAAAAAAAAGAAAAGAATCTTCCGGGTGGATGAGCAAATGGAAAGGCTGGCCTTTAATTTTGTTAACATCCCAATTACATCGTGGTAACCCTTGTGAAGATTTCTGTCCCTTGTACCGCAGCACCTGGTGTCTGTTGCCGAGACAGGGACTAACCAGATCGTAGGCTCAACCCTCGCCGGGTGGAAAGAAGTGATGGGAGACGCGTGCTCCTGTGGGCCAGCAGAGGTCGCTATTTCAGAGTTGTTAGAGGGGAAATTTTCCATCGTCCACACGCCTCTTTTGTTTGCAGGAGTGAGAAGCTTTTTAATTCATTCTTGTTTCCCCTCCCCCCGATTTCCAAGTACTTTGCAAAGTGAGTTATTTATATATATCGTGTTGCAAAGTGGGGATGGCTTCAGAAGCCTTCTCTAGACACCGCCTTTGAGATAGGGCATCTCTTTAGCCTGGAGCTCACCCATTCCACTAGGCTAGGCGCTCTCCAGGGAGGCTCTTGTCTCGGCCTCCTCCGCACCAGGATGGGCTCGTGTTACGTTTTCACGTGGATTAGGGGACTGGAACTCAGATCCTCACGCTTGTATGGCAAACGCTTCAGGGTAGGAACCATTCCCTGTTCACTTTTTATTTTGAGACAGAGTTTTATTAAGGTGCAGTTTTATTAAGGTGGAATTGACTGTGCTAGTCAGTCTAGCCTTGAACTTGCAATTCTCTTGCCTCAGCCCGCGCCACCACGCCTGCCCGAGAAGTGTGCATTCTTCTCATTTTATGCATTGTTATCGCATGTGTGTATGATTCTTGTGTGTGGTGTGTGCTCGGTATGGGAGTGTAGTGTGTGTATGTGTGGTATGTGTGTGGTGTGTATGGTAAATGTGTATGTAGGTGTATGTGTGGTATGTGGGGGGTGTATGTGTGCTATGGGTGCATGATGTATGGTGTATATGGTACATGTGTTTGTGTGTGGTGTATATATGTGATGTGTGCGCGTGTACAGCCTGTGCATACCGCGAACGTGTGGAGGTCAGAAGACAGTGCTTAGGAGTCATTCTCTCCTGGCGCTGTGGGTTCTGGGGATGGCGCTCAGGCCATCAGGTGTGTGTGGCAAGTACTTTGACATGAGAGCCATCTTGCAGGCCTCCGTCTTGTGGGCCTGAGAAGGGTGCATTCTTGAGGCCAAACCATAGACGTAGCTCGACTTCGTGTTTTCTTTTCTTACAAAAATCTAGCATGCTTTCTGCTTAAGGAAGCCAAACCTTGCTTCTTGGTGTCCTTTGAAATCGGGAGGTGTGACAGGTTGTCAGGGCTTCCTCCTTCTGGGGAAAAGAAATCCAAGTGGTAGGTTTTCTCCAAACACGTCCCAAACTTGAGACCTATTTAGTGTCTAAAGTTCACCAAGGACCTACTGAAGCTTTAAGGGTTCATTATTCAAGCTTCCTACTTGAGGAGAAATCGTTTGTAAATGAAATGGGAAGACCAGTTTGCCCTAGCGGGCTCCATGTATTCAAGCTAATCAGCTGGATGTTCCTTGAAGCTAGAGGGACCGTGAGCACAGCAGGGTCACCACTGGGTAGCGGGTGGGCAGCTGGCATCCTCTCCTGCAGTAAAGAAGTGCTGTGTTTTGGTAGCTGCGTAAAAAGGCTTTGGATCCTAGACTCCCATATTGGCTAGGTAAACTGCTGTCCATCAGTCTTCAGATACTTTCGTGTTCTGTGTTGCCGTTAGCTGTCAAGGTTGTTAGGATATAAAGCCATGGTGTCTTTTAGGGTTCTGTTATTTTTATTCTTTTGGTTTTTGAGACAAGGTCTTATTCTGCCACACAGGCTGGCCTTGGCTGGCGATCCTCCTGCCTCGGCTTCCCACATTTCAGTTCTTCTCAGGAAGAGAAACATACAGATTTGACCTCTTCCAGGGAGGGATGACAAGAATTGCTAATGGATGCAGATGTGGAGGAAATGGAACTGTTAGCATCAACTCTAAGGTTCTGGCTGGCGTGGCTGGTTGAATGAATTGCCTTTTGCTGAGGTAAGGAACGGGTTTGCAGGGGGCAGGGCCAGGGGCAACATGGGATAGTCAACTTCGGTCGTGTATTCCTGAAGCAACAACAAAATGGTGGCCTGAGGAACAGAAATTTCATTTTATTTTCCATTAAAAAAATCAGGCTAGGTACTGGTGTTCCCCGAGCTGCCTGGGGTTCAGGCTTCAAGGCAGTGAGAAGAAGGATGGAAGGGAGGCTGGGTCTCCCCTGCTTCCTAAGGAGGCCTGGAAAGCCTCGTTCTCACACTCTCATCTCATTGGCCATAGTGGAATCACACAGCCACATCTGCTAGAAAGATTCTGGGAAACGTCTTTTAGGGGCTGTGTGTCACCCCTTAACGAAGTTATAGTTTTGTTATTGGGGAACAAGGAAGGAGGACCCACAAGGTGGACGGCCTGCAGTCCTTCCCAGGACTCAGTCTTGGACGTGAGCTTCAGTCTCATGTCATGACCTTGAGCTGAGATTCCCAACTCCACTAAGCCACCATTTCAACAGCGAAATCATGAACAATTTGGAAGTTCACTTTTAACATCATGAGTCAGCCCTTGGCTTTCATGAATAGATGGCAAATGCAGAATTTGGAAAAGAGATAAGAAGCGTTGGAGAAAAAGTTTATGCAAGATGTTTGTCAAGCCAGCATGATGGCCTGTGCCTGTAGTCCCAGTTAGGGCGAGGCCGTGACAGGAGGACCACTTGAAGTCATGAGTTTGAGGCCCCTCTGGACAACATGGCAAGAGCCTATATAGAAGGAAGAAAAAGGCCTTTCAAATGCCTGAAAGGTTTGTGGTAGGTTTTGTAATGGGTAGTCGGACTTAACTGATGAGTCGTTTCATTCTCGCTTTGAGAATGCTCTGTGCACGGAGAGAGGACTCCGACCTGCCTTCAAGAGAAGCAAATAAATGACAGCGCTGTGCGCTCTGCCTTAAGCTGATGCTTGTTGTGTAAGAAGAAAGTGAGTAAATGTGAGTCACCAGCCCAGCTTACTCAGAGGCAGCTCGTTGACCTACTTTTGTGACCTCACGGGCCACTTGGCTGCGTTGCTGCCATGTTGCAGCGCCCCTGCCTCCGAGGGGGCTTTGGTTGAGTATGGGCAACCCGGCGAAGCCACACACAGGTTCGTGACACGGCAGCTGGCAAGCGTTCTCGGGTGGCCGGCGAGGGTAGAGTCCCGGAAAGGAGAAAGGACAGCGGCTGTGTGTGTGTGCTTGGCTTGGGGCGAGGATGGGAAAGCAGGCTGCCTGGAGCCCTGGCCATTAGGAGTCCTGGATGGAAGGGGGTGGAGCGGCCAGTCAGGAAGTCACTCAGGGCCAGACCATCAGAAGGGCCTGCTTCAGCCGGACACAGGGCATCATGGGAAGATCGTAGTGTTTTAGGCTCAAGCGGACCTAGGGCTGAGCCCTGAACCTGTTGCTTCCCAGCTCCCACTCTCTTGGGCTCGTCTTTGCACTGGCGCCTGAAGCAAAGGTAGAGTTTTCTGCAGCAGGCTGTGTGAAGGTACCTGCCGAGGGGTAGGGCCGCACCACCTCGGCCCTCCTCTCCTCTATGTGCAGCTCTGGTCGTCCCTCATAAGTTCTCAAGCTGTCAGAACTTATTGTCTCTGGTAGCAGCATTTGCTGTGCATTCTGTATTGTCTTATTCCGTTTGCCCTGCGAGTACAATGACTCGCTGAAAACCAATTAAAATTTCTATAGAGAAGCAGTAGCATGTCATGGGCACGGGGAAGGGATCCGACTTAGAAGCCCGTTGGTGTGACATCTTCTTTGCTTCTGGAAACCACCATTAAGGGATGAAGAATGCCTTGGGCCACCCAGGGGATAGTCCAGACTCTAAGACTTGTGTTTTTCCAGGCCCCCAGCCTCTCTTGCCCCCTCCCTCCTTGTCCAGCGTGTCAAGTTTGCATCTGAAAGGCGGCTGCTTTCCAGACCCATCTCCCATCCCCGCCACTCTTGGAGCCCAGTCCAGCCTCCTCAGCACCTCTTTGGCCTTCTGCCTACCCTTTCCACACCCACTTTTGCCTCCTTCTCTTGCCATTTTCTACATGACAGCTGGGCTACTATTTTCAGAACAGATCTGACGGGTGTGTGTCTCCAGCTCACAGCTCTGCTTTGCCTTTAGGACCTGGTGGGCTCCCTCCCCCCAGTGTCATCTAGTGTCCTGCTGCCCTCTCTCTGCCACACAGCTCTCTCCACAGCTCTGTGTGGAGCCGGCCCTGAGGCGCAGGGCGCGTGCGCTTATGTGTTTTCTGTCTAACTGGAAAGCTCCACGGCCCATAGGTTTCTGGCCCCCAGGGGTTCGAGTTTAACCTTCACCTTTAGGGTGAAAATCCTCCTCTACCTTTTGGATGGGGCTTCCCCTCTCTGCCTCATAACGTCACAGCATGGAAGGTCTCCCTCAGGTCTTGTGATTAGATATCCGTTTGTGTGACCAGCTGAGTATCTGTGTCTACCTGAGTCAGCCGAAGGCACTGTTAATCTCTGCAACCTAGCACGATGCTTGGAGCATGCTAGTGTCCAGAAAAGGTCTCAGAAACAGTTAAAAATGTTGGGTGTCTTCCTCTAGTTCTCTTTACCTTGTTTTTTGAGGCAAGGTCTCTCCTTGAACCTGGAGATCACTAATTCACTAGACTGGCTGGGTATCAGCCTCTCTGCACCGGAATTACAGGTGTGTATCAGACCTGGCTCCTCATGTGTGGGTTCTGGGGATCAGAACTCATGTCCTTACTGACTTTATTCCTTAGACCAAGGAGGCTTCCTTACTTTCTGAGGTGCCATGGTTTTTTCTGCACAGACTATCATGTACATCGTCTGTCAATAGAGACGTTTATGGATTTCCTTTTCAACTTGTAAACTTGACTTGCCCTTGCATTACTGGACTTGCTAGGACCTCTAGGATGCTGCTGAAGGGGACTAGCGAGGACCAACAGCCTTGTCTATTCCAGATGGTAGGGGAAAGTACCCAGTCTTTGCACTAAGGGTGGTGTGTGTGTGTGTGTGTGTGTGTGTGTGTGTGTGATGTTGGTGTAGGACTGGTGTTTCTTGTTGTTTGTTGGGTTGTTTAATCAGAAAGTTCCCTTCCAGTCCTGAATTAGCTCTTAGTCTCTTATCATGTATCCATTTTATCGAAAACATCCTTAAGTAGCCTTTTGTAACTGTGATTCATAAGGAGATGTTTTCTGCACTTGATTTTTTGAGACAAGGTAGCTCGTTGAAGCTGGAGCATACTGATTGGCTAGCCTGGCTGGACAGCAAACACCCCGCTCCCTGCCCATGGGATGTTTCTGTTGCAGCCTCCATAGCATTGAGGTTACAGGCCGGTGCTGCCATGTTCAGCTTTTTAAATGGAGGCTAAGGGCCCAAACTCCAGCCTTCACCCTGGCAAAGGGAGATCTTTACCCACCGAGGCATCTTTCTGGTCCTGTGCTTTATTTTACTTTTAAAATAAATCCTTTTCTAAAAAATTTATTTAGCTTTATTTCATGTGCATTGGTGTTTTGCCTGCATGTATGTCTGTGTGAGGGTGTCATATCTTGGAATTACACTTGTGAGCTACCGTGTGGGTGCTGGGATTTGAACCTGAGTCCTCTGGAAGAGCAGTCAGTGCCCTCTCTGTCTGCCAAGCCATCTCTTTAGACCCGGTCCTCGTGTTTTATTTTTAAAAGCATCTTTGGTGCTGGGGAGATGGCTCAGTGGGCAAAGCATATGCTGTGCAAGTTTGATGACCTCAGTTCAAATACTCAGAACCCATGAAAAAGCCTGGCACAGTAGCTTAAGTGTGTGCAATTCCAGTACTTCCCTATAATCAGAGTCCAGATAAACACACACACACACACACACACACACGCACGCAGGCACAAACGTGCACACACATAGCATCTTTGTTAGATGGATACTAGAATAACAGCAGTAGGGTGGGTATTTTTATTAATATTAACATCTCTCATTTCCTGTCTTGTTTATATTTTCTGCCTTTGCAGGAGGATTCTGGCAGCCCATTCAGGTCAGATATTGCCACCTTTATTTGGCAGGGATAGCATTCAGGAACCAGAGATGGATTTGTTTGTCGTCTAGATAACATCACAGCCACAGCCACCATGGAAGCCTTGCTCTGGGGCCATTCCCAGCAAATGCCCACAGTGTACTTAGTAATGGAAGCCCTGGCTTTGGATTCAGACACACTTTATTTTTATCGACTTGAAAATTGATTTAATGTAGTGACATTCACATAACAAATTAATTATTTAAAAGCGGACAGCTCAGTGGCATTTAATATATTCCTCGTGTTGGGAAATGTCACCTCTCTCTAGTTCCAGATTTTTTTTCTTTCGGGATCCAGAAGAAACCCATGACCAGTAAACAGATTCCTTCTGACCCCCTCTCCTTGCCCCTGACAACCACCATTCTGCCTTTTGTCTCCAAGAAAACAACAACAGTCTCCTGCTTATTTCATGTAAGTGAAACCGAGTAAGTTAAAACCTTTCGTGCCAAGCTTATTGCACTTAGCATTTTTCTGAGGCTCATTCACACATGGAATAGATCCATGTGTCTTTCCTTTGGAAGATGAACTATATGCCACTGTGTGTATCAACAGTTTATCAGAACCTGTTAATGAGCATGGGATCGGGGGCTCCTACCTTTTGGCTTTAGTGAAATGAGCTGCACACACATGCATTTGTTTATGTTTTCATCGGAGTTACTGGATCACATGATAATTCTGCTAAGTCTTTGAGGGCCTGCCAAACTTTTCCATCGTGGCGTGGCTCTGGCCCATTTTCCATTCACACTATCGATGCATGAGGGATCCCCTATCTCCACGCCCGCCTTCCTCCCCCATCTTCTCTTTGCAGCCATTTTGTCAGGCTTCAAGTGATGTTCCTCTGTGGTTTTGCATTTTCATAATGACGAATCACGTTGGGCACCTTTTAGTATCTTTGTGCACCTTCTTAATGACATGTCAATTCAAATCCTTGCCTGCCTCATTTTCAGTCCTGAGGGCTCTCTACCACTGAGCTACACCCTCAACCAAACCTCTTTTCACTTTCTGTTGTGAAAACAGTCTCCCCGTGCTACATAAGCTGGCTTTCAGCTCACTCTGTAGTCCAGACAGGCCTTGAACTCATGGTGTCTGCACCTGCTTTCCAGGTAGTCGAGAGGACAGATCTGTGCCATCAGGTCCAGCTCTGCCCATTTTAAAAAACTGGATTGAATTTGAGCTTAAGATTTTCTTTGCAGGGAGGTTTGTTTGAAATAGGGTCTTACCACGAAGTCCAGACTTGTCTCAAATTCTTGGCCTTTCTGCCTCAGCCTTGCATGGGCAGAGATTAAAGGCATGTGCCACCACACCTACCTCCATACACTGTTTTTTTTTTTTTTTTTTTCACTCTGCTGACCAGGCTGGCCTTGAACGCTGGAACTCAAGCAGTTCTTTGCCTCAGCCATGTACCACAGCACCCAGCTAAGCCATCCCTTCACCGTCCTCTGATGCAGAGATGTTTTAATTGGGGATGAAGTCCAGTTATTCTTTTTTTTTTTTTTTTTTTATTCAGTTACTCGTGTTTTTTGCATTGTTGACTCCAAAGTAAAGGCTTGTCCCTGTGTTTTCTTCTGTTTCATGGCTTTCATTTAGGTTGCTGGTCCGTCCCACGTCACGTTTGCAGGTGGTGAGTTAGGGGTTCTCTCTTCTGCATGTGAAAATCAGTTGGCCATGGGACTACGAGGACTTGGATAAATTTCTTAATCTTGAACTTTTATTTCCTTACCTATAACCTCTTACCTCAGAGGCCTTGTCAGGACTGCGTGAGATCATGAAGGAAGCCACGTGACGGCTAACAACTATTTGTAACTCCAATTCTAGGAGCTCTGGCAACCTTCTTCTGACCACTGTGGTCATTGGGCACGTGTATGGTCACACAGACACACACGTAGACAAAGCATGCACACACATGCAGTGGGTAAATAAATCTCTCAAAAAATTAATTAATTAATTTATTTATTTATTTTGGTTTCTCTGTATCATTGCTGGCTGTCCTGGACTCTCTCTGTAGACCAGGCTGGCCTCGAACTCACAGAGATCCACCTGCCTCTGCCTCCCAGAGCGCCCAGCGACAAATAAATCTTTAAAAACAAAAACAAACAAACAAACAAAAACCTTAATTTTATTGTGGCCATTGGGAACTGTTGGTGAGGTTTAAACTGGGAAAGTGCCATGGCCATATCTGCATTTCAGACTGATGGGGAAACTGAGAGCTCAGGCCACCGTGGAAGACGGCTTATCAGAAGGAAGAGGATGGAGGCAGAAGAACAGGAAGAAATACAGTGAGGACTGGTAGCACATTTGTGATCCCGGGATAATGCTCAGGTGTCTTGTTTGGGGACTTGACAAGGGCCGTTCGCCTGGAGGCTGGCACAGTAGGAAAGGGCCCAATAGAGTGGGAAGATTAGGTTTGCTTTGGCAGATGCGTTCCCATGGGACGTGTCCAGCAGGCAGACTGTGTCCAGGCCTTGCATTTGAACTTTGTTAGTGTGGAAAGTACATGTTGCCTGGGGTTGTGGGCTCACAAGCAGAAAGCTTTAAGAAGCTCTGGTCTAGCCTGCGGGATTGAGTAGTAGGTTCTGGTTTGCTCTTGTTCTGTTCTTTCTGATTAAAATACTAATGAGTTTTAATGCCAAAACTATGAAGAAAAAAAAAAACACCCTATAATCAGTTAACCCTGTGGAAAGCTAAATAGAATAGTATATCTTGTTAGAAAATACTGATGTTTCGAAAATGTATAAAAACGAAAAGTGCAGGCATCCTGTGTCTCCTTCCCCCTTGGTCACTGGTAACAGATCCTTCTATTTCCTTCTAGGAAAACTGCATAGGCACACCAGACCTGCAAGCCTGCACCAAGGGCCCTGCTACAGCCACTGTTTGAGTTGAGACCTGGGTCAGCCCACTACTTTGCCTGGCTACCAGCTGTGGCAGATCTCACAAGGTCTCCAGCTTCAAACACAAGGTCTGGTCAAAGGTAGCCATGCAGGAAAGAGGAAGTAGACAGAGCTGTTGCTGTGTTGGGAAATTTGGAGAGCTTTTGCCTGCTTGTCCAGTTGGTTAAATGACTCATTTGGCAAATGTTGTCAGTCTGAACTAAACGTGCAGATCTCTCTCTCTCTCTCTCTCTCTCTCTCTCTCTCTCTCTCTCTGTGTGTGTGTGTGGTGTGAGGAAGAGCAGAGTGCTCAGCTCCTGGCCTCATGGAACGTCAGAATAGGCAAAGCCAGATTGTCCTGCTTTCTTGCTTCTTGAGGCATAAACTAAATAGGGCTATTTGTCTAAAGCCCCATGCCTGTTGGCCAGGGCCAGGGCCTACAGGAGGGTCAAGAACTGGATAGCCAGTTAGTACCCTATTCTTCCTCCTTTCTACTCATCCATCCTGCCTTAAAAGCTACAGTGCCCGTTGATGAGGCCCCTGAAAGACACAAGACCTCCAAGAGGAATGCGCACCTCTGGGTCTGTGGGTCACTCGGCTGACACCTGCCCTCGGTGATGTGAATGATACTGGAGGAAGACCATTGCTGTGGGAGTCAGGAAGCCTGCTTTGCCACGACCGACCCTGTTGCTGACCCTGTTACTGCTCGCGGTGAATGTGGGGGGAGGGGAGTAAGTAAAGTCAAACTATTTCCAATTCCCGCTGCTGTTTTTAAGTCTCTGAATAAGGTATAGGAAGCTAGGTCTTACCGTTTTGTGACCGGGGAATCTTGTTTTAACATGATTCCGGGACTGCTGCCTGGATCGTCTTCCTATGTGTAGAACCCCAGTCTGTGACCCCGGCCCGTTGCAGGAGATCGACACACGTTTCCCAGGCTAAGACTAAGGCCAGAGAGCATTCTCAAGCGGTCTAAGCCAGGCAAGACCCTTTGGGCAGGCTGTTGTCACCGGCACATAGCGGGAGGGGTGGACAGCACGCAGGGACATTGTGAGGCTTCTCTGTCTTCCTCTGTAGGCCCCAGAAGAGAGGTCTTAGTCAACACTCCATTTTGCATGGCTTAGGCATGGGAGCTGACCCCCTGCTTCTAGTCACTATGACGCCTCTTCCCACACCCACACGTTGAGCAGGGCCCCTTGAAACCCCCATGCCTGGAAGGCAGAGAGCGATGAAGCAAGGCACACAGGGCGCAGGGGCCCTGGAGACGCTGATGCCTGGATTGGGGAGAGAGCTCGAGGAACAGGGGGACTCTGAGATCCTTTCTCTCTCCCCCCTCCCCCATGGACCCTCTCTAGAAAACATCACAGGAGTGGAGTCCTGAGAAAGTGGGCTGGGGCCTGGGTCGGGATCCGGGCTTTGCTACTTACTGACTTGCCGACGAAATCTGCGGGACTTCAGGTGATCTGTTCGGAGCCCGCAAGACCCAAACAAAACAACCTGTCAGACACTTTTTACCATCTGTTACCTCCGCTTTAGCAGGTCCCTCGTGACTCCCATCTCCCGGGGAGAAGGCGCGACCCGGGGAGCGGCAGGATCGGGCCCGGGAAGGGGGACGAAGCCGGGGTATGCTGGCTCTGCCTTCGGGCCCTAGCCTCCTCCTCCTCCGGCCGCTCGCTCGCCAGGTCCGGCCGAGCCCCCGCCGCCGGCGAGGCGAGCCGGGGTCCCGGGCGGCTGTCAAAAGCTCAGGCCCGGAGCGCGCCGCCCCGCCCCGGCCCCCAGGCGAGCGGCACGCCCTCGAGCCGCCATTGGCCGGGTCCCGCAGCCCCCCGGGGAGCCGCGGCCCGAGCGACCGTGGGCAGCGGCGGGCCGCCCCGCCCCCGGGGTGTCGCCCCGTGAGGACGCGGCGGCCGTGGCGGCGGCGGGGGCTGCGGCGCCAAGAAGGAGGCGCGCCGAGCCGTGCGCCCCGCGGAGCCGCTGCGCCCGCGGCGAGGTGAGAAGGCCCCGCTCCGGCGGGGGAGGGGGGGGTGGCGGCCGGGGAGGTGATGCCGAGGCTCCGGAGCCCGAGACTCGCGGCTGCCGGCGAACGGGGTGGGGTGGGGGAGTGCGCCCCGACGGGGGCGCGGGCGTGCGTGGGAGCCGGCGTGCGTGGGCGTGCGCTCCGGCCGTGCGGGCTTCCGCGCGCGGGGGCCCTGGGAGGTGCGTCTCCCCCGGCTGCGCTCCGCGGGCTCGCGCGGTGGCTGTGGCGCCCCTCTTCAGCGCGGTGGCCGGCCGGTGCGTGTGCCGTGGCCGGGCTCGGCTCAGCGCGCCCCGGAGCAGCCGGGGACCCATGTGGATCCCCGTGTGGGTCCCCGTGTGGCTCACCGTGTGGGTCCCCTCCGACTCCCCGGAGGCAGGCTCTCTGCTGCCCTTTCCCTGTCCCTTTAGAGAACTCCGGACAGGAACTCCCATCCTGGCCGAGTTTACCGCCCTCTCCTTGTCCCTTTAGGGAACTCCCGTCCCATCCCTGGCCTCAGTCTCGCCCTTCGTCCGAAGAGGGCTGCTCACCCCGGCTGGGAGCGGATTAGGCTGGGAGGGCGCGGGAGCTGCCCCGGAAGGTGCGGGGTCAGGGCGCAGACGTGGGGTGGGGTGGAGTGGGGTGGGGGGGGCGGCCGCGGTGCGCGGGTCAGGTGGCTCAGGGATGGGGTCGGTGCCCCGACGCTGACCGGTCCGAGAGGGCGGGACCGGGTGGGACAGGACTGCCCCAGCTGCGGTCCGGGCACGGCGGGCTCAGTCCCCCCCCCCCCCCCCCCCCGGTGCTCTCTCCCCTCCGCAGGAGCCCGGCGCGACCCCCAGCCGTGCGCCCCGCCCCG
The DNA here is from genome assembly GCF_030254825.1 of Meriones unguiculatus. Classification (NCBI taxonomy): domain Eukaryota; kingdom Metazoa; phylum Chordata; class Mammalia; order Rodentia; family Muridae; genus Meriones; species Meriones unguiculatus. The sequence goes on from NC_083360.1 coordinate 85,616,600, forward strand.
GCGCCATGCACTGCGAGGTGGCCGAGGCGCTGTCGGACAAGAGGCCGAAGGAGGCCCCCGGGGCTCCCGGCCCCGGCCGCGGGCCCGCCGCCGCCGCCTTGGGAGCGCACATGGCCTTCAGGATTGCGGTGAGCGGCGGCGGCTGCGGGGACGGGAACCTCCCAGACCTGCTGCCTCGGCTGCCGGTGCCACCGCCGCGCGCCCACGACCTTCTCCGGCCCCGGAGCCCTCGAGACTACGGCGCGTCCAAGGCCGGCGGCGTCGGCAAGGGTGAGTCTCACTGCCCCGGCACGCTGACCCGCGGGCACGCGGGGGTCAGGCAGGGCCGAGGGTGCAGGCCCTGCTCTGCCCCTGGCTCTGGAGGGATCCTCGGGGAGAACTTCGTGGAACTTCCTTCAGAGTTCCTCGGTGTCGGTGTGGTTGGTTGGGGACTCGCCTGTCAGTTTGAGCTGATGCCTGGAAGCGTCCAATTTAAACCATGTTCGGGAGGAAATGTGTGTACAGAAAGCTTACATTACATAATTTTGCTTCTGTATGTTTCTGATAAAAGTCGTGTGAAACATCAGATTTTTACTGTACGCCAGTGTCAGCTTCTGTGTCTAGTAACTGTTTCTAAGCGGCGGAAGGTATACAATCTCAAAGAAAGAAAGGGGGAAAAAAAAGAAGGAAAGAAGGAAGAAAGAAAGAAAGAACAAAACAGAGGACTTTGGCAAGACCTCTCCCTTAAGGACCTCAGTTTCCCCATTTGTCAGGTTAAGAATTTATTGTGCCACACGATTTCGTGACTCCTGATGTAAGTTCTTCTGTAATCCAGCCTGGGCCAAATGTTGTCTTCGAAATGGCTTTTCTGTGTTTGGTGAAGCCAAGGCAAGCCCGGAACCCACTGTGGGCAAATTCAGGGGCAAGTGCTGGTGTTCTCCTGACCATATTCACCCAATCATAGTTAATTATTACTGACGTGCTATTTATAGGTTTCATGGTAACAGATAATTAACCAGACGTTAGAGAAATTGTGAAGGGATGTGCCATTCTGTCGTTTCAGTCCCCATTAGCTGAACCAGCAGCTTTGGGGTTTGTTCAGATCGGGCCCCAGGACCCCTTCGGATTCTCTTGTAGTTGGTTTACAAGGCTGTCAAAGCCAGAGTTTTGTAGTTGCAGACACCTCTTTCCATTAGCTCATCACCTTAGGCCAGCCTGCTTCCAGTTTCTGGCCTGGTTGGAAGAATAAATGTGTAGAAGTTTCTCTTTGGCTTTGTAGGAGAGAGGCCCTTCTGGTCTTCAGTCTCTTCTCCAAGGAGAGGTAGTTTTTTTAAAAGAGAATAAATACGGGAAATGCTTATTGAATATTTTTGCATGCTCAAGTACGAGAGAGAGAGAGAGAGAGAGAGAGAGAGAGAGAAGTGTTACCTAGCAAGCCATCAGTAATGCTTGCCGCAGAGAGCTCCCTGGCTTGCCAGGTTCTGTAAACGGTCCTTTCTGAAACTCACGCCCAACATCTGCAGCTCAAGTCCTGCTCAGCCCTAGCGATGGCTATCCCTCACACAACCTGTGTTTCGTTGTTAACTGGAAGCCTTTCACTGGACGCTTTGCTTGTTTCCTGCCTCCATCCTTCCCAACGACAATTATGTTTTACCCATCACCCCTATATAAAAGTGCTTAAAGTCAGAGCTACATTTGGAAAAGATAGGAAAGGTAAAGGCGACCGGAGAAACAGACCCTCTCTTTGAACTTAAAGCTGGTCTTTCTGGTTACCATCTCCCAGTGGCCTCTAAATTGTTTTTCTTCACAGCTCTGGGGCTGCTGGGGTGGAGTAGATGGCCTCCACTTGAAAGGTGAGAAAACTGAGGGGTAGCATCTGCAGCTGCGGGGGCTGACGCTCTGGCATCATGCACTTTAGAGAGAGGAAGGTCTGTCTGCATGTTCTTTGGAGTCAGCCCTAGAGAAGAGCAACTTTCTCCCCGTCTTCTCAAGATGCCCTTTTAGAAACATTATTGCAGCTTGAACACCTCCCACCAAAACAGTCCCCGACTGTAGAACCCCCTGAATGCGTGCTGTCCGGCCTCATCTACTGGGGCTTATTAGAAACAGGCTAGCAGAGATACCAATTGCAGCATATTTTTTTTTTTGGCCGAGCTGGAAACGATAAGACAGTGAGCTTCGATGGGTAAAAGACAGGAAAGTTATTTCTCCCCTCTGAGCCTCAGATCTCCTCGTTGAGACTGACTTAGACAAGAGCATTTTAGGGTTGAGATAGTACTGTGTTTGATGTTTTCAGCCTCTGGATTTTCACTTGTGTGGAGGCGATAATGCCCATCACAGGGTCAATAAACCAGGGTGGTAAGGATGCCCTATAAACTGAAAAGGTCACTTTCGTTAATACTTCTGGGGCATCACGTTAGGGACAGTGATGGTGGAGGTAAAGGTGGCAGATTGAAGAATGAGAAAGGTTTCATTTTGATGTGTCCAATGTTAAGGACACTAATTCTGGTGCACTGGCCAGGAGAGGCCAAGAGGTGCTGTGCCTTGGGTTTTCTGTGGCCTCTGTTGCCCAGGAAAGGGAGAAAAGATGGCCGTGCATGGTGTGGGGTCAGGGTTCAAGTGATAGGCCTTCTGCTTTGGACAGACCTTAAGCCCGGATGGGACTGAGCTAATGACTGTTTCCAAGTCTGCACCTGGAGGGTCTAGGCGTGGGGTGACATCATGGAGTACGTCGTCATCATTTGTGATAAGAATCACTATCTGTTTATGGCCGAGTCCCATTTATCCAGATTCCAAACAGCTGACAAGGCCAAATTGCCAAATCCTGCATTTTTTTTTTAAATTATTATTAGACACCTGACACTCTTTTGTAACTCCTGACGATGAAAGGAGGAAAACAGCTGGGCTTTCCCTGGCGGGCAGCTTTGTGGCTCACGGTGCTTACTCTGCCCAGGCCTTGTATTTAGGATGTGTCCACACACATTCCTTCATCTGGCTTTGCCTACCTCGAGGGCTCTTCTCGGGGACAGATGGAGGGCTTGTGTCGGATGGAGCAGAAGCTGGCTCTTTTTGTAGGTTAATGCCTGGAGGTTCCAGGATTTGCTCAGAGCTGTGGATGGTGAGTGATGATCCCGGGGCCTCGAACCCCAGATCTTTCTGGTTCTGAAACTTGTGTCATCTCCATGTGTGTGCTTGAGCGGGAGGGCTGGCTCTCGTAAGTAGGGCCTTCCGAACATCGGAAGAGAATTTAACTGCATTTGTTTTTGGTGTGTCTCCTGTGTTAAATGTTTGGAAACTGGTAATCGTCCCTGTGCCACGTCTAGAAGACTTTGTAGTTTACCAGATGATTCCGTCTGTCCAAACCAGATAATGATGTCGCTGTTTGACTCACAGCAACTCAGTGGGCCTGGGCCCCTTTTACCGTGCACTGTTCACGGCGAGCAAAAAGGGGAGACTGACAATCGTCACAAGTGTGAACTCTGCCATTAGTGAAATCAGTCCCTCCTAACATGGCTGTAAATTTCCAAAGGCGGTCAGTCTAAAAGCAAGCAAGAAAGGAAAGCAAGCAAGCAATTACAGGCTGTGTGCCTGGGTGTCAGGCTGCTGGTATGGGCAAGGCGTGATGGTTTCAGTGTGCTATCTGGGTGAGTTTTTTTCATCAAAGCAGGAAGCTACTGCCATGTTCTGAGGAGGTCAGGAGAGGCCGGCACATCTGTAATAGAAAGGTATAAGTTATTTTTAAAGCATTTTCCCCCCTCTGGCTCTGGTGGGCAATTTGCTTGCATTTCATCCATTTTAAAGTGCTGGTCCTGGGATCCGGAAATAATCAGATCCAAATTTTTTTCAGTGCTTGAGGTTTCAAATAAGGGGGAGAAAAACCTGCTGGCCAAATGTCAGGCTCACGGAGACAAAGAGAAAAAGTATGTGTGTGGGTATACAAACGAGATAGGAACATTTCGTCTGCGTCCGTAAGTTATGGATCCGACAAGTCTTTTATAGACAAGTAGCGGAAATATAATTCCCAAAGATTCCCTTCAAATGTTGTGCAGCTAGAATTTCTCTCCCCTTTCTGCCTTCTAAACTCTCTAGGAGTTGTTAAGACTTGGCTGGCAGAATGGAAAAGGAGGCACCGCTTACGATTGTGCATTAGTTGGGGCCTTATTACTTCTCCGAGGTTTACCTGTAGCTGGCCCAAGGCCTCAGGACCCTCTTGGCTGTGTAACCCGATAGGGTGTGTTGCTCTGTCACTGTGAATTTTTCTATGCCATAGTTTTTCCCCCGTCGTAGTTACTCATCTCCCGGGTTCTGTCTGCGTGAGAAGCGAAATGAGCCAGCACGCTTATTTTTAAAGTGTGTTAAAATGCCATTATGGACAGAAGTGCATGAATCATTTAAAAGCTGTATTCTTTACGTTCTTTGCTCGGAAGGTTGCCTAATTATCATTTTCTTTGGTTTTATTTCGTGGTGTTTGGCCAGCATCCTAGAGGAGAGGAGAAATTTAAGTTTGGAATAGGGGTTTCAGTCCTTTTTTGGATAGGATTAGAAAGCAAGCAAGCAAACAAACAAACAAACTTTATTTGGAAGTCGACCATCACTGTGTGTGGCTTTTACTTAAAGAAGAGAACTTTCTCAGAAAATCTGAAGCTGATACGGGGTTACCACACACACACATACACACACCCCGAAGTTAAATGATTACCTGTGGTTTGCTAATATTTATTTTCGTAGGCAAGATTTTAGTTGTAATTAATTTGGGCCTAAAGAGTCACGTTGTGTCTTTGGATAGGGGCTGGCTTATTCTTGTGTGTAAAAGCACAAAATGTTCAATTTAAGAGGGAGAGGAAATCCAGCAAACTGCAGTGGGCTTTGAAAAGTTTGAGGGAATGATACAAAAAGCACAAACTGTAATTCTAGGCCGGGAAGAAACAAAAACAAAGTTCGCACACTTGTGAGGTATCTCTGCTGCTCACGATTCTAGCGGCTGGAAACGGAGTGCTTGTTTATCAACAGCCGCTGACCAAATTAATAGTTTACAATGAAAAAAAAAAAAAAAGGTCCTCGGCATTGGAAGCAAAGTCCAGGCACTGACAGCCGAGTTACTGAGTAAGGAAAGCAGAGGGGAGGGGCTGTTTTGTGGCTCTTTGGTCTCCCAAAGCCTTATTTATAAGAAACCGAAAGAAAACAGAGGCTGCTGGCCTGGGTGGGGGTGGAGAGAACACAGCCCTAACCCAGGGGTCTTACAGTTTCCAGTCACTGCTTGCATCTGTTTTCTTCTTTCCTGTCTCTCTCCTTAAGCTCCAAAGCATTGTTCCTTCAGAAGGTTCCAGCAGAGGGAGAGGATTGTGTTAGCATTGTGAGCTGTTTTTTTAAAGTCAGCTTTTTTTTTTTTTTTTTTTTTGAGTCAGATGCATGGAGAGGAGCCTTCAGCCTGTGAACTGAAGGATGCATTTCCTGTCGGGCCCGGAATTGTTTGGCAATTCTGGTTGAAGGGCCTAGAGCACACGAGTACACCACCGCACAGCTTTGATGCAAGGGGGCTGGGCCTTTTGCTTTGAGCCTCCAAAGTTTCCCTTCTGTAGGATGGGGAGCAGTTCAATTGGATGATCCATATCCCCTCTCTGCCCTGGGTCTCCGGGATCCTCCATTACCTACGCTGAGAGAGTTGGGAGAATCCCAAGCATTGAAAGAGTCTGTGTTTATCTTCAGGCCGGGCTAGCACTTAGACTCTTCCCTGTAAGTCTTGACTGTTGAAGGTGAATACAGAAGGAAAACGGAGGCCCACTAACCTTTATCGAGCACCTACTGCGTGCCAGGCCAGACATGGTACAGCTGTGAGTACGTTTAATCCTGCCGGGCATCCCTGTGAGGAAAACAAAGAGGCATCCTCTGATTTCACCCGATGGAGGGAAGAGCTAGGAAAGAGCCTTGTCCCATGTTAGGCAGGCAGTAAGTCATGAGCCTGGCGTTTGAACCATAATTGTCTGAAAGCAAGGCCAGTATTTCTCCCTGAAGTGCCTACTCTTGAGGGACAGCTTTTATAACACTTGTGTCTGTGGTTGGCTGAGCCTTCCCCACTCCCTCACCCCCCCTCCCTTTACTGCGTCTCCGCTAGCAGGCAGAAGTGGGGTTTCAGGGGAGACTGGTTGGCTATGCATTGCACCTCGCTCCCTGGCCCCCGCCCCCCACTGCAACACTGGAAGGAGGTGGGTCCCCAGTGTGATTTGTGTCCTCAGGAAGCTGGGGTCCTGTGAGGGCTCTCAGGCTGGCCACGGAGGCTCCCTTCTCTGAAGCAGGGGCAGGAACCCCCCTCCCACCCAGGGTTACTGTAGGTTACAGCCCCTGGCCGAGGCCATCTCTTGGTATGGAAGAATTCCTTGCTCAGGGACCCATGAAGCAGTGACTCCGTTTTTTAGCACCTGGTAAGATAAAGGTGGACCTGTCAGTGTGGGCACTCCAGGGACCTGACTGACCTTGAGAATGTGTTTTAGAAACGGATTCTTTGTGTCGAGTGATGAGTTGGTCAGGTGAAGCCCAGAGGTCCCCTTCCGGGCTGAGCCTGGCCTTGCGCCCTGTGTCCAGGAGGCTGGCTGTACGCTGAAAGAGTCCCGCTTAGTTCTGGGGATGGGACTGCAGGAGCCTTCCTGGTCCCGGTGCTAACACCGGTTCTGAAAGGGGCCCTGTGAAGCAGCTCAGGGATGATGTTTGTAATCTTCCTATCGGTGTCTTTTTAGCCACCATGTTACGATTGTAGAGGCAATTGCTTTTGTTTTGAAATAACAGGCCTGCTGGAAAACAGTGCTTTAAAAGAAACCAAGAAGGACCACAAGCCGGACTTGAAAAAGACAGATCCCGCCTGCTGTTTCAAGCTCTCGGGAGGGCCGGGGATTGGGTTTACTTTGGAACGCTTTTGGACCCTATGAATTACTTCTCTGAGCGCTGGCTATTTAATACCTAGTAGAAGTTTGTATAAGAGCTGATGATGTATTTTGCCGACTTTCCAACCCTGTAAATAAATTACACGTGCCGGCAGAGCCTGCCAGGATCCACTGTGTCAATTGAAGCTTAATTTTTATCCCAAACCACTTAATACTTTGTCCTAGCGAGCGGAGCAAACGAGACGGGCGGCCGCCAGTCCCCAGATGGTGGGGACGTGCCCGGGGCCAGGCCTCCGTGTATTGGAGACTCTGCCGCAGTTTTTGGCGATTTGAGGTCGTCCTCGCTGTCCTCAAGGTGTGCAGTGGTGAAGAGAGTTTAAGTGTGTTATAAAATGAAACTGGATGGCCCCTGCTCCCGAAGCCTGGCTCACCTCCCTCCTGTAGAGGAAAGGGCTGGAAGTGTGTCTTTTTTATCTTAATACTGCCGTGCATTTTAGTTCATTTGAGCGCAAAGCACAGGTAATATCATTGGCATTTCCAGTGCGAAACAAAATAGGGGTTCTAATTTGGACACACTATTAAATATTTCATGCTTCAACCAAACTCAATTCTTTTTCTCCTATAATAAGTTTAAATATTAATTCTCTGGAATGTCAGATGCCTAAAGCGAGGCATTTAGCGGTCCGCAGTTTCAAGTGTCTCGAGGAAGGGTTTATGAAACAGGATATTTCACCGGGAGGGATGAGTAGAGTGTTTCAGAGATATCCGAGTTCAAGGCAGCGTCTTCTGATTTACTTTTTAAAGGGAAAAGGTCATAAAATAAGTTGCTTTCTGTGCTGAAGGATTAAGTGGCTTAGGCTGAAATAACAGCAGGCACTTTACTGGTCTTCCCCCCCCCCCCCCCGTTATATTTTAACAATGCTTTTTGGGGGAGGGGGGTGGGTCATTTTCCCGCCTGCTTGTCTCCTCCTCTCTGGTTCTCCCCCCCCCCCCAGCCAGATGGCTTTAATTCCAACCAAATCCCACGCCGAGGCCAAATGATTGATCAAACAGTCATTTGTACTTACGTAGCGCTTTGTGAGACTATGTCCGCGCTGCAGCTTCTCGTGGGGCAGGCTCTTCTCGGGGCCTTCAGAGGGGCGCTCGGAGGGGTGGGGGCCCAGGGGTGGACGGAAAGCCGACGTCCCGGGCCACGGGTCCTCGGAGCATCTCGCTTCAGACCTTTCTAATACTGCCAGGCCCAGGCAGCAGGGTTACCCAAGTTCCCCAGACCCAAGAGCGAGCTTACAGTCGGACAGCTAGTGTCGGCTGGTGGAGCGGCTGCCTGATGAGGTCTGAGCCTCAGCTTTTTTTTTTCAAGTTGGTTGGTCTCTTCCAGGCAGAGCGACATAGACACATGTCTGGGCAGAAACAGACTGTCCTGCAGACTCGTATGTACGTTAAGGATCTTGACCTGCCGGCCAGGGAAGACAGGACCCTTGCTGCCTGGCCAGGCCACCATGCTAGTTCCATGTCAGTACCGACTTTCTTGTTGTGTATCCCTAAGTGGAGTTCCTCTGCCCTTCTTTCCTTGTAAACCAAAAACTTCTTCTTTTTTAGAGCCTACAGATTTTTATTTTATAAGCATTGGCATTTTTTGCCTGCTTGTATAGCTGCGTGAGGGTGTCAGATCCCTTAGAGCTGGAGTTGCCAATGGCTGTGATCCGCCATGGGGATGCTGGGAATTGAACCTGGGTCCTCCGGAAGAGCAGCCAGTGCCCTTATCCACTGAGCCATCCCTCCAGGCCCCAGCAAATGCTCTCTGCATCGTGGTGCTCCAGTGAGGTGCTGAGTGATCTCACCCTTACTCAGACAGCCATGTTCTCTTTCCAGCACCGTCTCGGGGCCTTCCCAGTGAGCTCTGTCTTGTCGTGCTGAATGATCTTGGCAAGTCTTCTCACTCTTCTCGTATGCCCTTTGCCCTCCTTGTTGGGAAGGGCTGACTGCAGGAGTGTCAGACTTTCAGAGTTGCGGGTCTCTGGAGTAGCCAGGCTACAGGCCGGGTAGAGGACTCCACTCTGTGAGAGGAACTCACTGGTCAGCTAGTCTTGCTGAATTAGTGAGAGACCCTGCCTCAAAAAAGAAGGTGGAGAACCATGGAGGGAAGAGCTCAACATGAATCTCTGGCCGTGACACGTGCACATGTGCACCTCCCCACACATAAGCATGAATGTTGCGCGCGCGCACACACACACACACACACACACACACACACACACACCTCATTGGTGATCGCTACACTCAATCCAGATAGCCCTATTTTTTACCTGTAAGAAACAGAATTTCAGATCAGGCGTTGGCACTGAGATCTGGAACTGGGTGATGGTGACTCTCAGGCACTGCCAGCGTGGATTGGTGCCCACGCTGGTCCAGTGCAGGCAAGGATTAGGTGGAAGTCCTGGCACGGCGTTGGCTTCCTGGCCCGTCTCTGTGCACCACTGTGGACTTTATATGGCCCCATAAGTTTGAGAGGGGTCATGTTACTTGGTCAAACGTGGCCCTGGGGCTTTGGCGTCGGGACCTCACATTCTGCAAGTTTGTTAAACCCTGTGCCTCTGTCTTTCTCTTCTGTTAAGCGGAGGCCATGTCCACCTGGAGGGCTGACTCGGAGTGAGAGGTCTATAGACTGTGGCATGGGGACTGGCGCGTGACAGGTGCATCTTTTGCAGACCTGGCATGGGTTTGGGTCCCTCTGAGGGACAGGTCGGGGTCTAGGTCCTGGGCTGGTGGATGGCTGCTGTCTCCACCCTGAAGTGCTCAATCTTTTACTCCTCTCTTTGCCTCCTTGGGTGTAATTAGGAGTCCGATGGGGGTTTAAATTCCAGCCACAACCACGTGATGGTGGTGCATGCCTTTAATGCTAGCACTTGGGAGGCAGAGGCAGGCAGATCTCTGAGTTCAAGGTCAGCCTAGTCTAGGGTGAGTTCTAGAACAGCCAGGGCTACACAGAGAAACCCTGTCTCAAAAAAACTACCCCCCCAATCTAGCTGTAGAGGACATGGGTCTGTCTGACTGGGATCTTGGTTTGATAGAGGGGTGGGGAATGGCGAGGAACAGCTGTTGCTGAGGTGATATCAGCTCCACTTGATGACAGGTCCTGATCTTGGGTCTGTCCAAGATGCTCACGCAGCTGGTAGTGACTGTTGCCTGTAGGAAGGGAGGACGCTTTGTCGTGGGATGGATCGAGAGGTGCCGACACCCCCCTGGTTTAATGGGCTGGGAATTGCTGTCTGGCTCCAGCATCCTGCTGAACCTTCTTGATTCTTCCTTTCAAGTTTCAGGCGCTCTCACTGCTCTGTTCCTCACAGCCTCTGGGATACTGTTTGGCTGGCGTTTGTTGATCCCCACTGGGATGAATATCCCTGAGGCCATCCGGTTTTGTCCATTTGCTTCTTGGGATCTGGGCGTCCGCATCCTCCTTTTACAGATAGGAAAACAGAGGGGACAAGTGACCAAAGCAGTGGAGGGGTGCTGCAGGGCTGACCCGACTCTTTCCTCTTTACCACGACCCGGGGCTTTTCTCACTTCATCAGCTACAACCTGTTTCGTTCCTCATCTTCAAGAAACCTCCCCCTTTCAGCCAGGGTTCATCTTGACCTCCTTCATGTCCTGACCACTCGCTGGCACTTTTCTCCCAGGAAGAGGCAGTCTGGTAGAGCTCCTTGTTTTCTTTCCCAGGGTGCTCCTGCGGGATGGCATCTGGGATGAATGGGTCTCTGACTTACTGGTGGAGCTGGTTTGGAGGGTGGGCGCCTACAGGACCCTGGCAAGGTCCAGCGAAGGTGTGCTTCCTGGAGAGTTCGAAGCAGACTTTCAGGACCACACCTAGAATGCCTTTGAGTTTTCTAGGCTTTACCCTCTCACTGAACACCTGCTCTTCAGGTATCAGGTCTAGCCTTGGACACCATGGACTAACAGACTTCCTAGCCTGGCAGGCAGGTGGACAGCGCAGGGTCCCAGCGTTCCTGTGTGCGCCCTCACCTGGGTCTCTTCCCTAAGCAGGCTCCGTCCCCCGGCTGCTGTCGGCTGATGACCTCAGCCTTGACTTACTAAGCTAGAAATGGACATATTCGTTGGCTCCCCTGACTGGGCTTGGGGGAGGGTTAATGGGGAAGAGGGCTTGACTTCAGAGGTAACCCTCCAAAGGTAAGTGGGAATGTGGACCTGCAGAAAAGCCCCCTGCAGGCTGCTGGAGGTGGAGCCCGCCTAGGACAGCCTGTCCTGGATGGGGGCTGCCTTGTCCAGCGCCCCCTCCCTCTAACCTCTTACTCCTGCCTCCTGTGTGAGTGGCTTTCAGAGGCTGTGGTTGCTACGCACTGGGAATATGGAAGAGCCATTTGCCAGGGAGCTATTTGGCCGTTGTTTGATATTGGCCAAGCAGGTAGGCGTTCTGTGGCCTCTAGCAGTCCCTCATCCTACCCAGCGTTTCCCAGTATTCTAGAGCCATCATTTGCTAGACATTGCCAGCCACTCATTGCCCGCCCCCTTAAAAACAAATCGATTCTCCTGTTGAATGTGGTGAAAATCCTGTGATGTTTGTTTACTCTTCCTGAAGAATAGTTGCAGCTGTTTGAAATAATTACAATCTTTGAATTGTTTTACCCATGTTCCGAGTGCTCAGTAGCACCAGGCTAGTGGCTACCCAGTGGACAGTGCGACCTGGCAATGTTCTCGTGTTTGCAGACCGTTCTTCTGGACAGTGCTGGGGTTTCCTGAATTTTCCATCTCTTGTCCACTTCCTGGTGCCCTCTCATACTCGAGGCTCTGTACCCTTTGCCTCTGCTTTGGGGAACTTACAGCTATAGGGGTGGACAGGGGCTATGCCAGCCTTGAGGTAGACCAGCATGCTGGTTTCCAGGCCAGGCTCCGGTTGGAAACACAGACCTGAGTCCTAGGTTTTTCTGCTCTGCTTTCGTGGAACTGTAGTGATTAGGGATTCACTGGGCTTCCTGGAGAGGTGATACTGAGTAGTCAGGCCCTGGTGGGAGGGAAGGAGCCCAGAGGCTGTGGTGGCCTCTGTAAGCCTGCTCCAAGCTGAGAACATGCAGATGATATTTTATCATTGTTGTTTCCTGACTTGTAGGAAGTTACTAGGCCGTACTCCTAATCCTTATTTGGAAGGTGACTGGCTCTTTGAAGATAATTTAATTTATTAATCCTTTCCCCCCACCTCCCTGCCCCCCGCTCATGTAAGTAATACAGACAGTTTGGAAGCTGTAGAAAGATGTCAACTAATTCTTGGCTTATGACCACACTTCTTGCAGTGTGTATTGCTTACAGTTTGGCATATTTCTTTTCAGTTCTGCTCACGTCTAATATGTATTAATATATCTTTACATTACTGAGATTATTTGCAAGGCTAACATTCTAACAGAATCATTTCCATGTTATTAAAATTCTTGGTAAACGTCCAAAAATGCATTAAACTTCATTGGTTAGATTATTTTGAATAAGTCACACATTAAAATGGCTTCGAATTCAGAAGATCCAAAAAGAAGCCGTAGGGAAACCCCATCTCTTTTGCTTTTCACCTGTATCTGATGCCCTATCCCCAAAGTAGTCATCCTAAGTTTGCCTAGCCTTGCATGCACTGTGCATGAAAACAAAGATATACTTGTTAATTGTATATGCATAGTCATTGAAGCTTCATGCCGGTTTAAAGAGATGAAGCTGGAGAGCACATTTCCCCCAGCAATCTTCGATTGAGTCTGTGGTGTCTTCTCTGGGTGGGGTCTGCGGGAAGGCTGCTAGGCTCCTGGGTCCTAACGCGTACGAGAGGGGACCCTTTCAGGTCGAATCAGTTTCCACAGCTGCCAACAGCACCTTCTCAGAGAACAGGCTTCCTGCATCCTCACCGGAGCCACCTGAGTGTCAAAACTCCTTTCCCAATTTGGGGATGGAAACGGCATCTGGTTGGCATTTCCTCTGACATTTGTCTGATTTCGAACGTGCTGTAACCTGCGTGTTGGTTCATCGCTGCTATCGTTCTTGCTGAATATTTTGCTTTCTGATAGCTCAGTGACAGAGTGCCTGCCTGACACTCACGGGCTCCAGGTGTGAGCCCCAGTGCCACCAAACTAACTAAATATCTAAACCTTCTGTCGTAAAGAGTGAACCTCTTCTTTACACCACTCACATTTTTATGGGTCTGCTGCTTAAATGAGTTTTTTTTTTTTTTTTTTGTGTAATGTTCTGAAACACGTTAAAAGTCCTTTTTATAGTTGGATTGCCCAAATTTTCCTTTGCCGTTTTCTTCATTGCTTTCTTCTTTGTCACTCACCGGGTCCCATTGTTTATTGTTACTGCTATTTGCAGTAATTTGTTTTATTATTAATGTTTTAAAAATAAAAATTTTATTTTTAGCAAAGTCATGGCAAACATAGCTTTTTAAAAATAAGCCAATGTGATAAAGAGGAGCTGGGTCTGACCAGCCACCCCTCGGAGGCAGCCTTCAGCCAGGGCGGCCGGTGAGGTCCACCTCCAGGGGGCACCCGTTGTGCAAGCTAGTGTGACGTGGTGGCTCTGCTCTGGAGTCTCTTAGTTATTTTCTAGCTCTTTCTCCCGTACATATCAGCTAAAGTGGTTAGCAGCGAACCCTTCTGTAGTGACTCAGCGAATCCCACACACCATTCCTTTAATCCCTCCAGGAGTCCCGTTGGGGTGAAAAAACAGACCCCAGAGGGAAGGCTGCTTGTCCAGGGTTACAAGGCTGGCAAGGGGTGAGGGTCAGGTTTCATTAAAACAGAGCTGCCTGTGTGGTGTCCTCACGGCCCGAGTCCTGCTCCGTACGGCAGGTGACTGTTTCGTTCTCTGAGTCCAGCCTGGCCTCCTCCCCGGCCTAGGGCCTTGAGGTTCTTTGGTTGAACCAGTGTGTGATGAGAGGGTGTCTGTTTGGGTCTGGCCTGAGACGGCAGGCGTGTACAGCAGGTACTGTCTGCTGTTCTGAAGCAGGACTGCACACTGCTCTGAGAGACAGTTGCCCAGCATGTGCCCAGAGGGGAGGAAGGCTAGAGATGGAAGAGCCCAGGAGAGGGTTTTCTCTGAAGAGATGTGAGAGGCGGGGATGTCTTCCTACTCATGCCAGGTGGCAGAAGGGATTACCTCCCTGTGAAGTTTGAGGGACGGTATGAGGACCACACAGGAAACACGCACTGCCAGGATGCCAGAGGAGCAGAGCGACAGGTAGATGGATCTCTCTGTGACGGGAGTGAAGAGGGAAGGCTGGGGCCAGTGCCTGCTGGCAGAGTGAAGAGGTGACCTCTGGAGGTGGCTGTCAAGCCCATCTTCCCTGAGCGCTTTTTGCCAGGCAGCAGCGTCTTGTGGGACACGGAGGGGAACCCACAGAAGTGCCCTAGCAGCACAGCGGGTGCCCTGACCGCAGTCTAGAAGAAAAGTCTGCCTGCTGCTCAGTGGACAGTCAGGGACCTGGGACAGCCGGGTCCCTGCCTTGGCTTCACGGGAGGAGTGGAGCTGAAAGTGCAGTCTGGAGTCGAGATTACTAATCTGGTCAGGACATCTTAATTACTAAACGGAGGCCGTTCTTAGGACTGAAAGTCCTCGGGACTGAAAGAGGTTGCGAGATCTCAGAGGGACACCCAAAAGAGTGTCCAGGGAACTCCCAGGCTGTCACAGCTACAGGGCTGGGGAAGAGGGTGAGTCCGTAGATGGAATTTTTAAAAATCGGGGAGGAGTGGGCAGGCTGGGGACAGCTCGCCGGATTCTTTGTTCTCGCTGGGACAGGTCAATCAAGCCACGCACCTTTCCTTTCAACGGGGCCTTTAGTTTTCCTGGTGTTTTTGTTGTTGTTGTTTTTGTTTTTTTCATTTTCATTTGCTCGGCTTTACATTGTCCCTTAATTGCTCCACCACCCTGTTCTTTCTTTCCGGTATCCCGATGTGGTTTGGAGGATTTCTCCGAGATTTTTTTTTTTTTTTTCCAGACTGCCTTGAGCAGGATCTTTGCATGTTGGCCTCTTGTTGTGTACTCTGGGTGATGGAAGCAGAAAGGAGACCTCAGTGTCAGGATGCTGAGTGGGTCTCAGAACTCCCTGCAAGGCCGAAGGAGGAGGCTTGGTACCTCGAGCCCACTGCAGGCTGTCTGGTGGCACGCTCTGCTGAGCGGAGAGGGCAGCAGCTGATACTCCTGTCTTCACCTGGGGTCTAAGTGTGGTCTGGAGCTGTCTTCCTAACAGCCATGCTCTAATCAATGTGTGTGTGTGTGTGTGTGTGTGTGTATGAAGATCAGAGAACAGTTTGTGGGGAGCCAATTCTCTTCTTCCATCATGTGGCTTCCTGGGGTGGCTCTCCGGTCCTCAGCCGTGGTGGGAAGCACCTTCATCTTCTAAGCCATCTTGCCGGCTCTAAATCAGCGTGTTCTGTTCAGCATATGTCCGTGCTGTGAAAGGTGGGAGAGCAAGGGCTGTTTGTTTGTTTGTTTGTTTGTTTTTCTCTCTCCTTCTTTCTTTCTCTTTCTTATTTTATTTATTTATTTATTTATTTATTTATTTATTTATTTATTTATTTATTAGTTTTAGACAAAGTTTCACTGTGTAGGTTGGGCCAGCTTTGAACTTGCAATCCTTCTGTCCCCGAGTGCTGTTATGACAGGCCTGGCACAAATAATTCTATTTTTTTTTTTTTTTAAACTTGGCACGTTTTCATTGAGCAGCTGCCGTGAGGTACACGTGCTTCTGGTTGCAAAGATACCAAGGATCTGGTGATGGCCATGTGTGTGGTTACGGGGCTTGTGTTCTACAGGGGAAAGTGAGCAAATTCAATGGAAAACTTATCAAACGGTCTATAGTGAAGAAAAAGCGGGGGAGAGGTCCCGGGCCTGCTTTCAGCCTCACAGTCTGCAAGGGCACACTGTCCCCATGGTTGTGTCTGAAAAGACCTTAACTTTGATGGTGTTAATAAGCGCTAACACTGGGCCAGGCACTGCTTTGATGACTTCAAGTGAATTGATTCATCCTCACGAACCTCAGGAGGAGGCGGGTCTCCTCAGTTGGGATGCCCAGTTGACAGATGAGGAAACGGAGGCCCAGTGATGTTAAGTAATGTGGCCGTTGGAACTCAGGTGGCTGGGCTGCAGGGCTGAGCCTGTTAATTTCTGAGACGGTGTCCTGATCTTCCAGTGCCCTGCACAGCTGTGCTGTCCAGCTCTGATTCTTGACTCTGCAGATTCTGTATGCCCCTCCTCCAGCCACCCAGGCCACCTCTCCTGGGTTTTAGGTTCCTAAGTACCCTACTTTGGTTTGGAACCTTCCAAAGCTGTGCTTTGGCGGGGGCTTTTCTTTAATGGGGCTGGGTGCTCAGTGATCCCTTTATTTCTGGATAGTCATGCCTTTCAAGTTTAGATTTCTGTTGTTGTTGTTAATTTTAATTTTCCCAATACTATTACTGTGCTGTTACATTCTGGAACTCTCACCAGATGTATGCTTTTCTTTTTGTATCACTCCTTTAATTTTCCTCTTTTCCCTAGCCCCTACCTCTTTGTCTTTTTAACTCTGCTTTCTGGGAATTTTTTCTGGATCTTTTTTCCTATTTTAATTTTTCACTTGAGTTATTTTTAATTTGCAAGATCACTCTGTTGGTCTCACGTGGCTCCTTTTTTTGGTATATTCCATGGATTGATATATTCAGTATTTTGGGGGTCTTATTAAACTACTTTTGCCCTCTCCTCTACCTTCCTGTTTCCGTTTGTATAATCCAGATTATTAATGGGCTGCTCTCCTTCTTCCAGGCTGAGGGCTCTCCTCATCTGCTCCTGTCACTTTCTACCTGCATGGAAATGTTGGCTATCGTCACCCATCACTTTGTACAATCCATCACTCCTTGAGTCCTTGCTTTCTCTTTCTCGGCCTCGTGCCCATCTCTGTAATCCTGTTTCTTTGACACCCTCAGCCTCATCCCACTGTCACGTTCATGGCCAGACCCCTGCCCTACCCTGGTTAGAACCAACTGAGTCTGTCACACGGTGCCAAGGAAGTGACTCCCCCAATGGCCCAGGCCCGGTGAGTGAGCTCAGGGCTGCAGGCCCTGTCCAGGCCTGGCTTGTCTGGCTTCTTTGCAGGTATTCCTTTATCCACAGCCACGGCATCATCCCCTCTTCTCTGACAGGCTTTGTGCTCATCACTGAGTTTTCGGTTCAGCACGCAGACACGTTAGGAATTGACCATTCCTTGTCGCCCTCTGCTTTCTGCCCTGCCCCGTCCCCGCCCCTTTCCCTTCCCTGGCCTGGCCTGTCCATGAGGCTGAACCTAGCTGCATTAGTCTCACTTGACCTAACATCATTATTGGGAGAGGTCCCCTCGGGGTCCCCTGGCTGCCTCCTTGCATCAGCAGCCCGGTCTCGCTACTCTGATTTCTGGGTTCGGTTCTGAGTCTCGCCACCACCTTCTGGCTGGTGCAGCCCCAACACCTTGTCCTGGTCTTCACAGGGCCTCCCTGCTGTTGTTGTACCCCGGGTGTATGCGTGCTCTGTCCTGTATCTAGCTGCCGGAGTGGGTCTTTCTTACACGGCGGTCCCGTGTAAGAATCTGTTTGTCTAGATTCTTGTGGCTGTTTCCTCTTCTGCTCTGCAGGCCTGAAGTCCATCTCTGTCATCTGTATTACTCTTCCCCTCTCTCTCTGGCCCTGTGCTGAGATACGGCCCTGCAGTCCTGTGAGTCAGTGAGCGAGCCTGCTGTCCTCGTGGCGGGACCTTTACACAGCCTCCTCTCTGCCGAGCGAGCTTTCGGCTCCCCTTCCCGTGGCTGACTCAGGTTTGCTTCTGTGTCAATTACTGGTGTGCTCCCCCCCACCGCCCCCACCGTCCTTTTCTGTTTGCTCCACTGGCTTTCCACCACAGCCCTTGTCATTACTCAGTAGCTTGGTCATCCTTTGCTCTCAACGATGAGACCTCCGCAAGCAGCTAGCCCTAGCAGGACCTAGGGCAGCGTCTGCAGCAGCTGGCCTTGGTAACAGCCCCCTGTTCCTCTTGGCTGTGATGGCACTGTATGCTCACCTCTCTAGGCACCCAGGGCCATTCTTCCTCCATCTGTACTGTTTCAGGCTAGGGACCTAGCATAGCATGAGTGGCTTGACCTCTGTTGCTAGGAGTAGAAGCATTCCTGGTTAATCTTGTATGCACCTTAGCATAGTGCAGGTGCACACTTGGGAGTGGGGTGGGGTGGTAGAGTGGGTAGAGTCAGACCTTCATGGCCCTGAATTTTCACTCTTTTGAGGACTGGGGTGCTAAGAAAGTACTCTTGATTTTTTTTTTCTTTTCTCCTTCTGTAAAGTGGGGTGGTAATCTGTGTGTGGGCTCCCATGACGCCTGGTCAGATACTGGACAGGGAGGGACTTCTGCAAACACAGCTGCCCTTTGTGTCCAGTGCCCCTGGTGGAGATCCTGGGTGCCGCACTCAGCTCTCTTCCGTTCATGGAACCTACCTGCCTTTTGCTGAGGAAGTTGACTTCCTGAGGATGAATGCCTTAATGTCAGTGTTTGGGTGTTTTCTGACGCACGGCTCAGGCTCCCACCAGCTTTAGACCTTGTTTGTCTTCAGAGTGACAACAATAAAAAATGAAAATTGGGGGCTGGAGTGATGACTCAGAGGTTAAGGGCACTGGCTGTTCTTCCAAACGTCCTGAGTTCAATTCCCAGCAACCACATGGTGGCTCACAGCCATTTACTGGGAGATATGGTAGCCTCTTCCGGTGTGCAAGCATGTGCAGGTAGATCACTGTGTACATAAATAAATTTTAAAGAGGAAAAAAAAAAATTGCTATTTCCATTTTATCTTTTCTCACTCATGAAATTTTTTTTGCATTTTTTTATTCTCTAAGAATTTTCATGTAATCATACTCATTATATATAATTCATCATAATCATATTCTCCTAGGCACCTATCTTTGTGTCCTTACTCCGTCAAGTCCGGTGTCGTCTTGGATGTCTGGTCTTCCACTGGAGGGAGGTTGACCTATCAGGGGACACACCGATAAAGATCCCTGGCGCTCCTTCCCAGCAGTGACCCGTTGTCAGTAGCGAGGCATCCTCGGCTAGGGATGGGGCTTCAGGCTTGCCTCCCCTCTTCAGGCTGGGATTTTGTCTGGCTTGGGATTGTACAGGTCTTGTGCATGCTACCTACCACCAGTGCCATGAGTTCATAGGTGCACCTGCCCGGCTGCGCCTGGAAAACACAGCAGTCACCACTGACTCTGGCCCTTCCAATCTTCCTGCCTCCAATCCCTGAGACTCTTCTGAAGAAAGATGAGTCTCTGGTGAGGACTGAGGGATTCACTAATCTATGGGTACAGTGACGAGTCACTGGGGGGCACTTTAATACTCTGGCCGCTTAGGAGAATAATAGCAGTAGGGGTCTCCCCTGGGACCTAGGACCTGCTTAGCCACAGGCGTTTGGTTCCAATGCTGTTGTTGGGTGTAAGTTTCACTCAGAAAGTTGTTGGCTCCTCCCACGGTACCCTTGGCGTTATTGTCCCGGTGGACATGTTTTGCTAGGGCTGCTGGTCATTGTAGCTTTCAGGGTGATGAGGTCGATGATGACTTTTCTCCTCTGCTGGCACACACAGTACCTTCCGGCACCATGACAGCCGGCTCATAGGGACGAAGTGTCTACGAGTACCAGCTTGATTTCCCCGTGTTTTATGACTCAGGTGTGTAGTATCTTCAGCAATGGGCTTTTACCCCTCAGTAATTTTTACCTTGAGTAGATCTTGTTAAATTGTCACATAGTTGAATGCAGGTGTTATATAAAAAAAATGACAATAGTAAGAGTTTTCTGAGTATACAGTGACCAGAAATTAGTACAAAATCTAACATGTAAGGAATCTGAGGTGTATTGCTGCCTTGGTTCTAAGCACACAGCACATGCATGTGCTGCTGTGCTGTCAAGCCACGCCACAGCAGCGAATGCTGCCTGAGACACCTCAGTGTAGACTCGAGACAGTTGTATGTTATAAAATGTAGATTTTTACTGTGCGTACTTTTTTTTTTTTTTTTGCTTTTCTAGAAGCATGATGGTTTAATTACAGAAAACAAAGACTCTAGTATTTTTCTACTGCCATTCCTTAGCATGTACCAAATTAGGCATCTTTGGAGTCTACTGTGTTAGGATGATTTTCAAAATTGCTGTGTAAGTTGCTGACTTGAGTTTTTTTTTTTTTTTTTTTTTTAAATCATTAGATGAATTTTGGTTTGGGATTAGGACAGATTTTTTTCTAACTTATTTTTTTTTGAGATGGCTCTAAACATGCTTCTGCCATTTTGTACAATATATTTATGCAAAGTGGTGTTTTCAGCATGGCCTGTTATAAAGGAAAAGTATAAATCAATCCTGAAACATGTTGAAGATGTTTATAGAGACATTCCTTGCACAAAGGCAAGCATATGCGTCTCACTAGTATCAAACATACTTTAATCTTTAATAAATGCTAAGCTTATATGTGTACCAAAGAATTGGTTTAAGATGAATTTCTTTATGATTTATTAACATTAAATGTTTGGTTTATTTTTTAATTTATTTTTTCCTTTATTATTATTTTATGCGTCTGCATGTATGTCGTCTGTGCGCCACATGTGTGCAATGCCCGTGGCAGCATCAGATCCCTGGGGGCTGGCGTTGCTGATGGTTGTGAGCCAGCATGTGGGTACCGGGAATTGAACCTGGGTCCTCTGCAAGAGCAGCCAGTGCCCTTTACCACAGGGCCATCTCTCCAGCCAATTTATCAGCAAATGTTTGATTTGTATCACTATTTTTTTTTAATCTCTTTGTGCCCAGCACTGTGTAAAAATTTCTCAAGGAAAACAAAGCAGCAAATAGGTAAAGTTTGAGAATCCCTGGTGTAGACACCTGAGGGGGTGTTGGGGAGGTGGGAGGATTGAGGGGTCTTTGTTCTTTCTGGTCATGCTCTCTGAGGCTCAGGTGGCTCAGGCAGCAGGTGTCACGCAGAGGCTGCAGGGCCTCCGGATGCTGTGCTTTGGTGGGAAAACCTTCTCTCTCCTGTTCACTGGCTAGTCAAGGGCTTCCCTGCTCCTCAGAGCCTGGCTCAGGCCAGCCTACTGCTGAGACCCCTGCTTGGCGGCAAGACTCATAAATAACCTGCGTCTCCAGGCTTCATAACTGGCCATCCCTTGCCGCAGGGTTGGTGACAGGGAGCAGGGTTGAAGTCCGTGTCCCAACCAAGAGCTTCCAGAGGGCAGGGCCGAGCATAGGACTCAGCACGCAGGGCCAGTGAGCACCCCCTAAATCTCTGGTTCCCAGCCTTAAACTGCCGTGACCCTTTAATACTCACGTGGTGACTCCCCAACCATAAAATTACTTCGGCTGCTACTTCACAACTGTACTTTTGTTATTGTTATGGGTCGTAATGTAAATATTTGCTATTCAGGGTATCTGATATGTAACTTCTGTGGGGGTCCCTGCCTCCGGGTTGAGAATGACTAAGTCCCTGGGATACATCTCAGGCCTGTCTCCGGAACCGGCCAACTGGATAAAGGCCTGCCTCCTTCTCTGCCCAGGATTGGGAGCTGCTTCGTAACTTGTGGGGGCGGCAGGGGCGGGGGTGGGGGTGGATGGTCGGTGGGGTCCACCGTTACAGCAGAGCTTCAAGAAGCACCACTGTTAGGGAAGGACAGATTGATGGCCCTGGGAGTATGGGCTGCTGTGTTGGACTGGAAAAAAAATTAGGTGTTGCCAGCAGAAATATGGCTGACCGTGACGGGGACGAGGCTGGAAAGGAAGAATTAGGCTTTCTCATTCGAGCACGCCGAAGCACAGAGACCCTAAGCGACTAGCTTATGGCCACACAGCAAATCCGAGGAGAGGCCGGACTGGAGAACCATACTGAACGTCAGGTCTGGAGCCAAGCGTTTCCCTCAGGCTGGCGAAGCAGTTCGTTTCCGAATGGGCTCTCCGTGAACTAAGAAACCACGGCCTTAAGAGGTAAAGGCACAAGATGAAGAACCAGCAAGAGCAGAGCTGGGCCCCGCCCCTCTGTGTGACTAACCACAGGTGCTGCACTCCAGCTGTGCTCCACACCTGGAGGCGGAGGGTTCTCCCAGAGGAGGCTGAGCTGGGGTGCCGCGTGGTTAGGCTGGGAGAGTCCACTGGGGTGGTGGTCTCTAGGCTTCCGGGGACCTGGTTGGAAGTCCTTCTTCCTCTTCCGGGGACCTGGTTGGAAGTCCTTCTTCCTTGCTCCCCTGTTGGGATGACACGCAGTTCTAGAAGATGGCCCGGGGGTGGGGGTGGGGCGTTCAGGGTCTGACTTGGTGTGTGTCGTGCTGGATCGCAGAGGAGCTGGTGGGTGGCTGAGCCCTGAAACCGCAAGCGTTTTCCTCTCGGTGTGTGTAGTCTCCATTCCAGGGCGGGTGCAGCCAGAGAGGCCGAGGGTGGCGGTTGTTGGGGCGGGGACTGACCGGCCACTCCAGCCCGGCCACCACGGCTGGCTCCGCCCCACATGTGATTCTGATTAGGGGCCTGTGTAAAAGTTACCTAAACACCGCTCTAATTACTCTGTTTAGGAACATTCGCATGTGTGGGAGGGTGCCTGGCACCGGCTTCCCACATGTGCTGGGGGTCTGCAGGCAGCACCGCGTTGGCACAAGCGTGACAGGCACGGGCGTGGGGTGGTGGGGGATGGGAGGAGGCTGTGGGACCAGTCAGGGAGTCCTTCCCTGGGTTCAGGAGTCCTGGCCAGCCCTGGGAAAGGCAGGCTGCTCTGGGCACTCCTTGCTGGTCCGTGCAGAAGTGCCCTCTGGGAGACTTCCCTCACCTTTCAAAGGGGCTCTTCGTCTGCGTCAGCACACCTGTCCTTCCAGCCCACACATCTGGATTTATACCTGTTTGACACCAGCTCCTGCTTTTACCCACCTACCCCAACATTCATCCACAGTCTCTTCTTTTTTTTAAAAGTTGTATGTTTTATTTCATGCGTGTGATTGTTTCACTTGCATGCCTGGGACTTGCACGGTGGACGGCTGTGAGCCTGGGAGCGCTGGGTATCAAAGCCTGGGTCCTCTGTAAGCAGAGCCCTCTCAAGCTCCTGATCCACAGACTCATGTCAGCCTGTCTCGGACCTTGCTCTGGTTCCACCTTAGGGCACGTTCTGCCCCTGTGGTGGGGTTCTTCCAAGTGAAGGAGGGCCTAGCAGCACCTGGACCTTCCCCTAGGTGGTGAATTGGGGGTGCAGTTCAAATAACTCATTCAAATAACTCATTCATCTATACTCTTGCTTGTCTGTTATTCTTTCACTCCGTTGTTCTTGCCATGGTTCAATTTATTTATTTAAAGATTTATTTGTCTGTCACTGGTACAGCATTCTGTCTGCCTGTGCGCCTGCACGCCGGAAGAGGGCACCAGATCTCATTATAGATGGTTGGGAGCCACCGTGTGGTTGCTGGGAATCGAACTCAAGACCTCTGGAAGAGCAGCCAGTGCTCATAACCTCTGAGCCATCTCGCCAGCCCCACTCATTGGTTCTTGAACTTGACCTCAAAGATCCTTCCGTTCTCAAATGTGCAGAAGCATAAGGCAGGGCTCTAGTTCTCCTTCACTCAGGAAACACGGTCTCTGCGTGCCACTGTGCACTTGATGACCCTTTTCATCGAGGGGCTGCTGTTGTTAGACCGTTTTCAACATGGCCTACAAGTCAATCCATGGTCGTTGGTGCCTCTGTGCTGCGGGCATGGGCCAGCTGCCTCAGTAGAGAACCAGACCAGATGTGGGCAGAAGCAATGTGCCTAGGCTCTGTGCTGGCTTCTAGGCTGGAATGCGCCTCAGCAGCAGGGGCTGCAGGTGGCCCGAGGGACAGCTGAGGAAGCCTTCGTGGGGAAGGGAAGCCAGCACTTGCCTCAGAGAATGTGCCAGGAGGAGAGATGGGTCATAGTTCCGGAGTCCTGCTGAATCAGGAACACTGCCTTTGGTCCCTTCTACACCACGATGGCTGTGCACTGAGTGTTGACCCAGCTTCCAACCTGCTGGACAACGCCTGTGCTGAGCCCCACCCCCAGCACCACGTCCGAAGCAGTGAGGTGCAAGGTTTCCTGGACCGCAGCTCTGAGGTCTGCTGGTTTAATTAAAGGAGGAAGCATACCTGCAGGACGTTTATGGCAGCATTCTAGAACGTACCATGCGAGTAATGTTCTCTGTAACAATCCTGGGGACTAAGATTGCTCCTCATCTGTCTGAAGATGGCCTTCCTGCTGCACCACACTGCCTCCAGCCTCTGCTCTCCACCCAAAGCTACAGGAAGA
Source organism: Meriones unguiculatus (assembly GCF_030254825.1). Taxonomy (NCBI): domain Eukaryota; kingdom Metazoa; phylum Chordata; class Mammalia; order Rodentia; family Muridae; genus Meriones; species Meriones unguiculatus. Next base: position 85,640,746 of record NC_083360.1, read on the forward strand.
ACGTCCACAGGGTTGGGTAGAGCTGAGCATTGAGAAGCACCAGCCTGGCGAGGAACCCTGTCTCTGCCAGCACGTGGGCCTGAGGGGCAGAGCCGGGACTTGGAGCTTAGGCTCATTGATTCCCTAGAGTTCTCTTCTTTCCCTGTCTGTGCTTGAGGACTCTTGGAGTGCCACAGAGGAAGGGCTTTTGGAAGGAAAGCCCAAGGCCCATATCAGACCGTCCTTCCTGCGTCCTGTATGTGAGGAAACGGGGGACAGCCTCCCCTTCTTAAGAAAGATGCTTCTGGGGGCACTCCCGGCCGTCTGCAGTGGGGGCAGCTGAGTACTGTTGAGTTAGGTGTGCTGTGACTGACAGGTCCTGCCAGGCAGGTAGTCCTTTGTTGGAGAACTCTACACTGGCACTATGAGCGCAGACCGGCCCCACCTCCCTATTAATTATAAAGCCTTAGAATGTTCCCAACTGTCCCCAGATTCCCGCTCGTGAAACTGCGCAGGTCAGAGGCCACACGTGTTTTGCTTTTCTTATTTGAGGTATTATGTGTTCAGGGTAGATTTATGCTACAACCTTTGTTTATTGACTTGTACTTTCCCCTGTGAACCTGATGGAACATGACAGACGATATTTACAAGGCACGTGTTTCTGATTAAATCATGTGAGACATTAAAGCCAGATAAATGAAAGCCCCTTTGAAAGGCCAAGTTCAGAGGAGGAGGCACTCCCTGGCGGGGCCTCGAAGGTGGAATTGTCCCCTCAGCTGGTTGCAGAAAGTGCCGTAGATGGCTGGCAGGCTGTCTGCCTGGATGGGGCCGTTTGTCACTGTTCCCAGCCAGGGACCGAGGCTGCTTAAAACTCGGCAGAAAAGGACCTGAAGGGCCTTTCCTCGTTCTCACCTGCCTAGGATGGCAGGAGGGACAGGGTGCTCCTGAGTACCTACTGTGTGCTGGGCTCTGTCACCCGAGCGAGGGCTTCCCTTCAGTCTGACAGGGCAGCGCGGCGACGCTCAGACTGTTGCCATCTGGGCCCTGGGGTCAGAGTGGAATGAGCCAAGTGTGACCCACAAAGGATGTCACTATCTGGGCATGGTTCTTAGCCCCACCATCTTGGTTCCTTCAGCTGCGAAATGGGGGCAGTAATGTTGTCTCTTTAGGTGTGCTCCGTGGCACACAGGCCCATGTTGTATTCACTATTAAGAATATACTTTCAGGGCTGCCTGCATCTCCTTCCTCTGTGGCCTGGCAATGCCACCTTACCTGGGTGCAGTGAGGAAGAGCCGGCAACAGAGCTCATGTCAGAGACAGACTATGGTCCCCTTACTAGGGAACCCACATGGAAGCTGACCTGCCTGTCACCTACATCTGAATGGGGGTCTAGGTCCTCTCCATGCATGGTCCTTGGTTGGTGCATCGGTCTCCGCAGGACCCCTGTGCCCAGATTTGTTGAGTTTGTTGGTCTTCTTGTGGCGCCCCTGTCCCCTATGGGTCCTTCTAGTCCCCCACTCTTCCATCAGATTCCCAGTGTGCTCTGTCCAAAGTCTGGCTGTGAGTCTCAGCATCTGCTTCACTTCTCTTCTGGGTGAAGTCTTTCAGAGGACATCTATGGAAGGCTCCTGTCCTGTTCCCTCTGGCAGTCCTGAGGAGACTTGAGAGTCTGGGGTCAGTTGGTAACAGAGGAGGACTCCCCCTTTCTGAGGAGGGATCGAGGGGAGGGAGAGGGAGGATGGCACTGGGAGGAGACGAGGGAGGGAGCTACGATCAGGATGTAAAATGAATAAATTAATAATGATGTTGATGATGATGATGATGATAATAATAATAATAATAATAAAGAATATACTTTCTGGGGCTGGAGAGGCAGTTCACTGGCTCTGGCTGCTCTTCCAGAAGACCTGGGTTCAAATCCCATATGGCAGATCACCACTGTCTATAACTCCAGCTCTAGGAGTTCTGACACCTTCACACAGGTACACAGGCAGGCAAGACACCAATGCACATAAACAAAACAAAACAAAACAAAACAAAACAATAAATAATTAAAAAAAAAAAAGAACATACTTTCTGCAGACACTGAAGGCAGGCAGCTGTAGCCACAATCCAGGTCTTCTGCCCACAAAACTTTTCTTAGTGTTACCTGGGCAGTTCTGCTGAGTGAGGTGGGCCAGTCAGTGGCCACCAAGTGTGGCCTGGCCACCTGCTGCACCAGGCTGTGGGGCTTCCCTTGGCCTGGTCAGACTTGCCTGGAGTGGTGATGGGACATCTCAGTAGGAGGAATTGCCTACTGGAGTCATTCCATGGAGGTCAATTAAGGGATTTGGGCAAATCTGAAAAGTGGAAACAGCTTGGGGTAGGGACTAGACTCCCTGCTTTGCTCTCTCCCCTCTGCCTGTCTCCCTGTCTGTCCGATGTACCCTTCGGAGAAGTCTGAGGGTACCACTGACCACTGGACTGCTACAGCCATAGGTGTCACCTTGGCCTCTCCTGGACAGCTGGTGGCTGGGGCTGTGCAAGCGGGTTGGTTTCATACTTAAAGTTGCCATTGAGGATTTTGGACAGCTTGGGGGCTTCTCTGTGGGAAGAGCAGGAGTCCTTCCTCCTCAGCCTCATCTGTGGAAGGGCCTTCATCCTCCCTCCCCTTCCATTTTCCTGGAACTTGGGCATTCAGGGTTTTTGAATGAGGCATCCGTGAGGTGGTAGGCAATGGCTGTGGAGTCTGCCTGTGTGGGTCCCCCCATCTGGCTTTGCCACTCGTTACTGGGTACCTTAGGCAGGTGGCATCACCATCCCTGGCATTTGTGCCCCGTTGCGATAAGCAGCTGCTGTGGCAGCCAGATGCAGTCGGATCGGAGGTTCGACACTGTGTCAGGATCTGCCCAGGGGTCAGCAAGGCCTGGGAACCACCCCATATAGCACGGTGCCTCCTTCCTGCCCCCCTGTGCACCCAGTGCCCCTTGGGGCAAATTCTGAGGGCTGTGTGACTATGAATTCCGGGTGGTCACCTCCTGTAGTTTCCTTTACTTCATCTGCAAATGAAGCCATCTTCGCCCCCCCACCCCCGTGAGGTGTCATGCAAGGAAGCCCTGGGAAACTGTGGATGTCAGGGTGCTGTGCTGGACATGCTTGCCTGGGGTGTGTGTCACAGCAGGTCACAGTGTGCGTTTGACCCCTTTAGCCTCACCACAACACTCCGGCACTGCCTGCAGGGAGAGAGACTTGTCTCTTCAGGTCCGTCTGGGTTCCACAGAGCCAGGGCCTCATGCTGTCCTGCTACTCAGCCTTGGAGAGACCTTGTCTCCTGGAGATGGAATGACTCGTGAGGTCCCCTCAAGAGTCAGCTCTCCTCCTCCTCCTTCAGCATCATCCATTGTGATTTAGGTATGGCGGGGCGGGGCTGACTCATAGGAGAATGGGGGAGTCCGCTGAGCAAAGGCAGGAGACGGCCTTGGTTTCAGTGCTCAGGCACGCAGCCCTGGTGCTAAGTCTCTTGGTCAAGTTACTTTTCTTCTCTGTGCCTTGGTGTCTGCAGCCGTAAGATGAGATTGGTAACCGCTACCCTGCTTCTGCCACACATTTGCTGTAGGGGACTATAAGCAGTGTTGGCCGAGAGAGGTTGAGAACCAGTTTAAAGTGCTATGTGTTAGGCAGGGTTCTGTGGTGAGCACGGTGGACCTGAGGGGTTGCAGTGCCAGGCAGCGAGCACTTTCCTCAGGCGAGGAGAGGATTTATGGAGGCCGCATGCCATCTTCAGTGCCCGGCGGTGCCGAGGAACGAGGGTCAAGAACTGATTTCTGTAGAAGACCATGGACAGGCTAAACAAATCCCCTTATTGAAGAATGTTGCCTGGGGGCTGGGCCTGATTGAAATCGGAAAATCTCAGCAGCTTAACTGTGCGGTTTTGGTCATGGAGGGATCAGGAGCTTTGCCTTGCTCTGCCTCTCGCTGGCCCTGGTCATGGAGTCTGAGGTCACGGAGTGTCAGAGACAGCGATAGGCCCATCACTGGGAGGGATGGACCTATGATAGGTCCATCATAGGCTGGAAGGCCCCTCTGTCCTAGTGAAATTCAGGGCCTCCTATGCTCAGCTCTGGTGGCTTTGGGCTGGGAAAGTTGTGTTGGGGGTTGGACAAGAACTTGCTCCGTGGACCCTGTTTTTCTCAAAGCCTCCAGGTGCTCAGGGAAGGGAACACAAGGCTTTGGGGGGCATCTCTGGTGCCCTGTACTCTGGCAGGTGTTTCTTTTCTACCTCTCGGTGCTCTGTTCTTCCCCATGAAGTGGGCGCAACCTGTTCCTGGCTTACTATAGAGTGTATGGGACAGAGCCACCGGGTCCAGGCAGCTGTGCGGCACAGTTTCCTGGGGGCTGTGCAGGAAGGGATGGCATTGCTGTTTACATCGCGCTGGCGGGGGTGCCGAGGGGCAGCGGCTGTGGGGGCGGGGCAGGTTGAGCATACAGGGTCCAGCTGACCTGGAAACCCAGAAGGCCTGCTCAGGCAGGTGCTCCCACGGGACCTGGGTGACAAGCCGTGGTGGCATCTGGTGTCCCCGTTCCCTCGTGGCACCAGCCGGAGGGCAACGGCACACTGGTCAAATCTCATTCGGACATTTCTGCCACTCAGGATACTGGCAGATGCCCAGGCTCTGTGTCTCGGGACAGTGGAGGGAGAAACTGAGGGCTGCTCTACCCTTGCTAAACCCAGTTTTGTTCTTGACCTTGGCCCTGGGGTAGATGCCAGGGAGGGGAAGGGGCCGTTCTTATCCACATTTTTCAGATGAGGGCAGAGGCACAGTGTCCCCTGGATGGGTGGCCTGTGGGAGATGGCCACTTCTTACGTGACTCACGGCCAGTCTCGGGGCAGGAAGGGACTTGTGAGGCGGCCACTCAGAGGCAGCCACAGGGAGGCCAGGCAGCCCTGGGCTTCCTGACTGCTTTCTGTAAACACTAAGTGTTGACTGTGTGGCTGGCATAGATGGTGGGCAGGGCAGACTGTGGGGGAAACCGGGCTCTTAGTAGGCGGTGACAGCGCACGGGGACACCAATTTAAAGCCGTGTTTGCTGCAGTATCTTCTGAGCTCTGGAGCCGGACTGCAGAGTTTGAGCTCTGCTTCTGCCTCTGCCATCCCAGCCACTTTGATCTGTTTCACTTTGTGCATCGTTCCAGTGGTGGTGGTGGTGGGGCGATTATATGGCTTAGGACAGACACACCCCAACACCACCTCTCAGCACGAACGATGGGAGTGGAGGCCTTCAGACAGAAAGGGGAGCCGGCTCTTGGGGAGTTCTCTGGGAGGGAGAGAGGACAGTCCCAGATCACGAATTCTGACTTCTCCCACGTGAGCTGGGAGCTTCATACCAGGCTGTAATGAAGATGGAAGGCGAGGAGGGCCAATGGGGGTGAGCAGAACATGGACTGTTCTGCTCTTACGCTGTCAGATGTGAAATGTGCCGTCCCTCAAAAGGGCAGACACAATTACCTTTGGGGCCAGCAGCTGGAGCTCTGGGTCTCTACCCAGGAGGACGGAAGATGTGTTTCTACAGGAACTTGTTCACAAGGACTTAGAGCCAGTCAGTGGAAACAGCTGACATGTCCCTTGGCTTACCCGAGGATAAACAGAAGTGACAGAAGGGCCACTCTTCTGATACCTGTGACAGCATGGATGTACAGACGTACCTTGGAAATATCCCACTGTGGGGAAGATGCCAGGCGAATGTGGAAATAGAGCATGTTACTCTAGTTACATAAAAGGGTCTGAATGGACATGTGTACAGGGGCTGGGAGGAAGGCAGGTGGGGTGAATGCCAAGGGAGGAGGTTTCTTTAGGGTACAGACAGTGTCCTGGAGCAGATGATGGTAACGGGTGTCACCTTGATTATTGGAAATTGCCAGTGCTTGCTCTCTTCCGTCCTTCCTTTTCCTTCCTAAAGATTTATTATGTATAGTGTTCTGCCTGCATGTACACCTGCACACCAGAAGAGGGCACCAGATCTCATTATACATGGTTGTGAGCCACCATGTGGGTGCTGAGAATGGAACTCAGGACCTTTGGAAGAACAGCCAGTGCTCCTAACCTCTGAGCCATCTCTCCAGCCCCAGAGTGCACTTTCAATGAGTGTCTTTAGATGTGCGTTACAGTTCCGTTTAAAACAAGGATGCTGGGTATGTGGCACAGGCCTGAAATCCCAGTACACAGGAGGCTGAAGCAGGAAAACTACTGGTTCCAGGCCAGCCTGGGCTACATGAGAGCTCTCTCAAACAAACACAGTGACGACCAAATACCAGAAGAACAAAGCCCTCTGATGAAGCTGTCACTCCCCCCACCCCAAAGGGAACAGCTGGCTCCTGTCTCCAGCTCTGCTCCAGAGTGGGACTAGACCCACAGTCTTGCCTGCTTTTCTTTCTTCTCTCTCTCTCTCTCTCTCTCTCTCTCTCTCTCTCTCTCTATCTTTTTGACGGGGTCTTGCTGTGTAGCCCAGGCTGGCCTAGGAACTTGTGATCCTCCAGCCTCAGCCTGTAGTGCTGGCTGTAACCCTACTCGCCAGCTGGCTTCCTTCATGTGCTGTGGTCTGAGAAGCACCAGACAGAAGGTCTAACAGGAAGAAAGTAGAGCTTAAAAGTAGGCACGAGTGAGAAACTGGGGCCTGTGGCTAGCAGCTGTGAGGGCGAGAACGTACAGGAGGGATGTGGGGAGGGAGTAAGGGAGAAAGGAACGAGGGTAGAGGGAATGAGGGCAGGAGTGGAGAGAGGTGAAGGCAAGGAGGAAGGAAGGGGTAAGGGCTGTTGGGAAGTAGGGGTAGGGACAAGACCCTACTGCTCAGCAGGGGTCCTCAGGCTGAGTGCCTTGTGCCCTGGAGTGATCCATTGGAATATTGGCGGACAGCGGTGGAGCTGTGGCCCTGGCTGAGCATGTCACTGGGTGTCTTAATGTTCTATTGCCGTGATGAGACTCCATGACGGCGGCGGCTCTTATAAAGGAAAACATTTAACCGGGGCTGGCTTGCAGTTTCCGAGGTTTAATCCGTTACCATCAGGGCATTCGGCATGGCGGCATGCAGGCAGACGTGGCGCTGGAGAGGTAGCTGAGCGTTCTATATCCGGATCAGCAGACAGCAGGAAGAGAGAGCCTGGTTTGAGGCCATCCCCGAGTGACACGCCTCCTCCAGCAAGGCCATACCTCCAGGAATGCTTCATCCAGACCACCACACTGGGCTTTGCCCTTCCCGTTGGAGCAGCCTAGCCCAGAGTCTTGCGTTTTCAGTCAAGAAGGCTTGGTTTGGAATCCCAGCTCGTCTTCTGGCTAGTGACCCCTACCCGTCAGTCAGCCTCTTTATGTCTGAGTGTGGGCTGTGGCAGGCATTCTCTGGATCACCTTGATTCCCCCCCCCCCGCCAGCTCACATGAATTGAGGGCCTAATCCCCAATATGATGGTATTCGGAGATGGAACCTTGCGGAGGTAATTGGCTTTGATGAGCACACAGGACAGCCCCATTTCTGTGTCCCTACTACGTAAACTGGCGTTTACAACCTAGGAAGGGGCCTCTATCTGAAACCTACCAGGCTGCCTCCTGATCTTCAACTTCTCAACACCCAGAACCTAGAAAAAATGCTTTGGCAGCCAAGCCTCCATCTGTGGTGTTTTCTCACTCGGGCTGCACTGAGAAAGCTCAGCACGAACAACAGCAGTGGGGCAGCTGGGGCAGCATGGCGTGAGGCTGGCATACTGCCCTTACTGTGTGTGTGTGTGTGTCATTACATCTGTGATGGTCACGGTTGGCAGCAGGACCATGACACAATTACTCCTTGGTCTAAACTCACGTCTTCTGACACGAAGGCTCCAGTGCTGCCCTCAGGGGCTGTGGCCAGTCTCAGATGAGAGGACCTAGGCTGACAGGGTTTGTAACTTAGAAACTGCCATGTCTGTGAAGGGGCAAGGTTCTTACGGGGTTGGAGGCACTGGCAGACTTGGCAGAGAGCAGCATGGGACAGAATGGGAAGCTTGGTTAGGGTGCCAGGCCGGCACATTCGGCTAGGGTGCCCCAGTTGGAACACCATCTAGGAAAGAAATTTGAGATGCTTCTGGTGCCTCCATCTGGATGGCAGCTGCCGAACAGCATTTCCAGACTTGGTCCTGAGTTCAGGTGTGGGCAGCGGGCTGGGAGGACAGGATTGTCACGGTGGCTGGAGTGGTGGCCCTGAAAATCTCCAGTTCCAGAGAAGGCCTCATTTGCTCCAGCCCGGGGCCCAGCACCCAGGATTCTCCAGACGGGAGAATCCCAGCCTGGAACACTTGCATCATCTTCTGGACAAGAGGATGCTGCTGTGGTGTTGTCCACAGGCTGAGGTCGCGGGCCCCTCAGACATCTTGCCAGCACCAGTGCGTGGGAGAGCGTGCTTGCGAGAGCGCATGGGGCTTGCCTCCCCGTCCTGTTTGTTTGCTGTCTGGTCTGGACGGTATGTGGGCAGGGCAACGAGTCCTCGGAATGTTGGCCCGGGCAGTGCAGTGGCTTCACTGGGGCGGAGAAGGGCAGACGTCAGAAATGCCTATAAAGCCGAGAGCCAGGAGGCTTCCAGACGTCAGAGGCTTGGTCACTAGAATAACTCAGTCCTGGCCCCTCCCTGCAGGCCTGCCCTGAACAGAAGGTGTAGGCTGTAGTGATTAGAGTCACCAGCTGAGCCCAGCTCAGCGCCGTAGGCCAGTTCTTGGCCTCTCTGTTCCTCTGTTCTCGTCTCTGTGAACTGGAGCAGCTGTTGGAGGCGTCGGGGGCTGTTGCTGGGACGAAATGAGACAGAGTGTGCATCCGTGTTGGCTGCGGTGCTCAGTACACCTTTGCTGGACAGGCCTACCAGAAAGCTGCTGCTGCTGCTTCCTCGATCTGACGCTGCTGTTCAGGGACGCTGTCCTGGCATGGCCTCTCCAGAGAGTAGAGTAGAGGGGGAGCCTGCCCCAGGAATAGTCACAGACTGGGCTTGGGGCGCGGGAACACACAGTAGCTCCCCTGCTAGGCTCACTGGACTGCTTTGAAGCATGGACAGGGGGAATTCTGGGGAGGCTTAGAGAGGCCCTAGAATGCTGAGCTCAGGAGCTCTCAGATCTACCCAGCAGCAGAGGAGCCCCCAGCAGCCCCTGGGCGGGGTGACCTGCTCGTGCTGGCATTGCTGTCTCCCCTGCAGTGCTCTTAGCAGGCGTCTCATTGCGTCATCCTCAGGGCTCTGCTCTGACTCATACTGCTGCCAGGGTAACGTGCAAAGGCCCACGTCCTGCCCCCTCTGGCTCCCTTCCTCGTCTGATGGTAACCACTGGGTCACTGGTTCACCTATGAACTCAGCCTGCAAACGGAGACATACCTCCTAAGGAGACATACCTCCTAAGTGCTGTGAGGTGAAGTGGAGGGGCAATCACAGCAGAGCCAGGGATGGGACCAGGATGCTCTGGGCCTGGCATTGTGGCTAACTCCAGAGGGTGGCTCCAAAGAAGAAAGAGAGAACTTGGGTGCACGTTATTGAAGGGAGTGGGCCTTGGACCATAGGCGGGACGGGAATTCCAGGGGTGGGACCTGCATGAGCAAAGGTACTGAGGTAGGAAACGGTGACTGACGCTGTCTGTGAGCACCTACTCTTGCTAGGGAGAGAGGATGAGATTGGAGGGCTTGAACTCTCCAATGGCGGACCAAGGAAGTTTGGGGCAGCGCTTTCTAAGGTTGGCATTCACGATCTAGTGCCTCCGAGGAGCCGGAAGGGCATTTGTCAGCATGCAGGAAGCGGGCGGCAGCCGGTTCTGAGTTTGCAGAAGGGTCATGTGCCACGTGAACTGGTTGTAGAAATCCTCAAGAGGTTCCTGCCATTGTGCAGGAGGCAAATAGTCCTCCCGTAGACGTGTTAACGTTTGGGTTTCAAGTGGGGAACGGCGGTGTGTGATTCATTTCTCCTGGTGCTTGATCTGAGATCCCGAGGGAGAGAACAGGAAGGAATTAGCCCTATGTTACAGCTTAATTGCTTGAAGGAAAAAAATATTATCATTTATTGTTAGCCATTAGCTGCTTCTAGTTTTATTAGATGTCAGCCTGTGCAGAGCCTGTGAGGAGCTCAGCATTAGCCTCTTGGAGCTGGCTGGCTCCCGAGGGCCAGCAAACCCTCAGAACTGTCCCACCTCATCAACGGGCCTCAAAGATTCTTACATCTCAGGCATCTGTCTGTATGCTGTGGATTCTGTCCCAGTGGTCCCAGGATAGGCCCCTGCCCTGGGGCCAGGCAGCCAGATCCTCCTGAGGTGGAGGACGCTGGTTCATGTTTTATAGTGTGAAGGGGGAGGGGGCAGTTTTTCTTCTAGGGAACTCTCTAGTGCTAGCTGAATACTCTAGGCTACTGCCTCTCTCTCTTTGCTTCTATGCTAGACTTCCAGGCTCTTGTGTTTTAGGGCTGTTTGTAGCTCTGCCCTGCCCTGCTAGGCCCTGCCATCTTTCTTGGATGAGGCAGGCCCTGGGCTTCCCACGGTACAGGGTGTAGGGTAGAAACTCAATGCAACTTTTTTCCTCTGTTGAGTGTCCTTCACCGCTGGCTGCACAGCCAGGTCCCTGTCTCGGGGATGGCCCAGCTTCCTGAACCTATGAAGAAGGCAAGGCGATAGTGCAGTGTGTACCTTGGTCTGCCTAGGGTGTTGGCAGAGTAACGCCGAGCAACCTATCTGTGGGGACCCCTGCCACCCAAAGTCTGGGGTCTGAGCCCAAGGTGACGCAGCCAGAAGAGGCAGAGCCGGCCTGCTGGAGTCGCCTGTCTGGCCTGGGCTTTGTTTCTGCCCTTCTCATGTACCCTTAGCATGGCGCAGTCCCACTGGAGCCTGGGTGGCTAGGCCAGTACTACTGAACCGGCTGTGAGGAGCAGGAGGACAGAGGGGACCAGGTGGGACCAGTGGCTTACAGAAAGAAAGTGTGGTGTTCTGAGGCTGAAAGGACCTGCTCTGGGCGCTGACTATGCATAAATGTCCTTTGTTTTTGTCACCATTCTTGTTATTTCCCTCTGCCTCATCTTAGCAACACTTACTCTGGGAACACCAGGCCAACCTGTGTCCCCAACGTGTCCCATGCCATTCCCTGCCTAGAGTGTCCACTCCTCTTCATTTGGCTAACTCCAGAGTCCCATTTCAAGGTTACTGGAATGCCCTGACCCTCAGGCTGGGCCAGAGGCAGTTTGCGTAGGGAGTTCCTATGTTCTGTTTATGCCGCTGGGCAATGGCCTATGGAAGCTGGGGTGCTATTTATTCCTGCATAGCACCCCAAGACCCAGGCTTGGACCTGCTTGGGGCAGGCTCTCAAGGAGGGCTGGCTGGGGGTGTGTGTGGGGCCTAGCAGCTGATTTTACCCCCTCGTGTTTGAACCCCACCATGCTCCTCAAAGCTGCTCCATTCTCTCACTGCTGAGCAGCCTAGCTCTCTGTAGGCCAGGTAACAGACAGAATGCTTTCCAGAAGAGGAAACTGAGGCTCAAGGAGTTGCTCACTCTGCTGAGACCATGGCCCCAGCCTGCAGCCAGGATTTCATGTAATCAGCTGCCTTTCTCCCGTGGAGGTCAGCTCCTGAAGGAATAGAAAGTTGTGTCTGAGGTGAGGGTGAGAGGCTGCCGTAGTTCTGACTGGGACGTGGGTCAAGGAAGGGGTTGGGAGGCTAGAGGATCATGCTAGACCTGGCTTTGCTGTTCTGGCCTCACGGACTTCTGGGAATCATGCCAGAGCCTGCCCAACCGATCTGTGAGTCTTAGAGGTGGGGGGAGGAGGGGAGCCCGAGCAGCCTGTGGGTCCCAGAAGTTCGGGATACTTTTTGGAACAGCAAGGTGTCATTGGACCAGCCTGGCCATTTGGGACTAGGTTGTCCATAGTGGTGGCTCCCAAGACTGAATGTCCTTGGAATGTCCTAGTCCTGCCTGGTGAGACCTGCGGCTGTGCTAAGCCATTACATTCCTTTGCTTCATTTTCTTTACCTGTTTCAGTGGGCAGTAATAGCTGCGGAGGGGCTTGATGGGAGGTGAGGTGATAAAGCGTTGTCCGGAGCATTCTGGGTACCACCGTGTTCCCTTCTCGGTAGCACAGAGCTGACACCCACCTTGCTTATCTCCTAGGGCTGCGATGGGCATGCCTTTTTTCAGGAGTGTGATGGGTGTACCCTCTTTCAGAAGTGGAAGGTAGAGTTCGCACAGGCCTTAGCATGCCTACTCACTGGTAACGGCACACTGGGCAGCCCCAGAGCCTAGAAATGCCCACCTGGAAGGCCCCAGCTGGCTGGTTCTGATACCCCCAACTTCTCATCTCAGCTTGAGAGCGAACCAGTCCAGGACAGTGGTGTTGCCATCAGGCAGGCTCTTGGTGTGTTTACATCACAAAGAGGATTGTGAGATTAAAAAAAAAAATCCTGTTGTTACATAGTCGCCATGATACTGAATTCTCCAGACACACACACCACGGACATCGCTTCCACTTGCTGTGCCAAGGAGCGTGTTCTCCAGGCGGTAGGAAGCCAAGGATGATTTTGATCAGCTGGGCTCTAGGTTGGCTGATCTGGCAGCGTGCTCAAGCCTCGTTCTGTGATGTGACTCATCTCAGAGTTTGTTTCACGGCACTTAAAACACATCTTTTTCAAACATAGCTTTCCTCGTTGGCTGGAGGGAAAGAGATCAGATAAGAGGGAAAACAAACCTCATGTTAAGAAAAAGTCAGGCCCTTGAGGGTGTCAGGTGTTTAATGGGAAGAACGGAGAGTGGACTGACATAGGCCGGCGCTTGCTGGGCACACCCCTCCCCCTTCCCAGGTCAGGTGTTGGTGGTACCCTTCCCCCAAAGAAAAGCTTGGCTTTTCTTTAGGAGTCTATTTCTGTTAGGTAGAGAAGGCAATGACAGAAGATGGAAGGATTGCCCCCAAGTCCAGCGTGGTGAACTCGTGAGTTCACTGGTTACTCAGAGTGGTGTGGATGGCTCATCAGTATTGGTGACGACTCACAGGGCTCTCTGCTCAGCTTGAGGACCCTGCCTTCCCACAGCCATTTACCACATGCCTGGTGGAGGGACTTAGCCTTGGGGCTTTCTCACTAGCGAGTGCCTCCCCCACCTCCAGGAGGGGCTATTTCAGAGCAGGTGTAACGGCTATCCCACATCACCACGCACAGCTGCATATGGCAAGCCTCAAGAATGCTGCCGTGGTGCCCAAGCGTAGCCCCAGTGTAGGCAGTTTCTGTACCCTTGTTGGTACAGACCTGTGGGAGCGGGGCTGACAGTGGGGACAGCGGAGGGTTGGAACTGACGAAGAAGGGAGTGCAGGGACCATTTAGAGAACACAGGAGCCCATTAAGGGGCACCTGTGTGGAAATCAAGAGCTGTTTGTAGTGAATCTGGTGCCCAGCCAGTGTTTGGTTTGGTGCTTGCCAAAGAGGTCAGGGACAAGTTATGGGTGGGTGGGGGTGGTGGGGGTGTGGAGGTGGTGGGGGTGTGGGGGTGGGGGGCAGAAAGCCAAAGGGAGGGGGTTGGGGTGGAAGGGAGCTGGAGGGTTGGGGGCAGAAGTCTATAAATTGCACACAATGAGAAATGCTGGGCCCAAGCAGCAGACGACCCTGGACCGTATGGGTACAGCTGGTGTTGAAATGGGGAGGTAGGCTCTGGCCTGTGAGGAGGTACGGGACCCGGGCCGTGGTCGGAGTCCACATTTGGAGCAGGTCGTGAGTGATAGGAAATGAGGGCATCCAGGGCTCCTCCCAACAGGTCAGGCCAAGGTAGGAGACAGCCACAGCAGCAAGAAGACAGCATTGCCAGGGCAGCCCCCAAAACAGTGTGGACGGTGAGGGTACTGTGGGGTAGCCAGGGTCAGCAGCACTGTCGCTGCTGCTGCGACGGTCACCAAACCCTCGGGAGTCCCTGTGGACCCCAGCTTCCTTACCACTGTGCACTTGCTGTCTATACCATGGCCTGGCCTTCAGCTGTGAGCTCCTGAGGTCTGTGCTGGTTTTTCTCTGGGTTCCTTGGCACCCAGTGCTGGTTGCAACGGGTGAAGAGAAAGCTGCTAATCCCCAGCAGCCTTGGCCGGAGACACCAGGCAAATTAGCCTCACCCAAGCCCTAGCCGCTTCACACCGCAGGGCCATGTGGGGAGGGACACCTGACGGCAGCATGCTGGAGAAGGGTGACTGAAGGGCCCTGCTGGGACACCATCCATTCTTAGGAGACACGGCAAGGTCTCCTCCAGACCAGCCCTCAGGCGGTCTCCATGGGAACAGTCCCCAGATCCTGAGAGACAGAGGGTTCTCGAACACAGTAAAGATCTCTAGCCTCAACTGCTGGGCCCTGAAAGGAGCATGCCAGCACAAGCAAGGGGTGCTGTGCTGGGGACAGTCGGCTCTTCTCTGAGCCTGAGACAGTGGGTTAGAAGTGGTGCATCTGAGCTCCTGAGCAAGACCGTGGGAAGGGACTTGCCCAGATGGGGCGGGCGGGCATTGGGAACAGCGCATGGATGGCCCGAAGCCGCTGGCCAGGAAGCCTGCATGCCACTCTAGCCACTTCCTGACTCTTTTAGGTGTTATGTCCTTAAGATCTCATAACACAGAGTTGTTTTCCCTTTCTGGGAAACAACTTTCAAGGTGCTGTCCTGAGGATGCCAAGCTAGCAGGTAAAGGGGCAGGCTTGGTACAGACCCAGGCCCCAGGCCCGCTTCTTTGATCATCCTAGGGTCCGCAGTGTCTCTCTCACATACTTTCCGGCATCTCATGCCAGGCCTGGCCTGTGAGTGATGGCTGAGTCAGGCAGCAGAACGCCTTTCAGCGGTCACTCTTCCTGTCTGGAAAGCTCCTATGTATCTCTCAAAACCCAGTTCAGAGCTCCCCACTCTGCTTACTTCAGTGGCTCCTTCCTTCTTTCCCAGTGTATAATCCACCTGTTCTGGAACTCACAGCCCTCTGGCCTCCTGAATGCTGGCTTTTATCTTACATGTATTGTCATATCACACTTTCTTCCATCTCTTTTGCCACCCTGATCAGTCAGTCACCCTGATCACATTCAAACATCGTTATTCTGTCCTCTGTTTTCTCTGTCCCCCAGATTGCCTCCCCAGAAGCTGAGCTTCTCAAGAAGAGGGGCACATGGTTCTCCTGTGCCCCTAGTGCCCACAGACTAGTGAGGCATCTTTGCTGGGTCCACAGGATTTTTTTTTCCCACCTCCCACCTGCTTTTCTCTTTAAAACAAAGTCACCGCCATGCTCCCAGGGGGGGGAGGCATGGGAATTGGAGCAGGTGGGAGGGGAAATGAACTACGAGAAGAGAAGGGGCATGATTTGACCTGGCAGAGCGGGCTTGCACGGGACTCACACTTGCATCTTTACCCATGTCCACTGGACCCGTAGGGCCCCAGCTGAAGGGCCCTGGTAGGAACTCAGCAGGGTCAGCCTGGTGTGATAGTGACCTGGGGACGTGTGAATAAAGCGGATGCCAAGGCTGTTTGAGCCAGGGTGTGTCTATAGGAGCTTTGCTTGAGAGAGTCATGGCTGGGGTCAGCAGGAAACAGCTCTCGGGCCAGCAGTAGCCCTGATGACAACTGGCAGCACGTGGAAGATGGATGGGGGCAAGACAGGGCTCCCAACGATGGTAACTGATGGACAGGGCATGGCTGGGTCCTGTTGAGCCTGGACATGATGGATGGGGCATTCATGGAGGCAGAGGTGAAGGTTAGGGAGCTGACATGTCAGGCAGGAGGCCACAGCCTTCTCAGAAAGGACTCACCGGAAGAGCAGGGAACACAGGGGCCCTGTGGGCCCTCTCCAGGGGTAATTTTGGCTTGGGTGGAATTGCCACCGACCAGGTATGGCACAGAGCGCGGCAGATCAAAGCCAGGCCGATTGGGCTCTGATTAGACCCTGTGAGGAGGCTAGACTCATCACCGAGGAATGCCCCCAAGCTGGCCCGCTGACTGGGATAATAACAGATCATGCTGGCCGCAGACACCGAGGCGCTCAGGACTCAGTCCTCTGCGGCAGGGCAGCCACAAGGAATGGCATGTTTGCAGGCTGCCCAAGGGTGGGTGGGCGGCAGCCCGCAGGGTCAGCTTCACGGCCAGTCCCCTTGGTGGTCCCTGCTGGCCTCTTGGCAGCATGTGAGTAGGGATGGCTCTGCCAGCTGCACCTTGGCAGGGGTTGGCGTGGTAGTGCCTCGTCCCTTGTCATTTCTGTGTCTGCCTGCTTCAGGCCTTCCTCTAGAGTGTTCTCTCCCAGGACTCTGCTCATCTCCTCCTGGAAGTCTCCCATGACTGCCCAGGCCCTGTTTCTCCTCTGGGCCCTCTGGCCCCATCCTCCCAGGGTGACTTCTTCAGAGACAGTGGGCCTCTCCTTCATCTTCAGTGTCTACTCAGGGCGCAGAGCAGATGTCTGGCTGGGTTTACAGAGCTGGGCAGAGCTAAGTCCCTAGAGCCACTATGCCAATGGAGAACAAAGTTGGGCCCAGGTTGGTTTTCTGCCCTGGGAGAAATCCCAGGACGTTTGTGCAGAGAGGCTGCCCAGGTGAGGAAAGACAGGTGGCTCCCCACTAGCTGGCAGGGGGGCTGCACGCAGAGGCCTTACGTAGAGGAAGAAGGAAGCAGTGCCAGGTGGATGAGCCTGGACTTGATCCTCAGGGCACTAAGTCGTGATCTGGGGGACCATCAGAGGATGGCTCCGAAGTTTCTGTCCTGGTGCTTCTGCCTGGCAGGGGAGGAGCAGTCTCCTGCGACCTGTCACCTCTACTTCGATGCGACTTGTGCCGATTATGTCTTGCAGGGTGATGTGCAAGTGGTACCTACGTGGGTCCCAATGGCTGGCTGTGACCTCCAGCCTTTTCAGCTCAGAGATTAGGGCAGATCAGGATCTCCTCAGGGACCCGAGGCTCCCCATAGCCTGAAATCAAGCTAAACCTTTGGTTCACACACTCTGCAGACCTATATACCTCCATGTGCTGGCCCTTTGCTGGGCCTGGGGTGCTGTGCAGCTCAGCTCCCTCAGAACAGGCAAAATCAGGTGGGCTGTGAGGTCTGGGAGTGGCTGCCATGACCCAGGAATGTTCTGTGCACAGGTGACTGCCACTGTCATGGGACCCTCACTTTAGGGCTCTCCCCCACCCTTCTCCAGAGCCACCCTCAGCCCTCCTTGGCCCCTCATTTTACCTTCTTGCTCTTGTCACAGTCTTGCACTTCTGAGGTGCCTGTGCTAGCAGGGAAGGCATTGGGAGGCAGAGAAGCAGGGCATACTTCTGAGTCGGTGGAGAGAGGTGTAGACACGCTCCACGCTGGCCAGGACCTCTTGGAGTTCAGAGGGAAGGCGCACACAAGCCCTTACCCTCCCAGCTGCAATGTGGACTCTCCGGCCCATGGATGTCCAGTGTGGGGAAAGGATTCCCCTCCAAGCCCCAGCGGAATAACACTGGTTAAGAAACACATCTCCATAAACGTGGCCATGAGCCAGCACTGCTTGCAGACTGGATGGGACTGTCCGGCCTGTGCCCACATCCCTCTGTAGCATCCTCAGCAATTGGCTACTCTCTGTGAGCTGGGGAGGCTTTGGGGAGGGGTGCCAGCCTCCTTCCCAGGTCACTCCTCGGGGCTGTAACATGCCCTCCCTCAGACCCACACTCCTGTCCTGTGCCAGGCTCCTTACTGGGGCTGGAGATGGACTGAAGATGGCCCTTGATGGATCGGAGCTGGCTGGCTTTAGGTACAACCTCTTTTCCCATAAGAGGATTGTGCAGTGGGATCTCCCAGTCCAGAGAGGAGGATGCGGTGGACTCGCCTGAGGTGGTACAGTAAAGAAGTGACTGGTCCAGGGGCCTTTGATGCTACAGTCTGTTGTGGAGAGGCCTCTGGTCTGGAGATGACCTGCCTGACGGGAGGGCATCCTTGGGTACCTGATGAGTGGGATTCAATGGTCATGAGTGAGTACCCAAGAGGCTTCCAGGTTAGGCTGCACATGGCAATGCCGGCCTTACTTGCCTTCCCTCCTTGCTAAGGTACTGTTCCCTTCTGCCTCAGGGCCTTTGCGCCTGGAATGTTCTCTGTGGCTCCAACAGCCTTTGCTCACTTGACATGCACATGCTCTTCACGTCTCAGTTCACACCTCAGGCTGTCTGTGCATGCCCCCCACGCCTGTCATGGCTTTCAGTTTATGTGCAGGGTGTTCTGGTTACTCTGTGACGGGTCACATCTGAAGTGGCCCCCGCACCTCGTGCATCAAACACATGTTTCCCGGCTGGTAGCATTATTTTAGGAGGCTGTGTGACCTTTAAGAAGTGGGGGCTAGAGGGCTGGAGAGATGGCTCAGAGGTTAAGACCTCTTCCAGAAGTCCTGAGTTCAGTTCCCAGCAACGACATGGTGGCTCACAACCATCTATAAGGAGATCTGGTGCCCTCTTCTGGCATGCAGGCAGACATGCAGACAGAACATAATAAATAAATAAATCTTAGAAGAAGAAACATTTATTAAATAAATAAAAAGAAGTGGGGGCTAGCTGGAAGTAGGTCCTTGAAGGTTATAAAGCCAGGTTGCTCATTCTGGCCTTCCTGTGTCTTCCTAACTCACCGTGATGCGGACAGCTGCTGCCTCATGCTCTGTCCCTTGAACTGCAGTGCTCTGCTCTACCTTCCCAGCCACAATGGGCTGAAACTGTGAGCCAGTATAAGTCTTTGCCATCTTCAGTTGTTTCTGCCAAGGATTATGGTCACAGAAATGCCTCCTCATGGGTGCCAAGCTCAATGCCTTTTGGGTCCATGATGAAAGGGGCAGCCCTATTCTGGCCTCAGTTTCCCCATCTGTAAAGTGGCAAATTTGTGGAAGGGTTTTTTTTCTTTCCAGCTGTGTTATGGCATATGAGAGGTACTCGGTGACAATGACAGTGTTCTCCTGTCCCTTCTCTCCTCACCTGGCCTCTGGATCTGTCCTTATTCTCCAGGAACGAGGTCAGAGAGCAATGGTATATACTCCAGTGAGTGACGCCATCTACCCTGTACCTGTGGGGACCAGCACTTACTTTAGTTCCGGGGCCTTGGGCATCTCTTGTGAGCAGTATACCCTGTGGGACTTGTCCAGTAAGGCGGCCTGCGGGCCAGTCAAGGATGCACGGTTTGTTCGGGGGCTTGTATGGGAAAGGAGGTGACCAGCAGGGCCATTCCTCCACCAGACTGTGAGCTCCTCCTGCAGGGCACAGGGACAGGCCTTGATTCTGGCTGCTCCCAGCACCATCTGGCCCAGGGGCTGGCTCCAATGGCGGTGCTGACTAGCTGAAGAACGGATATGAGTTGGGGTGCTGACGGACCACAGTAAGGAAACAGGCACTCCGCACCTTCACACCAGCCGGGGATGTCCTGCTGTCTGTGCGGGTTCATTGCACACAGCACAGCAACTTCAAATGCCCTTTATTCTCACAGGGCTGATGAATCCGGGGAAAGACTAAGAACACTTGCAGAGGGGCTGGAGAGATGGCTCAGCAGTTAAGAGCAGTGGCTGCTCCTCTGGAGGACCCAGGTTCAATTCCCAGCACCCACATGGCAGCTCAGAACTGTCTGTAACCCCAGGGGATTCACCTAATGGGCTGTGCGTATCTGCGCATGTAGACAAAATACCGGACATATGGGGGGAGGAGGGAGAGAGGGAGAGAGAACACTTGAAGAATAGCCACAAATAACTAGGTTAGTGTGCATAAACTCAGCACAAGGTGTGTGTGCGCGCGCGCGCGCGCGCGCGCGCGTGTGTGTGTGTGTGTGTGTGTGTGTGTTGGAGGGTGGGGAAGGTAACAGCTGTGCCAGTGACCCTGTGAGACAGGAAGGTCTGTCCACGTGGGGGCATTGAACCACCATGGGGAAGGTGGGATCCATCCTAAGTCCCCTTTTCTTTTCTTAGCATGCATGTCTGTGTGTTTGTGTGTGTAGAAACGTGTGCAGGTCTGTGAGTATGCTTTCGAGGCCAGAGAACAACTTCCGTTGCTGTTCATCACCACCACTTCCTCCTCCTTCCCTTTCTCCTTCTCTTCCTCTTTCTCCCTCTCTTCCTCCTCCTCCTTTGAAACAGTGTCTGTCATTGGGTAGAGCTGTTTGGCTGCCTGGGCAGTGAGCCCCAGGGATCTGACTGACTCCACCTCCCCAAGGCTGGGATCATAGGCACGTGTGCGCTTGTGCATTCTGATACTCACCTGTCTGAACCTCCAGAATGGCTGGCCAGGAAGCCCCTGACGCCACCTGCCTTTGCCCCCTAACGCTGGGTGTGCCACCATGCTGGCTTTTATGTGGGCCTTGGGACCTGCACTTAGGTCCTTAGGCCTTTCCCCACCGAGCCGTCATCCCAGTCCCACACCTGGCTCTTTGACATGGGTCATGGGGATCATCCTCAGGTCCTTGTGCTTGTAAGGTAGGCCCTTTGCTGACTGAGCCATCGCCCCAGAACACGTTAAGTTCTAAGGTCCCATGCATTCCAGGCACTTGAAGCAGTGTGTGTGTGCGTGCGTACCTGTGTGTGTGGTAACAGCTGGCCAAACTCCTCCACCCCTTCTCATTTCCCCTCCTGACTTCCTTGGGAAGAAACCTTGCCCTGGAGCCTGGATATTTATGAGGTCCAGCCCCTCCTGTTGGTGAGTTGTACCTGCTCTTTTCTGGCTACCCGCATTGGGTGGGGCTTAGCTTGCCTGGCTTGCATCCATTTCTTTCCTGCTTACATCTTTTCATGAATTCGCCCAAGTCCAGTGTAGTCTATCCGGCTGGCACCATTCTTGAACAGCCAGGCAGTGAGGGTAGCAACAGTCCAGGCAAGGAATGACGAGGCCTTGAAATGGCCTCCGTGCCCAGGGTGCTACCCAGTCGGGGCTCACTGCGGCTGCAGTCCTGCTTCTGAGGCTCCAGGGCTGCCTTGTTATATCAGAAGCTTAGAAGTTGTGTGGAGCTGGGCCTGGGAGCTGGGTCCTGTACACCACCTTCTGCCCAGGTATCAGGGTGGTTGAGCCCAGACTTGGCACAACATACCGTGTCTGGGGTACAGATGATCTGGCCAGTGTGACATCGGTGGATGCGGCAGAGGGCAGTGGGTGTGTGTGCCGCCTTCGAGAAGCTCACCAAGGGCACAGCAAAGGAAAAGCTCTCGTCACGGTGAACCTGCATCCTCAAATGGATCTCATCCAGCTTCCTCAGACGGCAAGGGGGTGATTAGTCCTCCCTTCTGCCGAACAGCTAGGGGGAGTTAGCCTTTGAGACATCCGAGGGCCTGCGTATCATTTGCTCATCTACCATATCCACGCAGCACACGCTAGGAGCGTCTCATACCGGGACCAGGGTGGGGTTTGCTTGCTTAGCGTGTGAGTGTCAGAGTCTTGCCTGGTACTAACCGGATGGTATTTCTGCTGCTCCGCCCGCAGTGTTTGAAGCTCACAGGCTGCTTTTCCTTTCTGTGCTCTGAGGGTTTGATTACCTCCATATTGGAGGGGAAGGAAGGGGCTTAGGGTCCGACACAGCTCCTTCCAAGCAGAGGTCTGTGGCTGTGCCGTTCTGTCCCGGCACTCCAGTCTGACATTACTGGCAGGGGGTGGCAGGCTGGGTGCTAATGGGATGGCCAGCATCCACTTCTTGCCCAGGACCCTGTATTGGTGGGCAGAGCAGTTGGTTTTTTGATTGTTTGTTTCTAGTCTCTCTTGGCTCTGTGTTCCTATCTGTGATACTGACATAATGGTCTTTGCTTACAAGGACAAAGGCTGTTTGATTTTTTTTTTTTTTTTTAATTAGCAGCAGCGGACACATTAGACAACCTTTGAATGGGGTGGAGGCTTCCCTCCCTCTTTCCCTTTCTCCCTGTCGCTGTCCATCTCTCCCTCCCTCCCTCTCTACTTTCCTTCCTTCCTCCCTCCCTCCTACCCTCCCTCTCTCCCTCCCTTCCTTCTTTCTTCCCTCTCTCCCTCCCTCTTTCCCTCTCATTCCTTACTGTGGCCTGGGCACTGAGAACCCAGAGAACTAGTGTGTCCCTGCTCTTGACGAGATCACAGACATGGGACCCAGGACAGAGGTGGGTAAGGAAGCAAACATTTTTCACCCCTTCGGGCTGTAAGTACGTGAGGGCCCAGCCCCGGGTTGGGCTGCTTCTGGCAGGAGTGAGGCTAGGAGGTCCCCAGCACTATGGGAAAGCTGGCGCCTGGGAGGGCTGCGGATTGGTAGGGCTGGCACCACTCTGTCCTCTCCTCGCTCGGTGTGAATGGGGCTGTGGCTTCTGGTGCCCACACAGGAGAGTTAGGCCACCTGTGGTTCAGGGTGCAGGGACCCTGGGTCTTGGGGTGTTCATGGGTCATTCTGCTTAGACCATTCGCCCATCCCGGGCTTTCTGAGGCTCCTGCCCAAGCAGCAGATGCTGCGGCTCAGACATCCAGCCTCACATCTGCTTTTTCTCCTCCTTTCATCTGAAACCCAACCAGACTGTCTCAGTAAACAAACAGTAAATTCAACAGTACAATCTTTTTGAAATGCCTTGTAGTTATTTTAAGACTATTTGGAGATTTATTTTAAAATAAATAACTGTGGGCCCTGCTTCCATTGCCGTCCAGTTCTGGGGGCACCTGTGGTGGCTGCCTCTTGTCCGTCCTCGTGAACCCTGTGCCTCCCACCAGTGTCCTGCCGGCCTGCAGAGGAGGTAAGGGGAGTTGGATGACCACCACACCCATATCCAAGCTCCTGCTGCACCTGTACCTTAATAGTGATGACCGAAGTGGCAAGAAAACCTATCCCCTGAGGGGAAGACAGACTGGGAGGTAGATCGGCCTTCTAGTTTTCTTCCTGTTGCTGTGATAACTTGGGGAGTAGAAAGGGTGTGTTTGGCTTCCACTTGCATGCCACAGTCCGTCACTGAGGGCAGTCAGGGCAGGAGCTCAAGCAGGACCTTGAAGCAGACACCACAGAGTAACGCCGCGTGCTGGCTCGCTTGCAGGTGCCTGCTTGCCAGCTTTCTTACACAGCAGAGGTTGTCTGCCCGTGGTGTGGGGCCTCCCACAGTGAACTGCGCCCTCCTACATCAGCAGACAGTCAGGACAGTTCCTCACAGACACGCTCACAGGTCAGCCTGAGCTGCGTGCTCTTCTCACGTAACTCTGCCTGGTGTCATGTTGAATAGTTAAAACCAACTAGGATGCTCTGTCCCTTTTCAGCGCCACACACAAAAACACATCCCTTTGAACTATAGCTTTTTTTTTGGGGTGGGGCAGAGTTCAGTCTCTTGGTCACTGTACAGAAAATGTTGTCCTGCTCCTCAGACACAGTGTTCTTCTGGCGCCGCCATCTTGTCCCTCCTGCCCCCCCTTTTTTAAAATTAATTATAGTTTATTCACTTTGTATCCCCACTGTAGCTCCCTCCCTCCCCCCTAATCCCACTCTCCCTCTCCCTTCTCTACCCATGCCCCTCCCCAAGTCCACTGCTAGGGGAGGTCTTCCTCCCCTTCCATTTGACTCTAGTCTATCAGGTCTCATCAGGACTGGTTGCATTGTCTTCCTCTGTGGACTGGTAAGGCTGCTCCTCTCTCAGGGGGAGGTGATCAAAGAGCAGGCCAATCAGTTCATGTCAGAGACAGTCCCTGTTCCCATTACTGTGGAACCCACTTGGACACTGAACTGCCAAAGGGCTACATCTGTGCAGGGGTTCTAGGTTATCTCCATGACTGGTTCTTGGTTGGAGTATGAGTCTCAGAAAAGACCCCTGTGCCCAGATACATAATATAGGATAGACATACTAAAATCTGTACACCTAAAGAAACTAATCAAGAAGGAGGACTCTGGCTAAGATGCTCAATCTCCATTCAGAAAAGCAGAGAGGATGGACATCAGAAGAGGGAGAAAACAGGGACCAGGACAGGAACCAACCACAGAGGGCCTTTGAAAGGCTTTACCCTGCAGGGTATCAAGGCAGATGCTGAGACTTACAGCCAAACTTTGGGCAGAGTTCAGGGAATCTTAGGAATGAAGGGGGAGATAGTAAGACCTGGAGAGGACAGGAGTTCCACACGGAGAACTATAGCTTTTTAATTCCTTATCCTCAAGATATTACAGTTGATGCAATCCAAAAAAAAAAAAAAAAAAAAAAAAACCCCAAAAAACAAAAAACAACTTTAGAAGTTCCACAGTCTTTAAGGGTGTGAACACTTTGGGTGCGAGGGTGATCTGGCTTGTGATGTCGGTCACCCTATTGATCACCAGGGTTGATTTGGCTGGTCTGGCGGGTTCCCCTTCCTTCCTTCTACACAGCTCCATCTGTGTCCCTCCTGGAGATGACACTCTGGAAGGACAACAACTGTCCTAGCTGCGGTTTCCATTGCTGTGAAGAGACACCATGGCCAAGGCAACTCTTAGAGAAGAAAAACATTTAACTGGGGCTGCCTTACAGTTTCAGAGGTTCAGTCCATTATCATCATGGCAGGACACATGGCAACATCCAGGTGGACATGGTGCTAGAGGAGCTGAGAGTTCTACATCCTGATCCCCAGACATCAAAGGGGGATTGGATTCCACGCTGGACCGAGCTTGAGCATAGGAGACTTTAAAGCCCGCCCTCACAGTGACACACTTCCTCTAACAAGGCCACACCTACTCTAGCTAGGCCAAAGCTCCCACTAGTGCCATTCCCATGGGCTAAGCCTTCAAACACAGGAGTCTCTGGGGGCCAAACCTATTCAAACCACCACCACCTTCCCTGAATGGAAGACTGTCAAGGGTATACAAGTATCTGTGGTCCTTGTGAGAACCTCCAAAAAACGTTCCCAAGGATTTCAACACTTTTAAAGTCCAGGGTCTGTGTGGTGTTGCTCATCTTTAATCCTAGAACTCAGGAGGCAGAGGCCAGCAAAACTCTCTCAGTTCAAGGCCAGACGCCATAGTGAGTTCCAGGCCAGCTAGAGCTACTTGGTGAGGTCCTATCTCAAAAAAAAAAAACAAACCAAAAAAACAAAACAAAACAAAAACAAACAAAACAAAACAAAAACAAACAAACAAACAAACAAACCCCAACAGAACAAAACAAACAAGCAAAACCCCCAAACAACCCCTTAAGGTGTCTTTAAAAATCCAAAGTCTTAACTGTGCGCTGCTATGAAATTAAAAAAAATAGGCTGTGTACTTACTCGTTCTGAAGGGGAAGAACTGGGGTATAGGATCAACCAGATTAAAGAGAACCCAAAATCTGACAGTGTAAATGTACATCCTGTATCTTGTGTCTAGTAGCGTCTGGGACTCATGCGCTTCTGGGCTCGGCAGGGTTTGAGCAGTCACACTTTGTCTGTAGCACACACAGCTTGTCTCAGGCATAAGCTTCGTACGTGGCCCTGTCTTTGACTAACGTCCCCCAGTCCTGGCTTCTCCAGCATTACAGCTGAGGCTGTATCTTCCCCAGCCTTCCCCAGCATCTCTTCCGGGTTTCTGATCCTCCCACCGAGTGCCAAGCCTCAGTTTCTCTTCCTGTCAGTCCTGCAGTTTTTACGTCTTCAGAAGCAAGTGCCATCTGAGTGACCCTCATACGTTGCCAAATGCAGCTGCAGTCTTGAGGCGCAGCCCCCTCCCCACCTGCCGGGGCTGGTGTGTGCTGACCACTTCCCTGTTGTCCCACTGAAGCACAGATTTTGCCTCAGTGCCGCTGATCTCTTACTCATCGCAGCTAGTTATTTACCCCTAGCTGATCAGCTCACACAGATTCTTAGTTCAGAACACCATGCAGGTCGCCCATGTCCCCGTCTCTCCGAGGAGAGTCCTTGCTTCCTCTGAAACCTCCCATGCCAGGCTTCCATCACCTGCATTCTCTCATCATCCTTCCAAATGTCTGGCCCGTCAAGCTCCGCCCACAGTGCTCAATGGCTTTCCCAGCCCAAAGTTGTAAACATTTCATAGAAATGTTATGTTCAAGGCATACAGGCCAGAGAGCCGGGTTCACTGCCCCACCTTGCCGGGTACCATTTTTCTATTCCAGTTTCCTTTCTGTTGCTGTGGTAAAGCACTTGTGACCAAGAGCACTTTAGGAGAGAAAAGGGTTTATTGGGCCTAAACTTCCAGGTCATCGTCCTTCACTGAGAGGACTCAGGGCAGCAGCTCGGGGGACTCGATGGGGAACTTGGAGAGACGGCCGTGATAGCTCACTTACGGGCAGACTCCTGCGTAGCTGGTTTCCTTATCCTATCTGGCGTTGGGATAGTGCCAATCCCAGTGAGCTGAGCCCTTCTGCATCACTTAAAGTTAGGACGGCCCCCCACAGACTTGCACACAGGCCTCTGTGATTTGGATAATCCAGTTGGGGCTGTCTTCTCAGGTGACGCCAAGGCTGTGTCCATTTGACAGTTAAAACTAATCGGAACAGATGAGTTTCCTGGCCGCGTAAGGTTGGGAAGGAACAACAGGGTTTGTTTCAGATTTGCTTGCAGGAGCAGGGCCACAGACCCACCCCACCGAAAGAAATAATCAGAAATAATCAGAAAGCTGGTTCCAAAGAGGCCAGATGGAGTCTTCTAACTGGGAGGGGTTTCTGGAGACCAACCCATCAGTTTTCCCTCCACACTCAACCAAGGGGCCTCCTTCCCTCCTGTTCTGATCCTGACCAACCTGGACCCACTCAGTGCGGTCTCTGCTGAGCTCCATGGCCCTGGAACCTGGACTTCCTAAGCTTCAGGAGAACTGCACCCAGGAAGGTCCAGGCTGGTGGTCCTACCCTCAGTACAAGCGACAGAATCCTCCTCACAGCACATGAGAACTAGAAAACACCCAAGGGCTGAGACTTGGCTTTTCCCCCCAAGCCAGGCAAGCCATTGAAACTCAGCTACTCCAGGTGCTGGTAGGAACAGCGGTGGCTCATTTCCAGGTGGTGCTTCCTGGGTTCTGAGAAAGCCTGCCGCTCGCTCCTATCTGCAGACTCCTGGCTGAAGGCTCTTGTCGGCTGAAAGGACCCTCTAGAAGTCTGCTGTGCTGGGGTGTGCCTGCATCTCTCCACCTCCGTGCACAGACAGAACTGGGCTCCACTGACCTTGTATTTACATGGTCCGATCCATGTATTTCTCAAGGAGCCAGGGCCAGGGAAGAGTGGAGGAATCCCATGTTATGGGGATGCTTGCTAAGTGCCAGGCCCTTCAGAGATTTTTATTCCCCCCACCAACTCTGGCAAGAGGATGCCAATGTTCCCTTTTCATACAGGAGGAGCCGAGGGCTAGCTTGGAGGGGACAGAGGAGGTGAGCACGGGAGGCCAGCTCCTCCCTTGAGAGGGAAGAAGACTAAGAACCTCTCGAGACTGAGAACCTCTCAAGACTGAGAACCTCGAGGTGGGCCGTTCTTAGCAGGGAGAGTTGTAGGGGGATGTAGGGATGGCGTGAGAACAAGCGAGAAGCGAGGGTGCTCCTGGCGGGTGCCTAGGCCCGGGTCCAAACAGAGTGAGGCCCAGGCCTTGGGAGACGTCTGGTCTGGGTCCTTCTATTTATTTGCACATCACCAGATGTAAACTAATTTGTTTAGCAAGGAAAAAAAAAACCCCACATTTTTATTGCCTTTAAACTGGGCTGTTTCTCTCTGGCTGTCCATCGAGCCCTGGTAGACGGGCCAGGGAGCAAAGCCTTTGGGAACAGTCTGAGGTGAGGTCGAGGCTGGGCCGTGTCGGCTGGGGTGTTTATCCGAGGCGGTTCCCTAGCAGCCACTGCTCCCCTTAGCAGCCCATGTGCCCTCATTTTCTCTTTTGGAGGTTCATGCTTGGGGTTCCTCTTGGACCCCCCAAGAGGAAGCCTGTTTGGTTTCTTCAGCTCTGCTTATTTTGACAATCAGAGGTGTCGATTGTTAACCATCCCGCCATAGCTCACCAGTAAACCGCAGTCTTAGTCAGACTGTCGGCCCCTTGTGTGGAACTAATTGCCGCCTGGGCCCTGTCTGGTGCAGTAGAAAGCGAAGGGCACCCTAAGACTAGGAGGAGAGAGAAGTCAGGTTCCGTGGTAGTCACTGTATGCCCACTGCTGGGTTAGGGCCTGGTTGTAGGCCCTGTCACTTCGTGGGTCATTCCCACTTTGCAGACAGTGTTCAGAGGCCACGAGCCAGACTAGAAGGCTTGTCTGTGCAGAGCCCACTCCTTGCCTGAGGCAGAGCTTAAGAGCAAGAGCCTGCCCTTGGGGGGGTTCGAAGAGCTCTGGGTGGAGCAGCTGTGGGGAGAGGGATGCCTTGCCTGGGCCCTAGAGGGTGCTAGAGGGTGTGCTGTGAGCTTAGGATGGGACTTAGGGGAGGGGGAGGGTTGCTTTTGGCCCCAAGCTCCAGGCCTGGCAAACTGGGAGGGCAGCTCTGTGACAGGAGGAGGACCGGAGCCCTACTTGCTCAGCCCAGTTTCCCCTGAGGGACTGGTCTATGACCAGGATGGTGCTGGTGATTTCTGCTTGAGCTTCTTCTCTCCTGGGCACAGAAACCTTTCAGTAAGCCATCCCAATTAGCACAGGGCAGGTGGGTCAGTGAGACTGGGGCAGGGTTTCTGGTGGGTGCTGTGGAGTTTCTCCTGTATGATGCTCCCAACTGAGGTGCAGAGCCCGGGTGTGGGGAGGGAGGCTGGAGGGGAGGGAGAGGGTAGGCTCAGAGAGGCGGGGAGATGTGAGGGGAAGGCAACTGTGACTAGAGCTCAGCCAACGTGGAGGAAACGGAGCTGGCGCAGAGATGGTTGGAGCACTCAGGCCTGGGCTGCTGCTTGCAGTGCCAGAGGCTAACCAGGAGCCTGGCCCAACCCAAGGGCCTTTTCCTACCCGTGTTCCTCAAGTGGAACCACAAAGCTTGCATGTTAGGCTTGCTGCAGTGGGTGTCCCAGATTGCTGCTTCCCATAAGCTTGATCTAAACCTCAAACCCCAAACCAGAGAAAATGGTGCTAATTTGCTGAATCCCAAACTGAACCCAAGGATTAATTTTTTTTTTTTGTACCTGAACCAATTCCACGATTTCTTGCTGAAAATAAAGAAGGGTCTATTTAATTTAAAGGCTGAACTGTACCTTTTCCCCTCCCCTCGCTATCGCCTGGAGCTGGAGCTGCTTGGATGAGGTCCTGTTGGCTGCTGGCTCTGGGCTTGACTCTGAAGGCCAGGCAGAGGGGAGGGGGGATGCAGTCCCTGATGAGAGGTATTGGGGGCAGATTTGGTGGAATGGGTGGCAAATGGTGTCAGCCCGGAGAGATGCAGCCGGAAGCCTGGGTGGAGTCTGGACCTTTCTTCTCCCTGCCTGTGTACGTTCTGTTGAAATGAGGGAGCTGGTCCACTGGCTGGAGTCAGGGGAGCAATCCTCTGAGGTCTGGTGTGTGAGGTCAGCCACACTAGCTGATCTGAGTGATGCTACACGCTGGCATGGCTGCTTCTTCTCCTTCTTCCTCTTCCTTCTCCTCCTCCCCTTCCTCCTCCTTCTCCTCTTAGGTTTTCCCACAGACCAAAGGTGTCTTTGTCAGTGGTGGGACATCTTGGTCCCCTCATTTGGGGCTGAGCCAGGTGTGAACCCTAGTTTCTGATTCAGGGAAGCAGGGAGAGTATAGGCAGGACACAGGCATCTGTGCCAGCTCATCCTGCTTCTCTGTGTGTCAGGCAGGTCACTAAACTTCTCTGAGCCTCATCTTAGGGCCTGAAAAGATGGCTTAGTGATTAAGAACGCCTGATGCTCCTCCAGGGGACCCAGGTCCCAGCACCCACCTCAGGCAGCTCACAAAGCCCATAACTCCAGGTCCAGGGGATCCAATGTCTTCTGGTGTCTGCAAGCACCTGCACGCATGTGCTGCTCATTAACTCACACATGTACGTACACACACACACACACACACACACACACACACTCACCCACACGTAAGTAAAAAATGACCCTTTTTAACCAGTGAAATACAATCTGAAGGTAATAATTGTCTTGTCCTTGCTAGGGTTAAAGCCACCAGCGTGGAGTGGCATACAGAGGTGCTCAGAGAGCAATGGTCACGTGAGTGCAGGAACGAGAGCGGTTTAAAAAGAGTCAGGCTCAGGGAAGAGGCTTTTCGGGGGAATTCCAGGTTACTGAAGTCATGCAGACCCCAGCTCTAACCTTGGGCCAGCAAAGCCGGAGGCATCGAAGAACCAGCTGTTCCCAGATGACACGTCGTGTGCCTCGGCCTGTGAGAGGCTCCCAGCCTGAAGCCAGTGAGCAGGGCTGAGTCAGCAGCACCTGAGCATCAGTACTGAGTCACTAGTACCAGTTCAGCGGTGCTGTCCCTATTGCCACGGCCACGGTGAGGGAGGGCTCTCACGGTCTTTCTGCTTGAACTCTCCCAGTCCCCGGGGGCTTCGTTTGCCACGTTCTGCTGGGATGAACTCAGGCCTCAGCCCTCTCTTCTTTAAAGTAGAGCCATCATGTCCCTTCTGGTGCTGCAGGGCCGTGAGCCTGGCATCCTGGCTCAATGGAGACTGCGTTGAATCAATCACAAGGTGCTGCGCTGAAGCCTTAGGTTTTTGCTGGTCTGCTGATACCAGCCACACTCCTAAACACTTCCGTGCACATCTATTTCTCGGAGCAGTGGGTCTCAACCTTCCTGATGCTGTGGTGGCCCCAACCACAAAATTATTTCATTGCTACTCCATAACCATAATTCTGCTACTGTTACGAATCGAATCATAATATAAATATTTGATATGCAGGATTTCTGATATGTGATGCTCCCCTCTCCCCCCTGCAAGGGGTCACAACCCACAGGTGGAGAACTGCTGTCTCGGAGGTCGTGGGCCTCTGACCTTGGCCCAGGCTGGGTATGCTGTGGTGTTCCTTTCAGTGTTTCACAGGGCACAGGGCCACAGGGCTCCAAGTAAGACAAGTATCAGCGTTAACACAAGCTCGTAGCTCTGCCAGCCTAGGGAACATAGTTACCTGGGTTCTGTTCCCAGAGGCAGAACCCGAGTCACCAGGAGCTGACACGGGCAGTGACTCAGGGCTGTGATGGATACCAAGGCTCCTCATCTGGGGCTGCAGGCTTGCGCACCAAATACCGGGGCTCTGTCTCCGCTGAGCCTCTCTGTAGCTGGACTTTTGGCTACTTGATTGATTTCTTTTTCCTACCCCCTCCACCACCCCTATTCCTTCCAACCTTCCCAACACTAGGTAGGAGAGGAAGAAGGTTAGAGGGGAAAGGGCGTGTCTATATCGTCAGACTAATTCCTGCTGATTAGGGGCGGCAAGTTCCATGGGGGCAGATTTGGTCTTCATTGTCAGGTTATCCTCCAGCAATCCAGCGAAGAGCAAGCAGTAGAAGCAGCATCAATGGGGGGAGGGGCGGGCATCAGGGGGAGCAGCATCCACGGCTCGTCTTGTGGCTCTGGCATTACATACCCTCCGGAGAGTGCCTGGAATCACCGATGTGAGCTAGCCTCCGCTGGCAATATCACGCCGCTGCTAGAGCACGAGGCAGATCACAGTCAGCTGCCATGGACAGGCGGGAGCAGCCTCACGTCTCTACGCCTGGGATTAAAACCAGAAAACACATTCACATAACATTTCTGTGTTTTTAAAGAAACCAAAAAATTCTCGCTACACCTCTCTGTAGAGCCGGGCAGGCCCCGAGAATTGTCCTTTCTGGCTGTTTCCAGGGGGTGCAGAAGTGTTGGCTGTGACCCACACTTCAGGTGGTCAAGCGCCGGTCCAAATCTCCTTGCCCTAGGAACATTCTAGTTTCCGGTCCCAAGGTTTCTTTTACCACACCTCTGCTGAGTAGCTGGCCACTGAGGCTTCTGGGTATTCTTGTCTCATTCAGATTGTCACTGTCCTGCTTGGCAGCGGATGTGGAGGGTGGTTTCTTTCTTTCTTTAGGGGGGAAAAAAAAAAACGGACTTGTGGCTGAACTTCACTCTTCTTAAAAATGCCTCCCTGGGCAAGAAATGCTCATGTATGGTGCCGTGTTCCAGCCCCTGAGCCAGGTGAGAGGAAACCCAGTGTGGTGGGAGAGTGTGGGTTGCTAAGGAGCCTGGTATCCGCAGAGGAGCCTGAGAGGCAGAGTTAGGGCTTGAAGCCAGGTCCCCACCCCTCTCTAGGGCTGGCTCATTCTCTCCCCTCAAGTGTACCTGGAAGAACGGGCTAATTTTGATTTTCCTGGAGGTAGCCCCGATGCTGCTTCCGATGTTTCAGCAAGCACAGCATCCCAGCTCCCTCGAAAGGTTGTCTGAGCCGTGTCAGTGATGTACTAATATCAGGAAGTACCGTGGGATGGCTGTGGACAGAGTTAAAGCCATCGAGTGACGTGGTCCCAAACCAGTGTGTGATTGGGGAGGCAGGGCTCAGGGGGATCCAGACAGAATGAGGCTTCCGCGTCATCGCTGCCACTCGGCCTTTATGGGCGGGCAGTGGCAGGGTGATAAGGCTGTGGTGCTGGAGTGGCTGTGTGTGTGCCTCAGCTGTAGGTGGGGTAGGAGGTAGAGAGGAGGGCAGGGCTGCTGCAGGTCCAAACTCTCTTGTTGCTCTGGGCTCACCAAACCACACTGAAGTCAGGCTGCAGGGCCGCCTCAAGGGGACCTTGTGAGTTAAAGACCTCCCAGACCAGGAAGGTGGGGTTTGACTCGGCAGAGAGGCCTTGCTGCCTGTCCAGCTCAGAGTGCTGCAGCTGGGGCCATGGTGTTGCTGCCAGGCCCACAGTTGCATAAGTAGTCCAATCATAGGGGTCGTG
The DNA here is from genome assembly GCF_030254825.1 of Meriones unguiculatus. Lineage (NCBI taxonomy): Eukaryota > Metazoa > Chordata > Mammalia > Rodentia > Muridae > Meriones > Meriones unguiculatus. Next base: position 85,673,375 of record NC_083360.1, read on the forward strand.
CTGGGTTTGAGTGGAGCCGAGAGTGAGTTTTCTAGGGGAGGGATGGAAAGGAACCAGGGAGGGCTTCCCAGAAAAGGTGACTTTATTGCTGGACCTTGAGAGATGCATCGACGTCCGCAGAAATGTGAGGGGCGGGGAACAGAGCCCCGCATGGCTCTGTTGGGGCAATGGTCCCGTTCTGGATGGTGAGGCTTGGGCAGGTGGGGTGTCTTGCCAAGGTGATGGAGTCCAGCTGTTTTAAGAGCTCCAGCTGCTTTTCAAGACCTCTCCTGGGGGAAGTGCCCTGGGCTGCCCCACTTAGCGCCTGGAGCAGTGAGAATGGCCCACAGGTACATTAGGGGGGCCGGGAAGGTGGGGTTTGCCTCAGATCTTGTGCCTCCTTTTACTACCATTGGCTGGGCCATGCTGTGTTCCCTCTCAGATAGAAAGCTCAAGACTTCTCTCTTCCTTCTTAGGGGGACGTCTGACTGGGATTGAAACAATCTTCTTTTTAAAAATTAAAGAATTTAAATTATAATTATATAATCTCACACCATCCCTTTCTTCCCTACAACTCCTTCAATCCCTCCCCTCCCTTTAACAACCCTCCCATGTTCCTCTCTACCGCCCTCAAAATCATGGCCTCTCTTTCATTATTATTGTGTCACACATATGTACATATGTACATAAACTCAGACATATTAACAGAACCTGCTGAGTCTGTGTAGTGTTACTTGTGTGGTGTAGGATTTCAGGGATGACCACTTAGTACTGGATAACCGATTACAGGGCTCATCTCTGAAATTAGAAAGACCGATTCTCCCTCTTTTAGGCATCATATTTGCCTGTAGCTCTTTGTCTGGGGAGGGGGGCCTGTGAGACTTTCCCCTTCCATTTTAGCATGTCATTGTTCTGGTCTTGTTTAGGCAGCCATACTGTTAAGGTATAATGGGTGTAGTTTACCTGTCATCTCAAGGAGACACAATCTCACAGTCTCACAATCTCACAACAGACTTCCTTGTCCTCTGCCTCTTAGAATCTCTCCACTCTTTCTTCTGCTATGTTTTCTGAGCCTCGGGTTCTGGAGTTGTGTTGTAGATGTATCCGTTGGAGCTGGGCATCCCATGATCACTTTATCTCAGCATTTTGACCAGTTGTGTAATGCTTTCTTTCTGCTGCAAAGAGAAGTTTCTTTGATGAGGAGTGAGAACTGCATTTTATCTGTGGGTATAAATATTAATGTAGTTAGGAATTATACTGGCCTAGTAGAGTGGCAGTAATGGGTTCTCTTTTAGGTTCCAGGACCTCACTCGTCCCGATAGTTGGCTAGGTTTCCAGTAGCAGGCTTGATTTCTTTTTCCTGTTGAGCAGGCCAATTACACAGTTGTTGGTTACCACCAAGATATGAATGCCATTATTGGACCTTTAGGGTTACTGGCAGTGTTGTGATTCATGGACCTCACAGCTGGGTAGGAGTATTGGTTTTTGCTTCCCTTGGAAACTTGAGTAGCACCTTCTGGAACTCTGAAAGCTAGTCCTCGCGGAGGAGGATGGCCATTCTTCTTTCTGATGCAGTGAGCTTCTCTTTCCCAGGGGCATCAGCCAGGGCCATGATTGGGCCCATTCTCCATATCTGAGGTTCACAGGTCCCTTTCCAGATATGGTTTCAGGAGGCAGGCCTGAGATAGCCAGCCTAGCTGGGCTCTGCAGAATAAGTTTTGCGCCTGGACCTTTTTCTTCTAGTAAAAGTGTTTTGAGATCTCGTTACCGTGTTGACTCCATGCATAGTGAGCACTTTGTCCTTCGCAACCTTTTACTTTTTTAGAAATATCTACAGCTGTAAAGAAAGGTTCTACTCTCTTGTTTTTCTATAGTTTTAAACAAGCTCTTCATTGGCAGCTGTTTAGCCGTTCACCCACCTCTAACTCAAAATGAGATGCATCCCTTCACAAACCCACCCCACCGAGACAACACCAGCTTCCCTTGCTTGCTGCTCTTTTCTGTCCTTGTCCACATGCATGTTTTAAAGCTAGCTTGACTCATTTTGTGGATGATGCTGGCAGGGTGATGCGTTGGGTGCTAGAGAGCAGAGGTGAGTGCAGCACCTTAGACACAATGCTGTGGGGAAAGGAATGTGTGAACACGTGACTAGACCGAGTCAGATCTGTCTTCTGGGAGCTTCCCCAGAGGGAGGGGCTTAAGGAAGGCTCTGAGGCCATTGTGGGATGCGGCGTCCAGCACGGATCCAGGGATGGACCTGATTGGGGCAGCGAGGGAATGAAGAGAGACACACACGCATGAACAGGAAAGCTGGGATTGGGTGACCCGCACTTTCTGACAGAGGGGCTACAGCGCATCATGTTTAACATGTGCGGTTGAATAGGGATGCAGGGTTACTGCACGGCGCGGAACGAGGTGGGCTTACTACATACATACAAACAAGGAGGCCTGGTTGGTGTCCACAGCTGCACAAGGAGGGAGGTCTCTGTAATCTTATTACGAGGAGCTACTGGAGGAGCAGTCTTCAGGCCTTCGGTATCTGGGGAGAAAGCGATGGCGGACTTTTTCCGCACACACCACCGACACCCACACATGGACTCCCTCCAACCCGGGGAGGGCTGTGCCATCCTCCTGAGCTTTGCCACTCCCACGGGGGCTGAGGCATTGGGGTACCTGTCAACAACACACGTCCACGCAAGATTTCATTCCCTCTCCTTCGCTCCCCGCAGTGAGGCATCTGAACAGCACTGTGGGACTTGGACATTTTTTTCCTTTCCTATCAGATTTAATTTAACTGATGTACTAGGGTGAGCTGAAAAAAATTTTTTTCTTTTTAGAAAATTAAGATACAGGAACATATAATCTTTTATTAACTACCCTCTCTTCGCTGAGATCTGGGTATCAGGAAGTGATGGGGGAGACCCTCCTTGGATTTGAATCACTAACAGCCTTGCTGTTAAGAACAATGTGGCCGACTGAGAGGATACATCAAGAAGCTACAGGGCGGGGGCTGGAGAGATGGCTCAGTGGTTAAGAGCGCTGTCTGTTCTTCCAGAGAGGTCCTGAGTTCAATTCCCAGCAACCACATATGGCTCACAACCATCTATAAGGTGATCTGATGCCCTCTTTGATCACAAAGGTGTGCACTCATGTCTATAAATAAATAAATCTTAAAAAAAAAAAAAGAAGTTGCAGGGCTTAGAGAGTGGACATTGGATCTAGGCTTGTGGAGTTTTACTCTGGGAGCTGGACGGTCCAGGAAGTCACTGGCTCATCTACAAACCTTACGCAGCACAAGCCACTAACTGACTGGGCGCTGTGGCCCCTCGTTGGAGAGGTGAGTTCAGATTGGGAAGCATCAGGTTCCTGACAGCTGAACCTTTAAAACAGAGATCTATTTATTATTTTGTGTGTGTGTGTGTGTGTGTGTGTGTGTTGTTCCCACTCGGCTCCTCCTCCCTTGACGGTGTGGTTGCCTGGACAGCTGCCGGTGGATCCTGAGAGGAAGGAATGGGCTGGGAATGATGGAGACCTCAGAAGCCAGGCGGTGGATGAGCTTGATGAGAACAGACGGAGCGGTTAAATTGGGAGGAACAAAGGCTAAAGGTCTAGCCCAGAAATGGGATTCCTCCTGTGCTGTGGCTGCTTGGCCACTTGTATCTGAGGTCTGAGCCATTCAGTTAACAAATCAGGACCGGTAATCTCCATGCGTTGTCCCGGAGCCTGTAGAACATCAAGTGTCGGCCACAAATCAGACCAGAGACTGTCAGCTGGCCCCACTGGGCCACGTGCTGCCTGGTCGTTGAGTCCTTGGTGGACAAACAGCTTCCTTCCAGGACCCATGCTCATGAAGGCTGTTCTGCTCATCTAACAGATGGCCCACCCGGGGCCAGGCTGGGACTAGTTGCTGGCCACCGCCTGGGATGTGTCTGTTTCGCTTTCTGCCTGCCTCAGAATTCGCACACTGCCTGGCACAGAGGAGATACCCAGGTGATATTTGTGAAATCAGTGACTAAGAAAGACCTGGCCCAGCACGGACACAAGGGCTGGGGAGGGGCCCAGGCTGTCAGCCAGCTTCACCAGGTAGGAAAGATCTACCTCCTTCCATCCATCTGCCCCTTGCTAAGTCCCTGATGGAGTCTTGATCCTGTGCTGTGAGATGGGTTCATAGAGGGGACTCAGATGGCCGCAGGGGGGCCATGAGGCTCTGTTTATACCTGCCCCTTCTTGGAGTGCTCTGTCAGTGCAGGATGTTTGGGCATACCTCTGCATGGCCATGCTTCCAAGCTAGAGACAAGTTCAGAATTCTACTGAATGTAGAGGAGGGCTGGATGATGGGCCCCAGCCAACTGAGGGAGATGGACTAATTTAGCTAAAGGCCATCTGCGGGGGCACCCAGGCACAGTCCAGGGGCTTCCGAGACTACTGCCTGACCTTCAGCAGCATACCTTCCTGATAGATGCCTTAGTGTCTCCGTCTACAATATGGATATCAGGAAGCTCAGGTGGACCTGGGTACCAACACCCTGTGGGAGAAAATGGGGTGCAACCTTTGCAAATCGCTAGTAAGAAAATGCCCCATGGGCCAGCTTAATGGGAGCATTTTCTTGCTTGAGGTTCCCTCTCTCCAAGCGACTCTAGCCTGTATCAGGTTGACATCAAACTGGCTTGCACACCAGCGAATGAGCAAGTGTGTAGGGGTGAGCCACATAGCTCATGCTTCCTGGCCATCCCTAGGAAGGCCAAGAGGCCCAGGGTCGTCTTGGCTGAAGGTTGGTCCTCAGCTTTCAGGAGTGCCTGGTGAGATGGATAGAGGGCAAGGCTACAGTTTGGAGCACCAGGAGGAGAGATGGATAGAGGGTGGATAGAGGGCAAGGCTACAGTTTGGAGCACCAGGAGTCTAGACCCTGGCCCTGAATCTCCCTGCATGGCGGGAAGACCCACAGATGGGAAGGAACTGCTGAGGGCATAGGGTATACAGAGCTGGTCCTCTGACCCGGGGCCTCCCTAGGCCTAGGCCCTCTCTGCTGGCTTTCAGAAAGTTTGGGGACAGATGATTCCAGGCTGGATCCCTAGGAAGGACCAGACAGGTGGGAAGATGAGACAGGCAGAGGAGACAGGCTGGACCCTGAAGGGAGACTTGGGGACTGTAAGTCAGGGTGGGTGTTGTGATATGGTAACTGAGGGATAGTATTTTATGGTGACAGAACAAAGAAAGTCATAATTCTAGGCACTTTAAAAAATACATCGCTGGAGCAGGTTAAAGCCAAGTGCGGGAAAGCTCTGCTGTAGGCTTCCCGGTGCTTTCAGGTGACTCCCAGCCTCTTGGTTGGTGGAAGCTAGTCCTCTGTTAATGCATTCCAAAAGGTTTTACATGTCAGTCACAAGGATGTTAGGTCGGACACAGAGATGAGCAGTGGATGGCTATTAAAGGGTCTGAAGATAGCCCAAGGTAGATTGTTGCTAGACCTGCAGCCTCCCAGAGTCCCCGGTCGCTGAAGTTAAACCAGCCATGCGAAAAGTCCAGTTAACTGTAAAGTGCAGTTATCGTGGTCACACTGGCCTGTCCCTGTATGAGCAAGTGTCCCGTCCAGTGGGCTCAGTGCTGTCCTGCTAGGTGTCTGAGGCCTCAGACCTGGCTTCAGACTCTGATCCTGTGGAAGAAGCATTGAGATTCTCATGGGTTGCTTGGGGAAAGAAGAGGTGAGTTATAAGGGACCGGGCAGAGCTGCTGTCAGTGCCACGTGAAGAGTGGGTGCTCGGCGAGTGGCTGGCTGCTTCTGGAGGATGCTCACAGAGAGCAGAAGCAAGACTGGCAGCCCTGAAGCCAACTTTCGGGGGGGGGGGGGTCAGAAGGTAGCTTTCACACTCCCTGGCTGTGTCACCCAGCCACACCGTGGCTATTTTCTGTGAAATTCGTAACTGAGAAGTGGTTATTAAAGGGTGGGAAGGACTATTTGGTGCCCCCTTCTCTCCCCGAGTCTGCTCCCCCAGGCTTCCATCCTGGATGCCACCGGAATGAAGGTCCCTCATCGTACATTTCAGCAGCAGAGGCCCAGTTGCTCGCTCCCCTCTTTGACACACTAACTTGGTTTGTGTTCAGGACATACTGTTTCTCCTCCCTGGTAGCTCCTCCTCCCCTGCTCTGCCTACTCTTCAGCCTCTTCTCCACGGGGTCCCAGGCTGCAAGGCTGCCATCCCTCTCTTCAGGGCTCCTCCCAATACACTCACCTTTACCTATCATTTGCTTAATCCATAATTTGCTTCTCCCTCTTTGGCCTTACCTCTCAACTACAGAGTTCTCTGCCTTTCATTTGCTGTCTAGCAAATAACTCCGGCCTAACTCATTCCTAATCAAGCCCCCAGCACCCTAGCCCAGTCTCTTTCTGTGTTCCTGCTATTCCCCCATGGCGCTGTCTTTATCTTCTATGCTGCACATCCGACTCACCCTTAAACCTTGTTGACTCTACCTTGACAATAGGGCAGAGTATGACCATCATTTTCTGTCATGGTCCTGGCCAGGCCAGCATCATGCTCACCTGGATAAGTTCCCTGTAATCCCCTGTTTCCTGCCTCCATCTTGGCTTCTCTGGGGCTGGGTCTTATTCACACACAAACTGTTGCAGTGTAAGCCACGGTCTTTGTGGTGGTGACAGCACTCGTGCCTTCATTCTGACCTTATCTTGTAGCCCACACTGTCCTCCTGCCATCCAGTCCTCCTTGCTCGTCCTCATGTCTAATGCTTGGCTAGTTGATGAAGCCCTTGATGGGTGTCTTTGGTACTTTTCTTTTGCTGTGGCAAAGCGCTATGGCCAACGCAACATAAAGGAAAGTATGTTATTTGGGGACTCACAGTTCCAGAAGGTTAGGAAATGTGACCACCGTGTCGGGGAACATGGCAGCAGGCATGAGACAGACACGAGGCCAAGGGAGCTAACTGGAAATGGCATGGGCTTTTGAAACTGCGAAACCCACCTATGACACATGTTCTTCCAAAAGCCCACCCTCCTAATCCTTCCCAAACAGTTCCAGCAACCACTGACCAAGCCATTTAAATATGTGAGTCTTTGGAGGCTGCTCCCATTCAGACCACCACAGTGGGTGATGTGAGCCACGGTGGGGTGGCATGTCATATCAAGACCTCTGCTTGCTGCTTCTCCACACCCCTGCAGGGCCTTGGCCTCCAAGATGGGTTGTGTTCAGTTTGGGTCACTGTCAACAGTTGCCGATGCCTGCTACTTGGGGCTCAGCTGTGGGTTAGGCCTTAGAAACTGAAGAAAGAACAAAGCAGGCCCAAGACTCAAGAGTTCCTTACTCTTGAGTTAGGTCAAGGAGACTAGTGAGGAGCCAGCGGTCCCTCAGGCTGAGTGGGCTTCGCCATGGCCTAGCTTTGGTAGTAGTGGTCATAGAGGAGAGAGGAGAGATGCAAGGACGTTTGGGAGGTAGGAGAGGCAGAGAACAGGTTTGCACTGAAAAAGGAATTTGCAAGTTCACTGTGTTGTCTGCCAGCTGTCACCGTGACCTTGACCTAAAGGTTACTTAGCTTTTCTGTGCCTGTACAATGAAGATGTAGCATGGTTTGTTTCAGAGGACTGGGGGAGGAGGACAGAGAGATCTGCTATAAAGAGTAAGAATTGTGTGAGCACGTGGTAAAGCCCAGTAAACCACGGTCACTGTCATGGTTGGCGACTTACTGGGGAATGGACCAAAGGAATGTCTAGGATGATGCGCGGAGTACCTGGAGATGGGGCGGGCCAACTTCAGGTGGGCGTGGGAGGACCAGCTCCCTCGGTTGGATCTGGGGAGCCTGTAGAGCACACCACAGAAGCGCTGTGCCTCCCACTTCCTTCCCATCAGGTGGCCCCACGCAGGATGAGTGTGGAAACCAGGGCTTGCTTACTATGCGTCCTGCTCCCCTCCCCCTCTGGAGGCAGGAGAGGGCTGCCGTGGTCATCAGTGCCGTCATCATTGTGATAATGGCGATGATAACGACTCCCACTTGTGTTGAGATTCACATCTCATACAGAGCGTTCTCACGTCCATTACCTCATGGGAACACATGGTTCCAATAGTGGCGGAGGGCACATTTCTCTTGGGCCCTAGGAGGCCGCTCTTCGGGAAGTCTGTTTCAAATAATAACTCAGCCGTGCAGTTTTACAGCGCTTTGTGCTTTGCAGAGAGCATCTTTGCGTCCTTGCTCTTTTTTTTTTTTTTTTGGTCCTCACACTCCTTTGTGGCCCATGGTCCAAGAGAGAACTTGGCATCAGACAAACGTAAGCTGGAGGATCTCGGGGTTCCAGCCATTCCCAGGCACCGGTCTTCATTTTCAGTTAGTCTTCTCCATGGGCAGGCCAGCGGCTGAGCAGCAGTGCAGGTACTTGGTGACGTGTCTTCAGACACAAGGAAGCTCAGTGTCTGTGAGGAGCAGAGGCTGCCATCCCAATGCAAGGCTTCTTAAAGGTCCCCAGGCTGGGCCTAGCTCTTTGTTTAAAGACATCCAGCCTAGCTGGGTCTTCAACACTTCTGGGGGTACTTGCTGCCAGGTGAGCCCTCTCCAGGCTGGTCTGGGGAGACCAGCTATTTGGAGGCATTTCACTGTTGGGAGAGTATTTCTAATGAGAACTAGTTGGGCATTTAGGAGAATCCTGTTTTAGGATGAAACTCAAATAGCACCGCAGGTGGATGAGCCATTGTGATGGCTGCCTTTGCCATTCCATGTTGCCTGCTACCTCAGCCTCCTCCAGGTAGCCTTCCCGGCTGTCTTCACGTGGGGAGAGGCTCCTACGGGCTCCTACACTATGATACAGGGTCTCTGTGCTTGCCTCCTGCTTACCCACCTTCACAGAAGCAGTGGCCTCGCCATACCCTGAGAAGCCTTAGTCTCATCTCCAGCCTGTTTTCCGTGAGCCAGGCAGTGCCAGCACACACATCTATGTGCAAGTGTGTGTACTTCTCTCAGTCTTGCAGCCCCGTGGGGACATTGCCCCAGGCCATGCAGGGGAACCGGCCATAGACGAGTCCACTCAGATCTGTAGATCTCACTCACACCGCCTCCTGTGAATCTTCCACAACTGCAGACTGGAGCTACCCACGCCCAGTGTCAGAGCCAGCTCAGCCGGGATCACACTTAGGTTGGCCATGACCTTCCCCGGTTCTCCTGGGAGTCTGTGCTCCCCTAAAGTTCTGGGGGACACATTGCCATCAGCCTGAGTACCGCAGAGGTCCCCACATTCCTGCCCAGCTCGATGACAGGATCGCCGTGGTCTGGGCCGAGCTCAGGGGCTGATGCTGCATGGGGCTTCTTCTCCCTGCCCTATCCAACCAGCACAGGGCTCTTTACCTCTCACTGGGGTGTCAGTCAGGTCACATGACTCTGATTGGCACTCCCCTTCCTTTGCTCTTCCTCATCCTGGAGGTTTGTGAGGAAGCTCAAGAGTGGCTAGTCCATCTTCTGATAGCACTGTGACCAGTGGCTGGCAATGTTCTCTCTCTGAGCTTGCTTCCCGGGGCGCACGTTGGGTAGGCAATTCACAATCCCTAACTTGCTGTGGCCATTAGAGAAGGTCCCACCAGGTAGAGGCCTGGTACCCTGCCAGGCAGGCAGTAGTTAATGAGGGTGGTGGTGGCAGGAGAGGCCATGAGGGGAGTGACATGACCGGAAGGCCCACAGAAGTCAGGCAGATGGAAGAGACGTGGGTCCCTGGCCTCGCTATAGTCAAGCTTTGTCAGATAATCCCTGTTTGAGGGGTTGGGAAAGTGGGTTCCTGTTGCCAGGCACTGATGAGATGTCTCTCCAAAGAAGGCCTGGAAAGGCCGAAGTAGATGTAGGATGTGAGTGGCCAGGACTGTGTGATCTCTTGGCCAAATTGCCCACTACAGAGGGGCCAGGAGTGGCAGAGAACTCTGTGACTCTGTCATTTAGCCGGAGCAGGCCTGGGTCCCTCTGTTCCAGGTGCCTCGGAGGCTGGCGGAAGCCAGCAGCTGACTGCACTGGGCCTTCCTCAAGGGCTGGTTCTGAGTGCTTGCTGTCTTCACCTCATGACTCCTCACACAAATCCTCTGAGGCAGGACCAACGACTTCCCCTTCACAGAGGAGAGAACGATGCTTGGCCGAGCCATCGCCTTTCTCAGGGTGGTGCCGATGGTGAGTGGGTGCTACAGAGCCCTGGGGTTGGGACCCGGCCTCCCTGACAGGTGGGTAAGGTGTCTCCTGGGGCCCTGGTTGGCCTGGGTCCTATGTGGAGTGGTGTCATGGCCGGGAGGTGAGAGCCAGGTTCAAGTCTTGCTGTGGGTGTCATTGGCACAGTGGTGTGGGCTGATAGCTGACAGTCTCCAGTTTACCGTGGGACCTGACGCAGTTCTAGCTCTGGTTCCCCAAGATTATGTCAAAGGAGATTAAGAGGCCCTGTGGGCTGGTGACCTCTACTCCGAGAGGCCACCAGAAGCTGCCTCCTGTGATAGGAAGCCTCACCTTGCTGCCGGCCTGTCCTTGCACCAGGCAGTGGGCTTTCTGTGGTTCCTCTTCCCCTCCCCCCACTCTCCTCTTAGCTTGGACTCCAGAAAGCTTTTCTCCATTTCTTGGGCCTCTCCCTTCTTCAGGTTGTCCCCAGCATCAGAAAACGTGCCAATGGGGCTGGGTTCACCCCTAGTGTCTCCCTGACTAGTGGAGGCCACTCTCAGCTCACACCACTGTGCCAATTACACACCCCACTCATTCTGTCACAGTCCCTGTGCATAGAGAGGCAACTGCAGGGTTACTAAGCCAAGAGCACAGACGAGTGGTCCAGACCTGCCCAGCTCTTTGGTTCCTCAGACCTTCCGTTCATTCGCTCTGCCAACTGACCCATCAGGCCAGCTCTGTGTAGAGCTTGCAGGTGTGATGCTGTGGTAAAAGCAGAGGTCGGCTTGACTCCAGGCACCATTGCTTAGCACTGTGGACACAGGGAGTTGTCTAGAGGGTAGCAGGCAAGAGAGTAGCATGCTGAGTCAGGGGAGAGCAGGGTCAGTCCCACCTCAGAGGACCCATGCCCTGGAGGAGGCCAACATGGCCTGTGGCATGGCCCTTCTCTTCCAAGAAGTCCTTTCTGTCTCCCTCTTCTTGGATCTTGAGCCCATGGTGGCCTCTATGGGAATTCTGTGCTAGAACCCAGCTTTCATATTGTCTTGTTTTGGTTTTTTTGGAGACAGGGTTTCTCTGTGTAGCCCTGGATGTCCTGAAACTTGCTCTGTAGACCAGGCTGGCCTTAAACTCAGATATCTGACTGCTTCTGCCTTCCGAATGATGGAATTAAATTCGTGTGCCACCACTGCCTGGCCACGATGTCCTTAAAGACCACTTGGGGCCATAACCCATGTTAACCTTCCTATATTATACATTTGTAATGTCACTAATTTAGTGAAACACAGGTGCTTCCTGTGTCATGTACTGTGCTAGTGTAGACAAACCCCCAGAGCCTCTGTTCCCTCTTCAACCAGCTTCTCATTATATGATGATTAATACAGGGTGGTGAGTGCCAAGGGGGTGAAGGTGGGAGGGGCAGCAAAGGTCCTGGGTTTGAGATGGGCCCTGAAGGACGTGTAAGAGTTTATGGAGCAGATGCCAGAGACTGGACAACTAGCAGAGGAAGCAGCAAGTACAGCAGCACAAAGGCTTCAAGAGCACAGTGTAAGAAACGGTCAGTTTAGGGCACAGGTGGGCACTGGGGCTGGAGGGTGGTCAAGGCCACATGGGGCTTTGGATACCAGTGGGGAATGGGGAGGTAGGGGTATGACCAGGCCTGCAGCTTAGCAAGATCAAGGAAGGCCAAAGGGATCAGTGAGGCAGCTGGGACCTCAGGCTGGACGGATCCTCCAGGAGAAGGGATTAATTAGGTTAGTAGGAAGCATTAAGAATGGAGCCTGGGAATGGCCTACCTACCAAGCCCCTCCCTTGGGGGAGAAAAAAAAAACCCCAAGGGGCCAGAACTGCTAAAAGTGTCATCCTGTCCCACAGTTTTATGCGTCGGGGATTTAGGCCAGGCTCCTCAGGTCATCCTTTGGCTCCGTGGGAGGTTCAGCTGGCAGGTGGGGCAGGCTGCCCGCTCATATGCTGGCACACAGTGGGGACAGGACAGGCACTCGCTAGGCTCTTCCTGCTTTGTGTGCCATCTCGTGTGACACCCAGCAGGGAGGTCAGAGCTCTTAGGAGGCGGAGAAGGGAGTTGTCGGCCCCACAAAGTCAGGCTTGTGGTCAGAGCACGCTCCATTTGTTGGAACAGCCACAGTCCTTCGGAGGAAGAGTGGCATGTGGTGGCCACTTTTACCCCCTCCCGTACCCCTTGACCTTTCCTGGAGAGACCTGTGCCCCTCCAAGGCACATGGGGGCCTGGTACAAGTCCTGGGGACTAGAATGGTTTGGAATATCTAATCTGCCAACCCTGACTTCAACTACATAGCTACCCCCGCTGGGCCACTGTCTGCTAGGTGGACACCAGGGTCCTGCAGGGTTAAAGCATATTTGCCAATGCCTGAGTGTGTCACTGGTACTCTAGCCACCAGCACAGCGCACAAGGTTCTGTGCTTGGCCAAGGGCAGCAAGCCCGTGTACTCTAAACCCAGCCTTGGCTACCTGCAGGTGTTGTCTGTGGTTGAACTTGAAAAGGATCCAGAGCTCAGCGAGCCAGAGATGGTCTGATTAGTGAGTGATATCTACTTTGTGAAGGTGTGGGGACAGACTGATTGCTGTCTTTGCCCATGGGTCCCCCGGGCATCTCTCAGGCCATGGTCATTGTTAAGGTCCATCCATAGACCCAGTGTCCTCCAGAGCACCAGCCCAGGTGCACACACTCGCCTCATTGGAAGCCTGCCTGTGCACCTCTGCCCCGCCCCCTTGACACAGAGCTGGGCCTCTGACAAGATGCGCTTGGGTGTCAGTCGGCTGGATTGCCATACCCAAAGGCACGCAGCAGCCAGCCTGTACCTGAGCCAGGCCAAGCCCGGCTCTGGAGTGCTGACACCAGCCCTTATCAGACTCACACTGCATGCCTGCCGTCACTTCACCGTCTCCTGCTCGCCCCTCCGACCCCGTTCTTCACCACGGAAGGTTTAATTGTTGCAAATGGAATCCGTGTTCTACAGAAGTCCAATAAATCTGCAGTCTGTCTTCCTGGTAATCCATCACAGATTGCAAATCGCACGAGGAGAAGTCTATAAGATATGTTCTTCATGTCTAGCATGTTGGGTTATTTTCATGTCTTGTGGTTTGCATTTGGCCACTGTCATTTTAGAGGAATTTCCTGCCATCTGCGTTCAATTGAATTTTCTCACAGATTTGTGCTTGCTTGTAAATACTCAGGGCTGGCAGAAAAGGGAGCTTTGTTCTTGGTGACATTTCAAAAAGCTGTTCATGCAGCCTCACTGGCCGATCTGCAGCTCAGTCAGGAGAGCGGGGTGAGAAGGTGCCTCTGGGCCTTGGGATGAGCTTTGCTCCCCTGCAGGGCGGCCAGCCAGGTCAGCTTGCTAGCCCTCCTGCACCCAGCTGCTTCCCTTAGTGCTGATTAGTGGGGCTGGGCGTGTGCATTCCTTGGCCCTGTGCCCTTCCTCTGCAGGAAGACAGTTGGGCTGAGACAGTTCTGGACCCTAGGGTCCAGATCCAGTCTGTTCTAGTTCAGCTCTTGGTGATGGGAGAAGGCCCGGCTCTGTGTGACTGTAGACAAGCCACTCTGCTCTCGGCGCCTCAGGGCCTGTCATGGGCCTTCGTCGCTTGTGAGTCTTGAGTGGCCCGTGGCACACAGCTGGGCCCCCCTAACTGGCAGTTCCTCCTCCTGGCTGAAGTTGATCGCCTGCCCACTGTGTGCCCGACCTTCTGCCTGGGCACAGGAAGTCCGAGAATGCAGAAGGAAGAGTGGATCTTGTCTGGGAGGGCCAGCGATAGCTAAGGCGTATTGCAACCGCTGCACAGAAGAGTGGGGGGTCTCAGGGTGTTCTAGAAACGATGCTAGTGACAAGCCCACCGCTGGGTGCTGCTGCGTGCTGCCCGTGATCCTGATTTATTTACTCTCCTGCCAGCCGCCAAAGACAGGCTCTTTCTTATCCACCACTGTATGGATGAGGAAGCCGAGGCTTAAAGATGTTGCCAGGCCACCTGAGGCTGTCTGCCTAACCCATGCGAGGTGCTGAGGCACTGGGGAGCAAAGTGACTTTTGTGGGGCCACACGGAGCTGACCCTTCCTCATCACCAGGGGCTGAACTCATGAGAGCAGTTACATCTCTAAGAGCATACGTTTTCTCTGGAGAGATGTAAGGTGTGAAAGAGTGATGAATATCATACCCTTGTGTGCGGAGGGAACATCACAGGAACAAGACTAGGTTAGGGGAAAGACTTGTTCTTCTCCCCAAGCGAACAGGAAGTTAAAACCGAGCGACAAGCAAGGAGGGAACCTCTTGGGAGACTGACCTTGAAGTTTAGGCAAGCCCTCATGGTCTCAGTTTTTCTCAGCAGAAGAATGAGGACAAGTCCCTACCCAGCTGGCTGTCCTCTGAGTATGAGTGTCCTGTTGGGTCTGTTCTCAGGACTCCTTGCCAGCTGAAGGACAGAGGTCCTGTGGCCGCCTATTCCTGTATCAGCGGCATCATTCCTGTCCCCATAGTAAAAGTCCCTGCCCTCCCCAGAGCCACTCTGTCCTGCCCTCCCCTTCCAAGTGGGCTGTTTTGGAAGAATCAGCAGTGTTCTTTCTTCCATTTCCCTTCCCCGCTCTCTTCTAGCCCACTCCTGGCCTTCAAGTCCTTGGCTATGCCTCTGCTCCCTGCCCCGCTAAAGGCTAGTGAGGGCCGCCATGTCACCACGGCCACTGCATCCATGTCTGATGGTCATAGCCTTTGGGTGTGCATCCTTCCCTCCTCATGGATGCAGCCCTGTGGTGTTCTGTAGACATTCTTCCCCGGTACCCTTCTGGGTTCCGCCTCCCCTTAGTGGAAGACAAGTGGTCCCAGGACCCCTGTGTCTGAGGACCTGACCCAGGTAGGAACCTCTGGCTTGGGGTCCCTCTGTCCTCCTAGTCCCCAGCCAT
This sequence comes from Meriones unguiculatus, assembly GCF_030254825.1. Lineage (NCBI taxonomy): Eukaryota > Metazoa > Chordata > Mammalia > Rodentia > Muridae > Meriones > Meriones unguiculatus. The sequence continues at coordinate 85,688,400 of NC_083360.1, forward strand.
CAGCCAGGAGGGTCGGGCCAAGGTGAGCCAGCGGTGAGAGGAGTACCACATAGGTTGGCCACTAAAGCATGGCACTAGAGGGCCAGCCTCTGCACACCATCTGCGACCTGGTCACAGCCAGCTTCAGGCCACACCTCCCTGTCTGCAAGGATGTCTGTCTCACCCTGATGCTCTCGCTGGTTACACAGTATCTCCCTGGGTAGAACATCTGCAGGCACACCTGGGCTGGCTGGCGGGTGGAAGCAAGGCAGTCACAGAGGAAGCTGTCAGGCGGGAGAGGTAGGTGAAGGGAGGGAGAGGAAGGAGGAGAGGTGGAGATGGAGAAGGATGACGGGTGTCAAGAACAGAATGAGACCGTGGACGTCGGAAACCCATGGAAGGAGATGGAACACAGGAAGACCCGGTAGGGGTCTTCAGGCTACCGTCTCATTCCCTTGCCGGCACTTCTGCTGGGGGTGGCCACAGGAAGAACGGCTGTAGGAGTGAGTCTGCTGGGAGCTGGGAGCAGCTTACCCCCTCTGCAGGAGGAGGAAGAGCCAAACCCTTGAGGTCTGAGGCTTTAGTCATCATTTGTCCTCATCCACATGTCAGGCTTGTCCGCCTTCTCTCAGTCTAGCATCCGCTGTACCCCTACTCTGGCCAGGTGCTCCTCTCATTCATCTTTGCTCCCACCTGTCATGGCCAGCCCTAGAGCTGTTCTGGTACCTCGGTCGCCTCCAGTCTAACCTCTAGCCTGGCTTGTCTCTGTGGCTCCAGGGTGTTGCCATCAGTCTGTGTTGAGAAACATAGCCGTGGAGAGAGTCCTGGTGAGCTGTCACAGGCTTGCTCCTGCTCACAGTGGTCCCCTAAGTTCCCGGGGGTGGGAGCCGCGATTTTACACCCACTGGAAGCTCAACGTTATCACTCTGTGGCCCGTGTGCAGCTTTTGTGGTCAGGGTAGAGTGGTTTGTGATGGTCAGGATCAAGACGCCCCAGGACACGCGTGGCACTGGGGACTCATCTGCTTGCTCACTGATTGTTTGATCTGTCCTCGGTTGGCTGGGCCCTGAGGACTCAAACGAATAGGACCTTGTGCCTGTACTGAGGGGGATTGGTGGTCACAGGGCCTGGGGTCTGGGGCACATACTCCATCCAGCCTAGCATGGCCTGGGGCTTCTGGAGAGGTCCCAGCCTCCTTAGCTACCGGTGCCCTCCCCCACCCCGCCCCTCTGTCATCACCGGTTTGTATGAAAGGTGGCAAGACAGATGGGTACTCATCCCCAGCCTACTTCAGATTCAAGTCTCCTTGCCCCAGCCCTGGGCACACAGTGCCCAGCTCTCGCCGGACACCCCCAGGCACAGGGATGGCACAGATAGACCTGTAGTGTATCCCAGGCACTTGCCAGCATCACTGTGCACAGGGCTATGGTGGACTCACAGACCGGCTCCACTTGACAGAAACTGAGATCACTTTGCCCTTTGCCCCCTTCGACTGAAGGTCTTCCCTCCCAGGCCTGAGAACCCAGGTGTAGTCTGGGACCTGCTGTCTCCACCTGTTGGCAGATTGAACAGACAACCCAATTCACTGGTGCACAAGAGCTGACCTGTCCCTCCTAGCCCATCCGGAGACAGTGCACAGGGATTTGGGACTGTCGTTCCGTGGCGTCAGCATAGTCCTCCTGGTTGCCTTTAGAGGAGAGTGCTAGCAATTGTTCTTGGAAATTATGTGGTTAATTTTGTGTTTCTGTTTAGACAGGGCCTGGAGTGGGAGCCCTTATTAGTATCAGTTTGGGAAAAAAAATACTGAGGCGTTCACGGCCAACTGCTTAATAGTTTTCATTGAATTAATTTTAAAATGAGAACCTTGTTTTCCTTATTTAATGCTGGAAAACGACTTCCACATTCCGCCCAGTAACAACCTCGGCTATGAGCCCCACAAACAATACACACATTAAAGGCGTTGCGCTGCCCTTGTGCAGAATGAAGAATTTTGTGCAAACTACTTATTATATGAACACGATGCACTTAACTCTTTTTTTTTTTTAATTTTTATTTTTTACTGTCGTGGTGACAGATCCAGCCCAGAGCTGAGCTGTTAAATGGCACAGACTCCGGCTTTTTCAGTCTATGAAAAAAAATGGAGTAACATTTTAGAAACGCCACAGGGTTGGAAGGAAATTGTTAATTCATTTGTTCCCAACATCCAGGGCTCCCTGGGCCCCTGTTCTCTGCCTGGGAGAGGGTGGCTAGGGGGTTCTGACAGAGGCTTGGTAGACGAGCCCCTCCTAGCCCAAATAAGCATAAGCCTTGTGTTGGGGGTGGTGACAGCAATGGACAGGCTTTAGTGTTAGGGCACAGCCTAGCGCACCCTTCTCCTCATCCACCTGTCCCTTCCTCTGCTGGGACAATCAGGAAAATACTGTTTAGCCTGGTGTTGACGGACCATTACACAGATCGGCTGTCTCAGGGCGCCATTAGGTGTGCGGGGCTATTCGGAGCCCACTGAGCTGTACTGGGTGTGTAGGCCTTTATGTATTTCTGACTTCTTCTAAAGACTTATTTTTTACATTGTGTGTGTGTGAGGGTTTTGTCTGCATGTGTGTGTGTGTACCGTGTGCATGCCTCAACGCTCAGAGGCCAGAAGAGGGAGTCAGATAGCCTGGAATTGGAGTTTCAGATGGTTGTGAGGGCCCATGTGGGTGCTAGGAACCAAACCTAGGTTTTCTGGCAGAACAGCCAGTGTTCTTAACCACTGAGCCTCCTCTACAGCTCATATTTTAAATAGAAAGTGCATGGAATTTAATTGAGCACAATTATCAGTTTGTGTTCATGGTTTTCTTCCTTTCATTAATGTGCCTGATTGGCTGTTTCCACATCTCTACCTCTCCCTTCTCGTCCCAGTGTAAGGAACCACCCCAAACCAAGACGTCAGACACTCACAGGTGGCGCCTGACTGCGGGCTTTTCGTCTATGTAGTCTCCCTGCCTCTCTTTGGAGGCAATCACTTAACTAAATTCTGTTCCCATTTCTCTGTTTAGCGTGTGCTCCTTGCTGGAATAGATCATACATTTAGAGTTGTGCGCGCAAATTTACACTTTGATGAATATCACAGTGTGATTAAAACCGTGGATCCAATACTTAAGCTGAAAAACAGACGATTATAGTTAGCCCAGAAAGCCCCACTGATGCTGTCCTATTCTCTAGGTACCCACTGGCCTCCGTGAATTAGTTCTAGAACCACAGAGGAGTCCTTCCTTTGAGCTTGAACCTGGGGTGGTGCAGTGTGTGCTCTGTCTGGCTTCTTTCGCTCTGTCTCTGACATCTGTTTGTGTTACCCCATGGGCTCTGGCTTATACCGTCTCCTGTATCACTGTTGATCTGTTTCCACTGCCGGTGAACTTTGGTTTGACTCCAGTTCTGGACTGTTGTGGGTGACATGACTGTGTGTGTGTGTTAGGGTAAGCGTGTACCCATACCGCTCCCATTCAGGTATTGACCAGGCCTGACTGTACTTGGCTTCACGATGAGATAAGACGGGACACACCCGTGGTGCTATGGCCGTAGGCATCTATCTGTGCTTCTGTTGGAAATGTGGGGACGAAATTATTGAGCCTCGGGTGTGGGTGGGTTTATTTTCTGCTTTTCTAAAGTGGGGGTACATCTTGTCTCCTGTTGGCAGAAGGGCAGTGTGAGCAAGGATTGGGGGGCAAGGGGTACTCACACAGCATTTTGCTTCTGGGCGTTGTAGGTGACTCCGGTCTTTCATTTCCACGGCTGAGTGACAGTCCTGCGTTGTTCCGCTCTCTAGCTGCTGGATGCCTGGGTTTTCCCTGTCTCTCTTTGCTGTCGTATGGGGCTGTCTGAGGAACCTTTTGTATTGCTGACAGTCCCTGAGGACTGCCAGAGACTTCTGCTTGCGTGGGTGTGTCCCCTGGGGTGCTGGTAAAGGCATAGGTAGAAACTGTCCACGGCGGTGTCCTTGTAGAGTCTGCTGGTCTCTGTGGTCTTCTGGGCCTTCTCTCACAGTCTACCGTGGCCGTGGCTGGAGAGCTGACCCCCCACCCCTTGAGGGCCACGAGCATCTCAGCTGCTGCCCGGGTGGCAGAGTGCGCGCTGAAGGTTCTCTTGCCCCCAAATGCTTCCCACGTGTGGTCCTATCAGGCACATCCATTTTAGTCAGCGCTTAGGATACCAGACGTTCCCGATTGAGGTCTTCCTCGGTAAACGAGCACCCTTGAGAACCTCGCTGTGCTGATGTCTGGGAGATGACACCCGAGCAGATGGAAATCCCTTCTAGAAGGCCGTGCCAGGAGAGGAGAGACGTCGCCAATCGTCGACAGGGCCAGGGAGTAAAACAGATGCGCTCTCGGTCGGAATGCAGCGAGTTCTGCGGGGAAAAGCTAGAGCAGGGCAGCACACGTGGAAAATGGCCGCACAGTGTGCTCTGCGTTTCTCAGTGGTCCAGGCGTCCAAGGTGGCTGAACTTGCCATGATCTCCTAGACCCTCACCCTACAGGTCCTGGCTGGAAGGCTCACCCCAGGACCTGTGCACATTCTCTCTGCAACGCTCCCCTGGCCTCCTGGCCCCGTTCGTTCATGCTTTGCCTGAACAAGGCTTAGAAGGAGCCGAGTAGACTCAGGATCAATCCCAGCTCAGCCACCCCCTTGCTGAGATTATTTAGCTTCTCTGAGCCCCGACGTCTCCTCTGAGGACAGTGGAGACGACAGCAGTACTCCTTAGGGTTACCGTAAAGCAGCTTAACATGATGTTAACATGATGTTAGCATGTTAGTTCCTCTGCACCAGCCCGGAACTCGGGGCTGTGATTTGTGGACATCTATGTGTCGGTCCACTGTCTTGTAGGACGTAGGACCCAGTTGTCCTGTGGACAGAGACAGAAAGGTGGACAAGTATGGTGTGTGTCACTTGGTCACTCAAACCAGGTGTTACGTGGATCTTACGCTCCTGTTACAAACCACGGACCAACACACAAATCAGGCAGCTGCACTGAAGTGACCAGGTACGTGGATCTACTGCCTTGTTCCTTTGCTGTTAATACTTGCTATTGTGAAATGCCCCTGTGTCACTTGGAGCCGGAGTTTGTGTCTTCTGTGGCCTGAGTGTGACCCTGAGACCTGGAGCCATCATGTGTCTTTTCTTCCTCCTCCTCTTCCTCACCGGTTTTCCTGCTGTTTTCTCTTCCCTGCTGGTTGGATATTCCAGGAAAGCAGAGATTTCTGTCTGTTCAGTCCTGTGTCATTCCGCAGGTCTCGGCAGCAGCTTCTGGAGATGCTTAAGAATGCTTGTTGACTAACTTCTTCACCGAGACCGTGCCTGATAGTGTGACAGGAGGTAACGAACAGCATTAGGCAGGGATATTTGGGTTTGGTGACACATACTTTCAGTTCTAATGCTGAGGTGGGAAGATCAAGCTGTGTTTGAAGCCAGCCTGGCTACAAAGTGAGACCTTGTCTCAAAACGGGCAGACAAAAGCACAAGGCAGGAGAGAGGCTGGTGATGGCGAAGTGAGGTACAGGCTTCGATGGCTTGTCATGGGCTCCCTAAGCGGTGGCATCTGGGCAAAGGCTGAATGTGCGGGGTACTCTGTGGGAGTGCGTTTTGGCAACTTGGGAGTCACCAATTAGGATGGCAATAGAGGGAAGCAGGAACCCGGGATGGTGAGCTTGGTGAGTGCGAGCCAGCAAGCACAACCAGGAAATGAAAGAGTGGAGAGATATTCATCACCTGCCGCAGAGAGAACAGCAGGACTGTTTCCACAGTAGCTTCTCTCTGCAGGAAGAGAGCATGGCGTTTTAGTCATGGCACCAGTGCATAGTTACACCAGGAAGCACGTGAGGGGCAGGTGTCTTTCTGTGCATGCTCAATGTAAGGAGAAAAGAGGGTCCTACCTTCCTGGGCATGCATATGCTTAAAAGGGGAAGATGGCTGAAGGGAAAGATTCGATGTTATCATGTACTAAAGTTTCTCAAAGTTGCCTAAAAGAATGAGTCAGAGTAGCTAGGTGACCTTTGCTGCTGGCTCACAAGTGCCCCTTGAGTCTTAGCAGAAAGACAACACACACACACACACACACACACACACACACCCCAAAAGAACAACCCAGGACATGTGGTGCTGCTAGCACTCACCTCCATGTTTTTGCCAGACTTAGCAGCTGACAATATCTGGTAAAGACACCTTTCTGTACTTGTCAGTTAACCCTAAAGAGGATCCTGACTGTCCCCTCCCCTCTTAGTCCTTTCTTTTCACAACCAGTTGGCTCGGGGCAGTTTCTGCCATGGAAGAACGTCTGTCTGGCGCCTGGACCCCAAGGCTGGGCTGCTAGATTGCTGGTTAGAGGCAGATGAGCCTCCCTCCCCGGACCTTGCAGTCCTCACATGTGGGGTGGGGACGGACAGCTCTGAGGTCCTGTTAGCTCATGTGTGTGTGTGTGTGTGTGTGTGTGTGTGTGTGTGTGTGTGTGTGTTAGTGTGTTAGTGCTGAGGGTGGAGAGACCCAGGAGCAGATGGGGTGGCTCACTACGTACCACCCTCTTCTTCCCAGTGCTCAGTAGACTTGAGGAGTCCGAGGCCCTGACAGGAAGTAACTTGTCAAGTCCACACTACCTGTGTGTGACAGAGTCTGAACTAGTGTTCTGCTCCAGCTGATGTCCCCTGCAGCCTTTACTCCAGGTAGTGCTCAGATGAAACCATCAGGTTTGCAAGACCATGTGGGACAACCTGCCCCCTATTTATAATGAACTGTTTCCTGTTGTCCTGGTGGTTTGCCCCTAAGACTTGCTGGGGTAAGGTTGAAACTTCGCAGAACTTCTGGGAAGAAGAAACCCGGGCGTAAATCAGGTTTATGGCCGGGATAATGAAGTCTCAGCTCCTCGGCCTTCTTGATTCCTTCCATATGAAGCCTTCTCCTTTTGGTCACAGGAGAACATAGTGGTTTCCTGTGTCCGGTCCCCGGAGCTGGGAAGACAGGACATCCACATGCGACTGTCCATGCTTATCAGCAGCCCCGTGGCTACTTGATGAGAACATTCTTTTTCGATCTCTCTGCCTGTCTGCTTGGTGCTGGGCCTGTGCCCATCACAGGTGGCACAGTGCTTCCAGGGTAGGGTAGGTCACAGGTGTGCCAAATGATAGCAGCAGGGCCTGGAGACCAGGCAGGCTGGTGGACAGTCGGGGAGGGCTTCCCGGGGGCGGGGGCGGGGAGCCAACCCAAGCGAGACAAGAAAGTCAGCGGAGAGCTGGCTTGGCAAAGGCCTGGTCAAGTGACCGGCGTGTCCAGGGTCCAGCAAGGTGACAGGGTGCAGCTGGAGAGGCAGTGGCGGCGGTGGACAGCCTGTGTGCTGCCCTCCACCCAGCAGTCCGTAACGGGTCCTGGAGGAGGTGTACAGGGAGCTGGTGGTGACGTCATCGGTCTGTGCCTCTTGCCCTCCACCCAGGCATGGCAGCTTAGCTCTGGGCGGCTGTGTTGCCGGTGGTTGCGATTAAGGTGGCTGCAGGATCGTGCTCGTCAGACTGCCTGAGGCTGGCTGAGCAGGGGCCACCAGTCCTGGTAACGAGAAACAGAAGCAGGGTACCATATTCCCCGGGGAATCACAAGGTGAGAGCAGGGTCTCGGGCCCTGCTGTGACACGAGGGTGTCCTGGCTCTGACTAGGTGTCTTCATCTCCCCGTACCTGCCCATGCCTGGTTGTTGGGTGAGGCGTGAATATGTGCTCTGACAGGGAGAGCGCTCTGAATTCTCCCAGGGTAGGTGCCGTGGAAGGCACAGGCCTGTGGGGCAAGTGAGCGTCGGGACGGGGGAACTGGCTTGGAGCAAGAGTGAGGTCAAGACGTGTCCAGACCCTGAAAATCTCATCTTGAGACTGGCAGGAGTAAGGATGGCTCCTTCCCTGCATGCCCCGGGGCACCTAGTCTTGTGACTTCCACCTCCACCACCCTTAAGGTAGTCATGTAGCCTGGCGGGCAGGTTTTAGGTTAAAACTTCCTGTTTCCCAGTAAGGGTATGTCCAGCCAGCACCTGGAATCCTTCTCCATGCAAATGGAGCATTCGCAGGACAATGCTGTACATCACCCCGAAAACTCCTACTTGAATCCCCAAGGCAATACAGTTACCCTATTTCCTCCTATTCAGGAGAGCTGGCTGTTTCTCCCCAGCCCTCACCTCCGGACAGGAGATCCTGCTAACCCACCAGCCTAGCTAAGCTTCATTTTCTTCAAGTCCAGCCTCTGTGCACATGGAGCCTGGGTGCCGGTACAGGGCCTGGGATGGGGCTGCTTTCAGTGTTGACCCAGGCCATGTACCTCACCCCGTGGGCCCCTTCTCAAGCCTGGATTTAAGGGGGCTGCTGGCTGCAGCTCCAGGGCCAGAGTACTCTGTGGCATTTTCCAAGACCGGCTCTTCCTTCCCAGAAACTCAAGAAGCAGCATTGTGTCAGGAAGATGTGCCAAGGATGCCACCAAGCCCCCCCCCTGCCCCCAGAGGCTTTATTATCACCCCAGCTCTCATCCTCAAGAGTCACCGTGACAGCTCCACCCTCAGGGGTCAGAATTGTCCACCCGTGTGGACAATTAGCCCCTAAGGACCAGACAAGTAGCCCAAGGACCAGAGAGGAGTTACCCAGGCCTCCTACCAGAAGCCTTTGTTTCCTCCCTGCATCCTTGGTACCCTCTGAACATCGCAGGACCTCAGAGCTCTTACAGCAGGCAGTGAGATTCTGTATTGAAAAAAAAACCCATCCCTTCACTGAAGCAGCCAATGCCTGGGAGCCTTTGTCTACAGTGTAGGAGGAAGAGAGGCCAGGCTAGGGAAGGGCTGCAGTGGCATTCACCTCCCGGAGCAGGTGTGGGTCCTGGAGAGAGAAGGACTTACCATTTAGGGATGGCCCTGCGGAGTGGGGAGCCAGCCTTCGCTGAGAGCGGTGGCACCGCCTACTTGTGGAGAGGCAGCTGACATCTCCCAGGAGTGCTTTTTAGCATGGTGGGTGGGTGGGGCCTGGGAAGAGACCCTCAGAGTCAGGGCTGGGACTCAGAGAGCTGCCTAGGACTCCAAGGCCGGCAGGTGGCTTGGCCTCATTCCTCAGCTCCCTGGGTCGAGGGTTGGGGATTGACATGAGACTCAGTGTCTGGACGGCCCAGTCAGAGTCCTTGGGTTTTTTGTTTGTTTGTTTGTTTCAGCACTGGATTGCTGGGAGCTGAGGGCCTTCAGATGTAGGGTCCGCTGTCTGTGGAGTGGGAACAGGGATATTTGTACAAAAACGGTGCGAGCTGGGTAAGGAAGGATTAGCAGGACCTGAGCTGGGGGGTTACTTTTGACTAGGCAGGGAAGAGGGGAGGAGGGGATACAGCCAGTGCCCGACAGAGTAGGGAGAGGACCTGGGACACGGTCCCCGTAAGTTGCTAACAGAAAAAAAAAAAAAATCTACTCTGCAGTCTTGTACTGTATCTGCCTCGGCTCACTACTGTCCTGGAAAGCCACATGTACCCTGAGAGGCAGGCAGCCAAGGGCAGAGCAGACACTGAGGGCAAGCAGCCTAGATGTGACATGACTCCTGACCCGGTCTTTTCATGTGGTTTCAAGTGTGCCCTTTGGAAGTCCTCCACCCCTGCCTGTCCCTCCATCTGTCCAAAGGCCTGTGTCACTCGGTACTCGAGTAGCAAGGGCGACCCTCTGGAGCCAGGCTGCTGCTGCCTGTGGAGGCCCAGCTGGGCTGCTGATTGTTCTAAAGAGCTGAGGGCTCTTTCAAGGGTAACTGCAGTCAATTAGTGGAGAGTGGAATTTGAAAGGCCCAAATCCCTTTTTACCCCAAACTTCAAATCTGGTTTTCGTCAGTGGCTTTGAAAACAAATACCAAAAGAACCCTTTTTTTAAAAAAAAATTATTTTTTCCTTCTCCTCTTTTCCCCGTCCCTCCCTTGCATTCTCTTGTTTCCTGGGCTTTTATCTCTTTGAAGAGTCAGCTCTGGTAGCCTGGCCTGGCTCTGCTGTGATGGCTGAGCAGGTGGCTGTGTGGCTGTGACAAACCCCATCCTGCCAGTGCAGGCCTGAGCCTTGCCTCCTCTTGGCCATGCGGTGGTGGGGAAGCCACGCGAATCTTCTCTGCATACGAGTTGCTCTGCTTCACTTCTCTGTGCCCTGGGCTGAGGCCTGAATGGGTGTTGGAGCCCTGCAATGGGAAAGGGAAGGGAGGTGTTTGACAGGGTGCTCCTGGAGAACAAAGAGGGCCTAACTGTAGGCAGGCCCAGAGCTTGGCCTTCAAGAGACGCCCAAGCCTACATCATCCATCGTTGGGCTGTTTACTCATTCATGCTGTGAATATCCACTGAACAGCTGTCCTAGGCCAGACCTGATGCTGAAGGCCCCAAGGCAAACTGTCCTAGCACCAGGCCTGGGCAGCCTGGAGTCTAGTGGGGAGAGGACAACAGCCATGGGAGAAGGCCCAGTGGAGAGAACCAGGCGTGATAAGAGAAGGTCCTGGCCACTTGCAATAGTTAGCAGGGGCTGCGGCAGGTGGCCGTACATTAGACTGGCTTCTGCTGGACGAGAAAGAGTTCGCTGAGGAATGGGGTAGGGAAAGGCATTCTGGCAGAGAGAGCAGAGGCCAAGCAGCAGTGAAATTCCGTGGTCGGTGTGGCAGTACCCAGAGCAGGCTGTGGAGTGGGCTGGTCAGAAACTAGGACAAGATGTCTGCATCTCAGCATAACACATAAGACTTGCTGTCATCATATCCCATGAGCTCCCAGGGTAGGTACTGGGTCTGGATAGCTCTGGGGTGGCGGGTTCATGTTCCATGTCACAGACAGGCTCACGAAGAGTAAAAGCCTTTCCCAAGGGCCAGAGCTGCTCAGCTGGGGGATGGGCTGTGGGTGGGGGACAGAGAGCCACGGCTAACTTACTACCTAGAGGCCGCCAGCAGACATCTAGCCTCTAGCGACCCCTCTGAGGACAAAGGGTGGACCTTGTATGTAGCCGATTCTCAACAGAAATGTCCAACTTGGGATTTTTGAACCTAGGACAAAGGCAGCAAAGCCACAGCTTTCACAAGCACATCGTCTCGCTTCTCAGTAGACCCCTGAAGCCCTGCTGAGCTCATCCTCAGCTCTGCCTTTCCCACCTCTCCTCCTGTCAGCTGAGCTCCATCTCTGGGAGCTGCCCGAGCCCAGGCAGGAGCGTGCGTGTGATATGTGCGTATAGGTGTATGTGCCGGGGAAGGGCAGCCGAGGAGCGTCAGCTTGGTTTCAGGTCCTGGTTCTACCTTGCCAACAACTGTTATTTAACCCTCCCGTTCCGCATATCGGCACAGTGACAGGGCTTCTTTCTTCTGATGCTCTGCTGAGGAGTAAAGAGTTTGTCTAGGTGACTGCTCAGCGTTGTTTATACACAGCTTGAGCTCGGTGGGTGGCTGTGCCATTGTAGGACTCCAGACCCTCTTGTGGCACAGCAGGTTCAGAACGAGACCCTGTCCGGCAGAGATCTGGGGACCCCAGAGAGCCTGTCACCCAGCCCCAGGTACCAGATGAAAAGCAGAGCCCTAAACTGGGTGTAGGCTCTGCTTCTAAAGCCAGCACCAGAGGTGAAAACAGGATTGTCACGTGTTTGAAGTCTTCCTGAGCTTCAGAGTAAGAGCCTGTCCTCAAACACCTGAAGGAGGGAAGCGGAGAGGAGAGAAAGGGAAACGGGAAACACATCTGAGACCCAGGGAGGGGCAGGGTAGGACCATCCATCACAGAGAGGACTCCGAGTCAGGCTCCCAGGTGTGTCCGCTCCTCTGATTTGGCCCTGGCAGAAGGACTTACGGCACTGCCCCACCACGTCGTCCTCGCTGGGCATTCTTCAGGAAGAGCTGGAGCCTCTGACCTCTCACAGTTCTGGGGCATTGGGCTAGCACGTTAGTATCCCCAGTTACCAGATGATTAGAACGCGCCGAGCCCTGAACGTCTCACCATATACAATAATTTAAAGCTCACGTCAGGATTTCTTAAGTGTGTTCCCTTGCAGAAATATCGAGTGAGGTTTGGCAAAACATCAGGCTTGAGATTTGAACCCAGAACCGAAGGTAGCAAAAGCCATAGCTTTCACCATATCCACATTCTCTTGCCTCCTCCGTGATCTGGCTGTGAGGCCAGTGGGGTTCTGGGGAGAGTGCCGTGTGCCGTGGATGGCCCCTTAAAGCCCTGAAGTCTTGTTACTAGCTTCCTAATCCTGGGGTCTATAAATACTCCCTGAGTAAACCTGCATTTGCGTTGGCCCTGTCTGGAGGGCTGGAAAAATTCCTGCCCTGTCTCCAAGGTAAGACAGGAAAGAAAATATTACCGTCACCCTCCGGTGGCAGCAGCCCCAGGCCTCTGTCCCGCTGAGTCACCTGAGAGTCGGGGCTCACCACAGCCGCAGAAAGGAGCTGGGTTTCCAACCAAAACAACATGTGTGCATCTGCCTGGAATTTAGTGATTGATTTATGGGGTGCCTCCTGCCAGCACTGAGGAGATGGACAGGCCTTCTCCAAGCATGGCCAGACCCAGCCTTCCAGAGAAGAGGGTCCCCCAAGGGGAGCATGGCACAGATGAGTGTGAGGGCTAGCAGGATCCAATCAGACTCACAAATAAGAGAGGCCACACCAGGCTTCCAAGGGGTAGGCGGTCCACTGCCTCAGAACACACCCTCTTCTGCCTTCCCAGGGCTCCATCGGTGTGCGTTGGGAAGTGTGACCAGTGATCTATGGTTCCTCTGTGCCCTCTGGTGCAGTTTAATCTCCAGGTTAACCCTGTAGGGCAGGCGATGGGACCCCGTGCTAAGCTGAGGAAGCCAGGGTTCGGAGGGACCCGGGATCTCGTCATAGCCTTTACTTTGGCCTCCCCTGTCAACACCTCTACAGAGCTGGAAGGCCTCAGGGGCCCCGCCAGGCTCTGCCTTCACCTCCTGCCTTGCCGTGGAGAAAGCCAGGCCTCACAGAACTGCTGAGGGCTTGGAGTTTCGAGGGAGAGTAGTGTCCAGCAGCGCCCTTCCGTGCCCATCTCGCCACCCTTCCCTGTGGCCTTCCTGACCACGCCCTGACCACGCTCTTTGTGAGGTGAGCTAGTCAGGGTCCCCTAGTCATCTGTGACTGGGACATGGACAGGAAATGTCCAGCCTCAGCTTCCCTGCTCCTTGCTATTGCTCCACCGCGTTCCAATGGCTCTTCTCGGGCTGGGTGGTGGCCAGGTCAGAGAGAGAAAGAGGATGGATATGTCAGCTCGTGTCTAGCTGGTCCCTGCACTCTTGATTCTGCAGTGGCTCTTGGGTAAGCCTGTCTCTGGAAGGGGACCCAGTGTCTGACCATGGGGGACTGAACCCACCTACAGGAAGCCAGTCTCTTAGGATAGCTGTCTGTTTTGCTCACCCTCTCCCTCCTGCAGCTGCCCCATTACACAGCTCTGGTGTCCCTTATGCAAAATGCAAATGTCTCCGAGTTCTTAGGCTGGGAAACCCCTACGTAGGCAAAAATCACTTGAGCAGCCATAATCCCAAATCCAGAATGCTCCAGAATTAAAAATGCTGGGTTTTAGTGCGTGTGAGGTTTCTGGTGTGTGTGTGTGTGTGTGTGTTAGTATACCTGTGCATGTAGCATGGATCCAGAAGAAGATGGCATTGAGCCCCTGGAGTGACAGGTGTCGGAGGGGCTCCTGATGTGGGTGCTGGGAACCGAACTTGGGTCCTCTGGAAGAGCAGAACCTACTTTTAATTACTGAGCCATCTCTCTTAATCCAAGGCGTCTGATTTGGGGGCTACAGGTGCTCAACCCATAGTTGCTTCCGGGGACCTGCTCTGCTGAGGGGCCAGGACCAGAGGGGAATCTGACCCAGTCCTGCCCATAAGGCCCCGAAGGAGTGCCGTGCGCACCCAAATGCTGCCCATTGGGAAGGAAAGCTGGAAACACATCACAGGCAGAGGGCGGCGAGAGGGAAAAGATGCCGGACAGTGAGCGGGCTCCCAGAGGGCCCTGCAGTTAGCTCCTGAGCGACTGAGTAAGGGAGCATGTGGGGTGCTTGAGACAGGGGCATGTGACTGAGCAGTAGGAGTGACCGTGTGCCGAGGTCAGAAAAGCCTGGCCGTGGAGTCGGCTTGCTTTGGTTGGCTTCCTGTTGCTGTGACAGCATACCCAAGATGGAGTGACTTAAAAAGAAAAGCGTGCTTTGGCTCAAGCGTCTGGAGGACGGAAAGTCAAGGCCGGGTGTCCACACCTGGGGGATTCCTGGGCTGTGCTCAGGGCAGGAAGTGGAAGGTGAGTGGACTTGTGCAAGAGGGGGAGGGGAGCCGCCTGTAGCTCAGTGGATAGACTGACTGCCCAGTGTATACAGGTCCTGGGTTAGACCCCCGGAACCCCGGCATTCCCAGAGTTGGAGGCCGGAGGATCAGGAGTTCCCTGTCATTCTCAGTTGCATGGTGAATTTGAGGCCAGTCCAGGTTATAGGAGACCCTGCCTCGAATAATGGAAGAGAGGGAGGCAGCCTGAACTCCTAACATAGCTGACCAGCTTCCTGGAGAAGGGGGTGACTGCTCCGGGCATCCCATTCTCCCCACCTCTGGCCCCCAACACCGTCAGGCTGAGAAATTAAGGTTTTAACACGTGCTTTTGAGTAGAGACACAAGCCAACCCTTAGTCTTGCTGTTTATCTTGAGGCTGTCCTCCCCTCTGTAAATTTTCTTTGCCATGTTAATTTTTTTTTTCAGGTTGGCTGTCTCCTTTTAAAATTGAGAGCGTTCTGAGTTTTTATCAAATCTTTTCTGTGATTATCAAAATGATATTTTTTTTCTGCATTGATTAACGTCATAAACAGTGTTAAAGCAAGGTTGGAATGTCAAATCAACTTTGAATTTTTCGGATATGTGTAGTCTCACCATAATGCATTTTTTCCCCAGCTACATACTACTAGAGTAATTTGCTAATATCTTTGTTTTGAGACAGGGTCTCTCTGTGTAGCCCTGGCTGTCCTGGAACTCCCTCTGTAGACCAGGCTGGCCTCGATCTCACAGAGATCCGCCTGCCTCTGCCTCCCGAGCGCTGGGATTAAAGGTGTGCGCTGCCACGCTCAGCTTGTTTGTTAATTTCTCATTTGGAATTTATTCGTCTGTGCTTATGAATGAAATTAGCTGTGACCTCCTTCCTCGGCTGTCCTTGTTGAAGCTTAATGCCAGGGTTTTCCTCAGATCATGCAATGAATTGGGGGCAGACATCTTTTTCTTTGGCATAAGAGTAAAATTATTTCTTTTACTGTTGGCCAGTAATGACTAGAAAAGCCACCTAGGCCTAGAGTTTTCTTTGTGGGAACATTTTAAACATTAATTCAGTTACTCCTGCCTGGGGGCGTTCTCAGGTTCCCTTTAATTATGTTTTCCTAGAGATCGATCCATTTTGATAACTCAGTCATTGTCCCAGTGATATTTACATTGTTCTCTGGACAGCTTGTTGACGGTCAAGCAGCTTCTGTTTTCTTTCCTGATAGAGGTTACACCTCCTCTCTCCTTACTGTGAAAATCGTGGTCAGCTGCTTGTTCGTTTATTCGTCTTTCCGGGGAATTGATTGGGGTTCGTTCACTGATTGCTCCATTGTGCTGTGCTCAGGAGAGGTACCCTACTGATTCCTGTATCTGATTTCTCTGCACGTCATTTTGGTGTCCTTAACAGTGGTGTAGAGGTTTCTCCTTATATTGTGGCTCTCCGAATTTCAGTTCCTTGACGTTAATGGCACCCAAGGCCCAGTGTCTGGTCAGTTTTGCGTGCAACTGCTAAGGACCCCCTTTTCATTTGCTCCGGGGTAGCTCCACTCCAGGTAGTCCCCTGTCTTTTCCATATCGGTTCTTATCCTGTTTCCAGATTGTCTCATCCACGTGGGACCCTGTTATTATTTGAGGCCACTTCTTTGGACCATGGTGCCTCGCTAGTATCCTCCCATTCCTGCCCATTGCCTAAATGCAAGCCTGGCTGTCCTGACAGTAGAAACGCTACTGTTCTGAGGCTCTTGTCCTTGGAGAGTGGTCCCAAGAGCAGGGATGAGAGATGAATGGTTAGACAAGACAGCAGGCTCCAACCCCTCCTCCCCACCCCATCTAGGGGTCCCGAAACATTAGCCTCCATCACTGCAGGGTTGGGCCTGGGAACTTGCATTGCACATACTCGCCTGTCTTGTTTGCCAGGGCAGCTGCCTGATGGCTCTGTCCAAAGCCGGGTCCCATGACGGTGGCCAGCAGTTGGCTGCTGTGGCTCAACTGAAAGTATCAGAGAAGATGGCCGGGACGCAGGATTTAAGAATAGCTTTGTGCAATGTGAAGGCTCTTCCCCCCTCCCCCCCGGTTCCATCATGAATGAGCTCCATTCAGACCTCCCCGTCACCTTGTTGTCTCAGTCCTGGCTTTGGGTATTCCACGAACTGGGGGCCAGCTCATTCTCTGAGCCTCAGAACTTCTCTGTCTTCTGGAAGGCCTGGCCCCACTCCTGCCTTGACCACATCTCCTCAAGCACAACCCCTGAACATTGATCGGGTGCCCGAGGGCTGAGCCCTCGAATTTTCTGGCACCTTCCCTCCCTGGTGGTCTCATCCCATGACACTGCATTCCAGATACCTGCTGTGGATTCCAAAGTAGGTTTTCAGTCCTTCAGCTATCAGGATTTCTCCTGTGTGAATTGCAGTGTCTTTTTTTTTTTCTTTGACACGCAAGGGTCTCATGTTATAGCCCAAACTAGCCTCAGAGTCATGGGCTTTTGAATCCCTCCTACCCCAGCCTCCCGAGTGCTAGGACTGCAGGTATGTGCCACCACAGCCAGCGTCATGGTGGCATTTAGCTTACCTTTGCCGCTTCAGCACAGGCATCAAGGTGAGCCTGTCAAATACCTAGTTGAAAGTTGGAGGAAAAAAATTTGCCATGTGGTATGGGGGTATATGCACACTACTCATTTTGCAATGAGCCAGCTCCCTAGAACAGAGAACTCTGCACTCTCAGAGTTCAGCAGAGGAGACACAAGCAATATTGCTCCTCTTTAAAAAGATTTTTTTTTTAATGTGTATGGGTGCTTTTCTTGGATGTATGTCTGTGTATCACGTGTGTGCCTGGTGCCTGAGGAGGCCAGAAGAGGCCATCGGATCCCCTTCGACTAGAGTTGCAGATGTTTGTGAACTGCCATTTGGGTTCTGGAAGCTCAGGTCCTCTGGAAGAACAACCAGGGCCTTACCCTCTGAGCATCTCTCCCAATGTTGCTCATCTTAAATTCACCCAGGCTCTGCACTCCATCCTGATGTGGAGGTAAAACAAATCTGTACAAAGACTTCAGTGACACACACACACACACACACACACACACACACACACACACACCCTTAAGTTCCACGGTCTCCTGTGCCCTCTGGTTTACTCCGATCCAACCATATTGGCTTGGAACATTAATTTGATCTCCTGCTGCCTCAGGGCCTTTGCCCTGGCTGGTTGCATCTCCTTGACCTGTCTTTGCCCCACACCTAGGCATCACACTGTCCAATTGTTCTCCTTCTTCAGATGATCACCTGAACTGCCTTCACCGTGAGACCCTCCCTGAACACCGTGTAAAAATGAATCCCTCCTTCAGATGCTTCCTCCTCATACCCTTGTCTTATCACTAACATCCTGGTGAGTGTGTGTGTGTGTGTGTGTGTGAATGATACTGAAGACCAATCACCAACGAGTTCCATCTCCAGCCTGTAATTTGCCCATTTTATTAATGTTATTTCCACCCCCTAGAACATGAGCCCTGTGAGAGCAGAAATTATTACTTGTTTCGTGCACGGTTACATTTTCAGCTCCAAGAGCAAGCGCCGGCCCATAGCAGGTGCTCGGGGAAGAACGTGATGAACGGATGATGAATGGACAGCGCTTTGCACAGCGTAGGCACGTACATGTGATGTGTGATCACCGTTATTACTCTACGCGCTGCCCAGAGAGATGCTAGAAACTCTGCCGCAAGGATCCGGGGGAAGGGAACACAGATGGGGACAATTGGTTAACTATTTGGAGGAAAAAAAAAAAAACCGTGAAGTTAAATCCTCACCTACATTATCTCACAAAATCCATTCCAGATGGATTAAGGAGTTAAGTGTGAAAAATGAAGACACGCAAAAAATTAGAAGGGATTAGAGGGAAATACTTAGCTGACGTCTAGTTGGAAGAGGACTAGGTTTACATAATGGCCGGGGAAGGGAATTGTAACTGAAAAAACTGTGCTTCAAGTTGTAAACATTTTTATATGTAAAACGTTGCCTTTGGCTAAGTGTGGTGTCCCACGCCTATAATCTCAGCATTGAGGGGCTGAGACAGGAGGATCGAAAGCTTGGGGCTAGCTGGGATACAGAGTGAGACCTCATCTCTAAATAAATAGGCAATAAAAATAAGGGTATTTTCTTCAAAGACCAAAGGTGATACGGTTTACAGGCAAAACAACCTATAAACACAAAAGATGCCCAGACTGAAAGCCAGGGAGAGGCAAACGGTGGGAGAAATATATAGAGAGCTAAGCAGAATGCTCAGATAGTTCGTATGATCCAGGAAGCGGAAGTTGTGCCACCCATGGTCCTCACGCACGGTGGAGCCAGCGTGCTCACGGCCTCTGGTGGGGCTAAAACGGGGAAACTCCTCGGATGGCAACTTTGACAGTGATGTTCCGGGAGCCTGGAAAACATCCATCCCCTTTGGCCCAGGAATTCCTCTCCTTGGAAGTGATCCTGGGGAATTATTTGGAGCTGCGGACAGTGATTTATGCGCAGGGGGTGCTCATCCGGGCTTTGTTTAATAAGAGCCAAACCCCAAAAGTGTCCCGAAGTGCTTGACAACAGGGAAGAGCCGGTGAGCAGCTCTGACGTCCTGTGTCCAGACGGTGTACTGTGCAGGGGAGCCTGGAGAATCCCCAGCAGCAAAGGGAACGGCTCAAAGTTCGATGGGTTTTGTCGTTTTTCAACAAACACTAACCAGAGCATTTTGGGCACACGCACGTGTACCTGCAATCACATACACGGTTGTAATGAACACGGATATATCAACATTTTAATCAGTCTGAGAGGCAGAATTTTTTTTTTTTTTTAAGTTTTCCTCCAAGTTCATGTGCAGCAGCCAACTGTATGTGTCTCGGGGAAAGGAAAGCCCGAAGTACAGGTATTGAGTGGTCTCAAGGCTTCTGTGTGCAGGAATGCTCTGGAAGGCTGTGGGCTTCACAGAGTTCCCTGAGGTAGCACCTGTTTATAGCCCAGAGGCCGCAGCCTTCGTGGGTCCTGTGGTCAAGGTCACAGACCAACAGTGAGCAAATACCATAGCTGTGTGTGTGTGTGTGTGTGTGTGTGTGTGCTGAGGAGGATGACAGAGCAGACAAGGCCCCTCGTGGGACATGCCATCCCAGGGATAAGAGGCAGCCACCCAGTGCGCTGTCCTGCACAGGGCAGGCGAGGCAGGGTGTAGGCTGGGAGGGAAGGGGACTGACTTTGTGTGTTTGAGCTGTGGGAGGAGGCTTGTGCGGTTGTAGTGGGAAGGAGTGAACAGGGTACCTGTGGATCCAAGCCTGTTCACACTGAAGCCCATCCCACGCTTCATGAATTCCCCGGGCGTGCGTGTTCCCTTTCAACAGGTACTAAGCCAGGCGGCAAGGAGAAAGGGTACTGAGAGACGATTTTGAGGAGTTGTGGGTCCAGGAGTGGGACGGTAGAGCCATGAGTGGTACATGGGACTGTGAGCTGCAGATATCCGGGAGGGACCATCCGCTCTGGGCTCTGTGGTCTAAGTGGGAGTGAATTTGCCAAGCTGAAGGAGGCAGAGAGGCAGTGAAGGCCGCCATGCAGCATGAGGCATGGGTGGGGTTGTACAGCCAGAGGATGGTAGGGAGCATGGCACATACCTTCAGCTGTATGACTGGTATGATGGGTGTGGCGACAAGCTATGGAGGGCACCGGATGTGCCTAGCTGAACAGTCGGGGCTCTTTTGAAGCATAGCGGACACGTGCAAGGTAGGGCTCGGTGCCGGGCTAGCTGTTACGGCATCCCAGGGCCTCCAGGGTTTTGGGTGAAATCTGGGGCAGGAACCTGGAAGTGCGTCTCTGAAGTCGCCTAGGGGCTTGTGATGTACCGCAGAGCTGGGATACCTCTGTAAGGAGAAGTGAAAACAGGGAGGGCCACGATTCTGTCTTCGGAGCCTTCCCCAGAGACTGCCCCCTCAACCGCTGGGTGTCCCAGTACTTGGTCACGAAGTCCACCCCGTCTCCATCCTGTATTTTGTATCATGCTTTGTGCCTGATGCTCAGCGCATGGTGGACTGAACTGGCCTTGGACTCACCAGATGGTAAGTATGGGATTAGGGAGCGTTGACGGTAGGGGGGGGTAGTCCTGTGGCGGGGATGGGGAAAAGGCTGAGTGCCCCCCCTTGATCCAGGACAGGCTAGTTCACCTGCTGACGCTCAGGTCCCTGGCCTGTCCCCTAGAGCTGATGGTTGTGTGGCTGTCTGGGAGCCTGGCACTTTCAGGTCTGTCTTCACAGTTATGGCAGAGCGGGCATGCGGTACCCCGTAAATGATAGCTCTCACCTTAGCATCGTCTGCCTGCCCCAGTTTGTTCGAGGCGGGACCCTCGGGATGAAGATGGCAAATGAAATGCTATCTTTCTTTGTCTTGGGCAGAGACCCAGGTCAGGTCCCGGCGTGAGCATAAACACAGGAAATGGCCGTGGGAGGTGCTCTGGAAACAGCACCTACAAGGCCCAGCAATGGAAGAGCCCTGGACTCTCGGGGTCCTACCACAAGCCGAGGGACTTGCTTCTTCGGGTTGTCTAGCCTTCAAAACCAGGTCACCTGCCGTCCCTTTTCACTACACACTACCCGAGGACTAAGGAGTGAGAAGATCGGGCAGTGTGGCCTGGAACAGCTCATCTTGATGTCTTCATCCATAAAATGTGTGCAGAACCACTTTCATATACTCGGTACCTGTTCTTTACAAAGCAACTGGTCTCAAGGCCGCAGACACGCCATCACTGTTCATTCTATGTCCCCTGCTCCTTTCCTGGTCCACCTCGGCTCACGTGGATGCTGGCTTCAGGAACTCCCCAGAGGGTCTCTGGCCAGGCCCCATTGGCCTTACATCCTGCTATCTCTTCGAGATAATAAATAGGAACAAAATCTAAATCCATTATTAGCTTCTTCTAGACTGCATGATTTATGGCTTCAAAGTGTCTCTAGTTAATCTGTCGAAAGGGATTTTAAATTTCATCCGTCTTCCCTGCTGGCAGCCCCCTTCTACCTTGAATTCAGCTGTTTGACATGTCTAGTACCGGGGTCCCATTTTAAAAACATTTACAGTGGGTTGGTGGAGGAAAAAAAAAAAAACAAACTGAAAAAACCCCAGAGCCGAGCGGCAAGCATGAGGCTCAATTTGGCACATCTGCTTTGAATTCCACGCATCTCCACAAGTGCAAATAACTTGAAAGTTCGCCCTGGGAAGAGGTCTGCTGTGCCCACGAGGGCTGCCTTAGGTGACTTTAAAGGAGAGAGGGATAATTACTGAAAATGAATTGTCACTGAAATAGAAACCTCCCGATCGGCAGGCTGACCATCTGCGGCTCACATGTGCTGGCCGCCTGCACCTCCCACTCCCCTCCCCCTTCCTCCTACTCCTCTCTCTGCTCTCAAATCTCCGCTTCCCAGGGCACTCAGGTGATGTCCTAGCCAGGAGTCTTGCCGACAAGGGCAGAGCTGCACAGTTCCAGGCTGTGGCCGTGGGACCCGGCATTTGGGAAGAGGTAGAGATGGCCAAGGGTTCGGTCCTGTGGACTTGTGGGAAAGGCTCCGACAGGAGGCCCTGGGGACCTGGGCTTAGGGCTGGGGACAAGTAAGCCGCGCTAGAGCATACTTACATGAGACGTGGTAGCGTGTAGGTCACATGACGGCCAGCAGGAGTCAGTTTAGATTTTCTAGGGCGGTTGAGGAAGGCCTCCCTGGCGAGCTCAGGCTCCCTTGGGAGACACTTTGCGGATGCCTGAGGCCTAGAGGGAGCTCCCGGGAAGGGCTGTGGTGGCAGCTCTGGAGAAGTCAGGGGCTGTCTGCTGTTTCCTCACTGCAGCAATGGGTTGCTTTAGTATTTGGCCAGGCTCTGGTGGTGGAACGGAGGAGGCTGGACCCTCGGCTTTGAGCCCTGTCCCTTCCTCCCCATCCCCAGAAGAACCCTACTCCAGCCCATGTTCCCTCCAAGAGGCAGAGAGATAGTGCGGTCATTGTCACAGGCCTTTCAAGACCAGTCAGCGGTGAGTGGCAGTGCCTCAGCCCGTCACCTGGCCCTGGCATCTGGGCGGGAAGGCAGGCCTGACTGCAGGCTGCTATCAGCTCTCCTGAGGTATCACTACGGCACCCCATGGCCTGTGCTGGACTCGGGGCTGGGTCTCCCCCTGAACCTGGATATTGTTTCCGCACAGGTAGACGCACCCCTCTGAGTGAGAGTTTTAAAGGAAAACAAAGATTTTTAGTATTGATCGGCCTTTTTTTGGTTGTTTGTTTTGGTTGTGTCTGTGCCTGTCCGCACGCAGATGTGAATGGCCGTGTATTCTTGTGTGTGTAGAGGGCCTTGGATATTTTCCTCAGCTGCTCTGCGCCTTATTTCCAGACCCCAGTTTATCAACTTTTTAAACTGTTTTTGTGTTTCCGTTGTTTTCTGTTCTAAGAAAACGTTGCCCATCCCAAGGGTGAAATCAGATGGCCTGGGGGCTGGAATCAGCTTCTCTCCTGAGCTGCTCCCGTGCTCACATGTAAAGAGTCGAGAAAACAGGAGGATTAAATAAGATTATCATGTAGCAGTAGAGCTGTCACCAGGTACACGGCAGGCGCCTCCTGCATGGTCGCTGGGCTGGGAGTAGGGAATGGTGCTTAGGCTACTGTTAATATGCAGGCGTTATTTGTTGAATGAGTACTGAATAAGAATGAGAAGATGAACGGATGAATGCATGAATGGATGAATGAATGAATGGATGGATGGTTCGCTTCTTAGGATTTGGTCTACTGAGGGTCAGGGATAGACTCCGACTCCGTCATAACACAAGCTGAAATTTCAGATTACTGACGTAGCCTCCAGGCCTCATCTTCCATGCTTCCTGGACCCCAACTGAAATACTTAAGAGACCCCAGAATGCCTGTGATAGCCCGAGGCTGGCTTTGACCTTGGCGCTGTTCTTCTTCTTGCTTATCTTTTGGCAAACAGCCTTTCCGGATTTAGCTTGAGTCATCTCCTAGAGGGATTTGTCTCCGATCCCCTCCTTCTCACAAGCAGCTGTCAGTGAAGCCACGGGCTCGCCAGCCAGGCCTGGGGCTGCCAGCAGCTGTGATGGAGTGCTCTTCAGCCCTTAGTTGGGCCTTGGTCACGAGCCTCAGACGAGCTGGGCCTGCCATAGCTCTTGATTTCCCTGATGACTAAGTGCAAAGCACCTTCACCCTCGCTTAGGTATGTTTTGTTCTACGCATGGGATCCTCTTCGGGGCAGTGACTGCTCAGACGTTTGTCTTCAGTTGTGTTCTTTGTCCTTTTATTCTTTTATTGCAAGAGTTCCTGGCATGTCCTCAACACAGGTCTGACTGATTGGATGTACGTACTGGGAATTTCTCTCGTTCCCCGTTTACAGAGAACAGGGGGTTCACATTTGGATTCAGTCAACTCTGTCAGGTTTTTACATGCTTCCTGCTCTTTGCATCCTAAGAAAACTTTGCCTGTCCCAAGGTGTGTTCGGTTCTGTTACGGTTTTAGCTTGAAGGTTAGACGTTGTGGATTGGGTTCTGTGTTGGTGTGAGGTCGGAGTCAAGTTCATCTTTTCTGTGAGGCTATCAGGTTTTCCTGCACCGTTTGTTGAGAACACTCTTTTTTCCCTCGTTGGTTTACCTTGGCACCTTATGAACAACTTTATCGTGAGGGCTAGGGATGTGTCCCAGGCAGTGAAATGTCTGCAGTGCAAGCATGGGGACCTGAGTTCAGTGCTCCGTAAAAGCCAGATGCAAGATGCAGCCACACGTGTCTAACCCCAGCCCTGGTGGGTGTGAAGCCAGAGACAGGCAGATCCCTAGAGCTCGTTGGCCAGTCGGCCTAGCTGATTCAGCAAGGTCCAGGGTTGGTGAGAGACCCTGGCTAAGAGTGGCTGTTGAGAGCACTGGCTGTTCTTCCAGAGGACCCACGTTCGAATCCCAGCAGCCACTGGTGGCTCACAACTATCTATAACTCCAGTTCCTAGGGATCTGATGCCCTCTTCTGACCTCCACAGGCACCAGACACACCTGCAGTAAGTGAGCATACATGCAGGCAAAACACACACACACACACACACACACACACACACACACACACACACTTAAAAGTAAATAAGCAAAACTTTTAAAATATATGAGATATTAAAAAAAAAAAAAACTGAAGTGGGAATCAGTCGAGGAAGACGCCCATTTCAGTCATCCTTCATGTGCATGTACGCATGCGTGCTTTTGCACACTCCTACACACTTACACACATCAGAGGAGGACGTTCACATCACACCCACGGAGGAGAGGTGGAGCACTGTGCTGACTGTGCGCTTGCAGGTCTATTTGTAGGCTTCTTGGACTTGACTTTTGCTCCTGTTGACGTCTGTCTGCCAGTTCTGACACCAGCACCGAATTGTCTGAATCCCTGCAGCCCTTCAGAAAGCCTTG
The DNA here is from genome assembly GCF_030254825.1 of Meriones unguiculatus. Taxonomy (NCBI): domain Eukaryota; kingdom Metazoa; phylum Chordata; class Mammalia; order Rodentia; family Muridae; genus Meriones; species Meriones unguiculatus. Next base: position 85,713,083 of record NC_083360.1, read on the forward strand.
AAGCCAGGTAGTGTGAGCGCCCGCCATTTTCTGATTATCTGGGTCCCTAACATTTTCATAGATGCTTTTGAATCAACATCTTATATTCTTACCAAAAAGGTGGTCACCAACATTAAATTTCTAGGTCAATTTGGATAGATTTGGCAGCTTTTTTTTTTGTCTTAAAGATTCATTTTGTTTTTAATCATGCGTATGTGTGTGTGAGGGGTATATGCACTGAGTGTGGGGCCTCCTCCCAGGGCAAAGGTCTCAGAGCCCCGGAGCCCCAGGTTTCTGGGAATCAGACTTGGGTCCTCTGGAAGAGCAGTCCCCGCTCTTAACCACTGGGCCCTCTTCCCGGCCTCTAGATTTGACGTTTTAGTGATACTGACTCTTCTGCCAAGGGGTATAGCATCTCCCTATTCATTACGTCTTCTTTCCTTTCTCTCCACAGTATTTATTACTTTTCAGTGTAAGGAAAGGTCACACGCCACTTTTGATAATCTTGTTTGTGTGCTGATATAGATAGCATTTCTTTTAAATTCATTTTTTTTTATCATCTCCCCCTATTGCATAAAGTTGCAGCTACTTTCGTACATGTTGACATTATATCTTGGCCAAGCTAATGTACTCTGTCTTTGGACCGTGTGTGGGACGTGTTAGAGCTTTTGTGTAAACTGCCACGTCATCTAGGGTTGACAAGTTCAACTTCTTTCCCGTCTTTGTGCCTTTTTCTTTTCTTGCTCAGTTGCACCAGCGATGGCCACTGACAGAGCACGTGGTGGACAGGGTACGTGTGGCCATCCGTGCTTTGTTCCCAACGCAGGGCAAGGCCTCTTGCCCCTCACTTTGAACTTGAGGCTTGCTACAGTTTGTCATTGGCATGCCTTATGGCCCAAGGACATTCTTCTGTGTCTCTAGCACGCCGAGAATGCCTGTCGTAGATGGCTGTGTTGTTTCTGCATCTCCTGAGCTGATTATATGGCCCCTTTCCTTTATTCTTCTGGCTTCACCACTTATCTGTATTGATGGATGGAAAATCTTGGCTCTTTTGAGTTGACCTCACTAGATCATGATGTATTGTATTTTCCTATATTACTGAATTTATTTTTTAAACATTTCTAAAAGAGCAGTCATATGAAATATGAAATTGTAAAGAAGTAATTTTAATGGTTGGCATAACCAGTCCTCACGTGGATGAAGTAATTAAGTTAAGAAGCAGAAGAAGCGTCTCCATCACAACCGTGCATTAACTGCTAAAATAAAGGTGAAGACATTTCTTGAGAAATTAGTAGGAGGATCCCGAGAGAGGTTGGGTTGGCAGAAGACAGCGTGAAATGCTGACTAAAGCCAACAATGTGTGTTAGCGCCGTAAGGCTGCTGTAACACAGCAGCACAAACTTGGAAACTTAAAATGCTGGAAATTGTAAACAGCAGAGATTTTTCTTGAATGGCTCTGGGAGACAGGGCCCCAAAGTCAAGGCATCACCTGGTCCGGGCTGCCCCTCGGGGTTCCAGGAGGGAACCTGTTGCTTGCCTCTTTCTTCTGGTGGCTTCAGCCTCCCTTTTCTGTGTGCCTGTCTCTTTAATGGGATGTAGGGCCCATGGAGATAATCCAGGATGTTCTTACCTTAAAATCCCTTACTTTAAGGGCTGGAGGGATGGCTGGGCTGTTAAGAGCACTTTGCTGCTCTTGCAAAGGGCCCAAGTTCAGTTCCAATCCCCTGTGTCAGGCTGCTTGAAATCACCTATAACCCCAGCATTAGGGGGTCTGACACCCTCTTTGGGACTTCATGAGCGCCTGTACAAATATGCACACACAGACACACACATGCATGCACGCACACTTAAAAAAGAAATAACATCTTTAACTTAATTATAGCTGCAAAGATATTTAGCCAGGTCCTGAGATATGGTGTGAGGTAATTTCAGGAGCCTCCATTCAGCCTAGAGCATGGCAGTGCTTTAAGCCTTTCTGTATGACACATTGGCATTTGATTACCAGACCAAATGAAGTAAGCCCAATGGTAAATACTAAGAAGACTGAACTTAGCAATCTGGGATTTTTGATTTTGACCAACTTAGTATTTTTTTTTCAATACTGCTTGAACACGAAGTGAAAACTTATTAACTGAAACTAAACCATCCCCTGTAACATAAATTGTTGTCAGCTTTTATAAATGGTTAAAGTAAACAAGTTTGGTCTAACTGTTTATTTGGAAACTTTGGGAATGAAGCCACTTGGCAAAGTAATTTGTAGCTAATTGGCTTTTGATGAATTGGTCATTTGACACATTGAGTTTTGGCCAACTGGCTGTTGGAGAATCACTGTTCAGCCTGGGGCTTGGTGCCTGGGGCTGGTCTGAGTCCCATGGGGGCGCCAGGCAGGCTGAATGCTGGGCCTAAGAGCTAACGGTCACCTTAGACTGGGAAGGACGTGCCATCGACCTGGCCAGGGCCTGCTTGGGCTAGGTGATATGAGACTTTGGGGACTCACCTAATACCAACACTTTGTTGCCTCTGGTGCCTGGGCTAGGTGCCTTGAAGAGACAGTTGTCTCATTTAATCGTCGCCTGCCCAGCCAGTGTGATCTGTGCTTTACAAGTAAAGGAACGGCGAGCACAGGGAGGGTAGCCTGACCTGCTGAGAATACAGACTCGGGGAAGTAGTAGGAGTTCACATTCCAGGCTAGGCCTACTCTCTCTCCCTCCAGCCCTCTCTCTGTTCCATGCCTTTAACCGTGGGGGTCCAAATGGACCTGCTCTTGTCCTGCCCTTAGTTAGCTCTGACCTACCAGCTCATTTGTAAAGTTTGCTCTGGCCTCTGTATTGGCCCCTGCTACTGATTCTCCACCTGAGGAAACCGAGGCAGGGTTTGATGTGAGACTTGGCCACTTTCCAGCATCACAGCTGAACAGGAGGAAGGCTGTTCCTGTTGCTTCCCACAGCCCTCTACCAGCCTGGCATGGGGGCTTCTGCTGCTTGGTCCCTTGTCTCTGGCAGTGGGACTGGGCCACAGGCCCCGCCTTCCACCCCCAGCCCTCCTTGTTTATATCCCCGTTAATGGGCCCTTGCAGGCCAGCCCAGCTGCCATGGGAGAGCCACTGAGCCACCTGGAGCTGTGTCTGCTGCAGAATGTTTACGGTGCATGGAGCCAAAACGAAACAACATCCATCTTGCTGACTGGTCACAAACACTGCGCCCATTCATGGCCGGGTGGCGGATGGTCCTGGGCTTGGCAGTGAGTTGACATAGCTCTTGCAGGAGAGCGAGAGGGTGAGGAGAAGGCAGGTGGGCTGGGGTTAACTCACACCCAAGCCCAGGCATCCCCCTGCCCCCCACCCCGTTCCATTTTCTGTTCACCCATTCCTCTCACCAGATGTGTGGTAACGTGGTGCATTAAGATGGTAGGGTTGTCTGAAGGCAGGTTCTCTATGAGGTAGAATTAGCTTTAGAAGCACAGGTCAGCCCCAGCTCCAGACTTTAGCAAGGCCTGAATGAGGTCATCCGGCCACGTGAGGTGCCACAGCATGTGACAGCTGGCTGGCTGCCTGGGAGACTTTTGCCTCTGATAGGTGTAGCAGTCACTGCACCGAAGGGCCAGTTTACACCTTTCCCCTAAAGGATTTCCATCCTAGTATGAGTCCATTATAGCATCACCGCCTAGTGAAGAGTCCTGTGACTCACATGCCGGCCCCCGAGGGCAGCGGTCATGTCAGACACTCTTGTGTCCCGTGGCTCACAGAGTTCAGCGACAGGTGTGTAAGGGTATCTTTGGCCCAGATCAGGAAAGGTTCTAGGGCAGACACCCAAGCTGGAAGCCCTGCTAGTAGGGAAGGTTCCCAGGGTCAGGACTACCAAGAGGAGGAGGAAGCAGGGCCAGCCCCTTCACACCCTTCCCTGGGGTCGCAAAGCCTTTTGGGGAGTTCATAATGCTGGGGTCAGAAGACACCAACACCTGTGATTTACAGAAAAGCAAATGAAGACCTGAGGCTTGGGGGTGTCAAGGCTGGAAGACCTAAGATGCTCAGCTTGCCTCCTGCCCATGGTTGCCCTGGCGTCAGAAGAAAGCTGGGTGCTATCTGCAGAACAAAGCAGAGGGCACAGCACCCTTCCCGTGGAGGCAAAGGGCCACCCCTTGGCAGCCAACCGCTTTCGTGCAGCCCTCGGAGCAAGGCTGGGGTCGCCTTCACAGCCTGTCCACTCAGAGCAGAGCTTCCGGCCTCCCACTGGCGAGCCCACTTCTGCTTGCAGTGCAGATTCGCTCTGCTCAGGAGTGCTCTCCGTTTCCATGTTTTCTCTCAGGGAATGTCAGCGGCTCTTTGCCAGTGGAGCCAAGGAGTTGCCGTGTGCCCTGAGCTTGCCCTGCCAGGAACAGATAAATGCGTGTGTGTCTTTCCACCATGCCGGAGTTTCTTGGATAACAATACGTTCACAAGGTGTGGTGGCTTCGATAGCAGCCGTTTGCCAGGTACTGCCATACCTTAGTGACCTGGCAAATGGAGGCTCTTTTATCCCAGTCTTAATTAGTTCTATCAGATCCCTTTAGCACATGGGTAAATACAGCTCTCTACCATGTGGGTTACAGACTGAATACAAGTTAAAGAGACTACAGCTAACTTCCAGAGGTTTCAGAAGTGGGCTGATAGAAACTCATGTAGACTGTCTCTGTATGGATGAGCTAACAGACCCCAGCTCTGCAGGGAAGGAGCATCCTGCCGGGGGAGATCCTGACACAGGAGAATAGGGGTTGAGTGTGAAGAAACAGGCCACTGGAGAGGGAAGAGTTACACCTTTCTCTTGGTCTGACACATCCAGTAATTTCTTAGGCCTGGCTTCACTGGTATGATTTTAATACACCCATGAGCCCGTAAAGTCTTAACGTGCCCCAGTAAACTTGGGGGCAACACCTTTTCTGTTCGAGGTCTGTATGCATGGATAGTGCCAGGCAGGCGGTGGTGCCTGTGGACCTCCCCAGATACCCTCAGAATAAAGTCAAGAGTTGCTTATGAACCTGTCAGGATGAGGCCCAGCTCCAAACACGGTTTTCCACAGTGTGGAGCGACATAATGGTAGCGAGCATGGCTTCTGTGGGCCCTGGGCCTGCCCTCCTGGATGATTTCTGGGCTGTCTTGCCTCCCCAACTGGGTCTTCTCTAGTGCCCCTCCTCCCCATCACACTTGAGACCTAGCCCAGCTCTGCCTTGACATTGCTCATTTCGGCCTTTGTTCCTTCAGCCCTTGGTTCTCCCAACTGGCACTCTTATCTGCCAGCCGCTACTACCCACTGCAAGGGCAGCTCAGAGAGAAGGGTACTGTCAGCAGAGGAAGAGCAAGAGGAAGCAGAACAGCACAGGGCTGTGGAGTTGTGAGCAGTCAGGCTCCATTACTGTGGGGATGTGGGGATCTATAGGGGAGGGCCTTCTGCATTGAAGCCAGACTGAATGGCAGCATTTCCTTCCTTTTTTTTATTAATTTATTCTTTTATTTATTATAATTTATTCACTTTGTATTCCAGCTGCAGCCCCCTCCCTTGTCCTCTCCCAATCCAGTCCTCCCTCCCTCTTCTCCTCCCATGCCTATACCCCAGTCCACTGATAGGGGAGGTCCTCTTCCTCTTCCGTCTGACCCTAGCCTATCAGATCTCATCAGAATTGGCTGCATTGTCTTCCCCTGTGGCCTGGTAAAGCTGCCCGCCCCCCTCCCCCCCTCAGGAGGAGGTGATCAAAGAGCCAGCCACTGAGTTCATGTCAGAGACAGCCCCTGTTTCCCTTACTGGGGAACCCACTTGGACACTGAGCTGCCATGGGCTACATCTGAGCAGGGAGTCTAGGTTATTTCCATGCATGGTCCTTGGTTGGAGTATCAGTCTCAGAAAAGACCCCTGGGCCCAGATTTTTTTTGGTTCTATTGCTCTCCTTGTGGAGCTCCTGTCCCTTCCGGGTCTTTCTATCTTCCCCTTCTTTCATACCATTCCCTGCACTCTGCCCAAAGTTTGGCTATGAGTGTCGGCATCTGCTTCAATACTCTGCTGGGTAGAGTCTTTCAGAGGCCCTCTGTGGTAGGCTTCTGTCCTGTTCCCTGTTTTCTGCCTCTTCCGATGTCTGTCCCGTTTGCCTTTCTGAGTGAGAATTGAGCATCTTATCCAGGGTCCTCCTTCTTGCTGGCTTCTTTAGGTGTACAGATTTTAGTATGATTGTCCTATATTAAATGTCTAATATCCACTTATAAGTGAGTATATACCATGTGTATCTTTCTGCTTCTGGGATACCTCACTTAGGATGATCTTTTTTAGCTCCCAGCATTTGCCTGCAAATTTCATGATTTCCTTGTTTTTAATTGCTGAGTATTCCAGTGTTTATTGATTGGCTCAGAAGTTCCCTCCTGGGTAGTGGGAGGATGGGGGTGTGGGTGTGGGTTAGACATGGCCATACCTGGGCCAGACTTCCGTTATTTAGTGATTTCCCTGGCTATGGGAGAGGAGAGTGATGGGTCACATTTAGAGAGGAGAGGAGACTGGTCCAGATGGAAGATAGTGGCTTAAAGTGAGGCAGAGTTGGTAAGGATAAGGGAAGGAGGGACTGAGAAGGGGAAAGCTGAGATGCCACGTTGGCGGGGTCAGGGCATGGCACTGAGCTCAGCCAGGGTCTGCCAAGGCTTTCAGAGGTGCCCGGGGTAGTCTGGCATGCCTCACCTCACGCCCCAGCACAGATCTGGACTGCTGGCTTCCCTTGCTGGGCAGCCTGTGTGGAGCCACGTGCTTCTTCCTGTAGGTGCCTCCAAGTTCAAGACCTGGCCACAGCATGCCAAGACCTTGGGACGCAGGGAACTCGGACCCAATCTTGCTCTCAGAATTCCTCTGTGGGGTGGAGTGGGCGCGATCCTGACCCTGCCATGCTTGCTCTTGTGACCTTGGGAAGACCTGGCTTTCCTCCTCTGAAGCCTGAGGAGTGGGCCTGGTTCAGAGGTTGCCTACGGGGCATCTTTCTCCGAACAGGACCCTTTTTATATGGCCTCTTTTCACTCCTGACATGGAATCCATCTGTCATGTTCCCTGCCTGAACTGCTGATGAGAAAAACTCCATAGAAGCCGTAATTGCAATGGAAAAAAGAAATGGAAAGGGGAGGGGATGCGATTCCTTACGTGCAGGCTCAGGTTCCATTGGTCAGGGGAGGTGGTCTGTGCGCACACCTGCATGCATCGTCACCTGCTGGATGGCTGCAGATGCATAGTCCCAGGCGGAGCGGCCGAGGTGACGTGATCCTCCGAAGTGGTGAACAACCCTTGGGCAGCTTCCAAACAAAACCCGGTACAGTCTTTCCCTAATTTACATGGTAGTTCCAGGCCTGGAAATTTTAGTGTATGTCACAACCATGAAAAAAGAGCTTTGTCTTCTGTGTAAAATGGACCTGTGTTCTGGCTTCCAGAACTGGGCCTCTTGTTTACAGATAGTTTGAATATCTGGCATGATATTAGACAGTTAACTTAGGGCTGACCCACCCTTGGCAGCAAGTTGGCCTCACCCCACTAATGACAGTAACCCCACCCCCCCATCCCAGGCACTGTGACCATCAGAAATCGCCCCAGTGATTTCCACTGTGCCCCTTGGGATGGCTCTCTCCCAACCCCGGCTGCAGCAATGCCTGTGCTGAGGGTATAGACTGGGGGAGGGATGGGGAGAGCAGCCCCGCTCCCCAGTCCCAGGGCTTCCTCGGGCAGGGCCCTCAGAGCTGGGTGGATTCGCATCTGGGGTGGAGCTCGGGGGATTTTTCAGACGCCAGAACTGTGCCTTGCCCTGCAGGCTTTCCTGGCCTTTGGACCAATCTGTGGAACAGCTAATCTTTTCCACAGGGTACAGAATTCTGAGCCTCTCTGAGGGCCGAGGAGCCATTCCCACGTCTTCCTACCAGGCCATCGCTGTGCATTGATTGTGCTGTTTTATGGAGGTGGGGGTGTCCTCCTTCACGGGATGGTGGTTAGGAGCGCTTCTCTCCTTGGGTAACCCCCCTGTGAGTGGAAAGCATAGTGTGCGTTTAGTGTCCCTAACTATCAAGCGGTGGGGGAGGGGTGGCTCACGGCCTCTAGCCATCATCAGGAGAGATCTTTAAAAAGAGTACAACTCAAGAGCAGTTTCTGCCAAATGTGTGTTGCTTTCCCTCCTTCCTGCCATCATAATTTCAAACTTCCGCCAGATGTAGTCCCATAGTCACTGCTCCTTCTCACAGAAGGGAGAGAAGCAGGGGTACCACCATCTCCATCCTTATTCTTGAGCTGTCTGGACCTAGGCACCCTGAACCTACCCAGCTGCTGGCCCATTTTCCTTCTTGGGTTTTACGTATTTCCCCGCAGTCGGAAGAAACATTACAGCAGTTGAGAGAAGAGCAAATGGACATAGAAATTAACTTAGCTTGTTATTTGTTTGTTTATTTGTTTATTATGTATACGTGTTCTGTCTGCAGGCCAGAAGAGGGCACCAGATCTCACTATAGATGGTTGTGAACCACCCTGTGGTTGCTGGGAATTGAACTCAGGATCTCTGGAAGAGCAACCAGTGCTCTTAACCGCTGAGCCATCTCTCTAGAACCCCCTCCCCCAATTAGCTTGTTTTAAAGGAAAAGGGGTTTTCCCCAATTAGCTTGTTTTAAAGGAAAAGGGGTTTTAACGGATGCTGGATTTATAGAACCCAACAGCCGTTTCCTCTAGATTTCTTAGCACCCTGTTATTGTCTTTGCTTTCTGAGCTTGGATAAAAAACAAGTGACTTTTGGTGACCGTTACTGTCCTCCCTGTGTAATTTGTGCCAGGCAGGACTCCTGTGGGGTTCCAGAGTGTCTGAGGAAATGCAGGATGGGATTGGAGAACCTGCTGTCCTTGACTCTCAAACCCATCTCTTTTTTTTTTAATTAATTTTTTTTTGTATTCATTACAGTTTATTTACTTTGTATCCCAGCTGAAGCCCCTCCCTCATTCTCTCCCAACCCCACCCACCGTCTCTCTCAGGCCCATCGTAATGGAGGCGCTGAGCTCTGCAAGCCTGGAGCATCATGGGATGAGAGAAGCACGAGTGCTAGGTTCACAGACGCATAGAAGGCTTTCGGAGCTGGAACCACCGTCACTGAGCATGATTAAAGAGAACCCGAGAGAGTTGGGAAATGTCAGGGTTTATTTACTAGGCCACTCTTCCCCACCCCTGGGAGGTTCTCAGATTCACTGAGGACATCCCTCCTCAGCCCCCGACACTCCAGAATCTCCATCTGGCACTTTGCCTCTTTCCTGCCTGAGCTGGTCAGCGTCCCTGCAGCAGGGACTGAGGGGTTCCCTGAGGAAGAGGAGTCCTGGGCCCTGGGAAGCCCTGGCTGGTCAGTGTCCCTGCAGCAGGGACTGAGGGGTTCCCTGAGGAAGAGGAGTCCTGGGCCCTGGGAAGCCCCGGCAGCATGTCTACCCCAGTTGCAAATATTTCAAGCTCCTTTCAGGCTTTGCTCTGCTATCCTCGTCCTTCGGTTGCCTGTGGTGGCCCAGGGGACCAGAGGATGTCTGTAGACTGAGTAGCCTGCAGGACGGTCATGGACAAGCCGGGCAGCAGAAATAGAATTCAAGCCCACCTGTGATGTAGCCTCAAGGATCGTTTATTCATTCCAAAAACAGTACTCGGCATTTTGATATGTGTAACACAGAGATTTAAGGCCTATTTTAAAATGTATACATTGTAAAATTTACCTGTGTTTACGGACGGTTTTGTGAAATGGGGCCGTGCCTAGAACAGCAGCCTTTAACTTGTGGGTCCCAATCCCCAGGGAGCCAGACAACCCTTTACAGGGGTCACATATCAGACACCCTGCATATTAGGTATTTACATTACAATTCATAACAGTAACAAAATTTCAGTTATGAAATAGCAACGAAATAATGTTATGGTCGGGGGTCACCACAGCGTGAGGAACTGTATTAAAGGGTCGCGGCGGCGTTAGGAAGGTTGAGAACCGCTGGTCTAGAGTCACGTTACCTGTTTCCCCTGTCCCAAAAGGGAGCAGAGAAAGTTAGAACATAAAGCCGTACCTCTGGGTAGCTGCTCTTCCTTCTGCAGTCTTTCCTATGCGAAGCCAGACAGGAGCCTGTGGTCCTTCATCTCTGCTGTTCGCTGCACAGCATCCGTGGCTTCCTGAAGCCAGCACTGTTGCAACCACCCACGGAGCCTGCATGAGGGTCCCAGCCTCTCCTGTGGCCTCACCACCACCTCCTCCCCGTTTCTTTGCCTTCCTGTGCCCCTTTTCTCTGGAGGACACACTGGCCTCAGGGCCTTTGGGTGCTATTCCTTCTGCCTAGAATGCTTGTCTCTAGGTGACCTTCTGCCTTCCTTTCTCTCAGGCCCCTGCTCAGACAGTCCCTGACCCTGCCTGCCCTGCTTCTCCTCACTTTCTAGCTTCTTGCCTTTTTTTTTTTAAGCTCACAACCTGTAGTATCTACCTGATCTTGTTCTTGTAGGGATAATTTGTTTCTTTACGTTTGACATCGTCCTCTTCTACCAGAATGTAAACACCTCAAGAGTAGACACTTCATGAAGTAAACACTTCATGGTGCCCGGGGCAGAGGGCAACTGTGTTTCTGCTACCTCATCCTGGCACACAGTTAGGTATTCAGTGCATGTGTGTAAAAGAACATATTAATTGTTAGCGTTTGCTATATCAACTCCTTTTACATATTTTTAAACCACCAAGACTTCTAATTTTTTTTTTTTAATGTATGGGATTTCAAATCCCACCCTTGTCTGGTGTTTGCTTTTGTGGCGTTAGGGACCAAGCTTGGAACCCTGAGTGGGCTAAGCATGTGTGTTCTCCCGCTGAGCTTGTATCCCCAGTGGCCTTTGCGTTGGCTGTGATTCTTAAAAATGTTTTCTCTTGTGATGAAGATGTTACATCAATCCAGAAAATAAACAAACAGACAAACTATGGTACGACGCCTTGTGATGCGGCAGATTTACCTGCTGCGTGTTGCCATTGCAGCTGTTTGGTCCTGTGTCCAGCTCCGAGTGGGTATTGAGGTCCCCTTTTCCTCAGAGGCCGGGCTGCCAGAGGGTGCGCTTGGGAAGCGATTCCCTCATAACCTGCAAGGCGATCTCAGTTCATCGTTTGATACGTAGTGGTCAATAGGCCATTCAGTAAATAGCATCCGAGTTGGGGGGAGAAACTACCAGACTATCATCCATAAGCTGCCTTTTTTTTTTTTTTTTTTTTTTTTTTTTTACATCAGTGGCTAGGAGAGAGCTGGCAGGGAGCTGTGTCAGAGGCCAGGTATTAAGTGTGGCTCAGGGAGAGTCTATAATCTAAAGGCACTCTCCAGATGAAGTCAGGCAGAGAGCAGGGGACCCCACCGAGGGAAGGGGAGGGAGTTTAGCTCGTAATGGCTATCTGGTCCAGGCAAGATATCTCAACCAGCAGGGTACTGCCAACAACCCATCCCATGGCTAACCTTTATTTCTAAACAGGAATACCCAGAACTGTACGAAGAGGGAACAGGATTGCTGCTGATAGCGTAAAGTGATAGATAGAGCCTTTTTGAGGGGCAGTTTGGACAGTAAACAGGACAGTGATTAAAACTGTGCATTTCCTTCTACTCAGCAATCCAGATTATCCTAAAGCTATAAATATGGAAAAATAAAAGACAGGTGATTACAACATGGCTGCTTTATTTTATTTTTTCTTTTCTGAACAACTTTAACCACAACTGTAAGGAATAAAGTATGCACTGCCATGAACTAGAAGGCTGCGTGGTCATTACAATTAGTTGTTGGAAGAATATTTTCACATCTGGCCTGTAACAAATTGGCTTGCATCAGACTAAGCTTCTGTCCTGGTCTGTTTTGTGTCGTTAGCATCCAATACCTGCGAATGGGTCACTTACGGGGAGCAGAATTTATAGGCTCCCGGGCTGGAGGCTGGGAATTGATACTGAAGTGCCAGCTGCTGGCAGAACCCTTTTTGCTGCTTCATGTCATGGCAGACGGCAGTGAGAGCCGAAAGGTAAATAGAGGGCAAGAGAGAGCGAGAGGGAGGCAGCCACCTCTCTGTGATAATGAGCAGACTCCCACTACAACAAACCCATTCCCCAGCAAAAGGCGTGGTCCGTTCATAAGAGCAGAACTCCCCCCCCCAAATAAACACCAGCTGAAGACATCAGCTCATAATACCACATAATGGAATTAAATTTCAACACGCTGTGTTTTGGTAGGTAGGGTACATTTAATGCCTAAAGACATTAAAGGGCTGCCAAGACAGCCAGGACCCAAATGATCGACATGCAGGAGAGAAAAACAGTACACTCAGGTGACCATGACCATGTCACACCTTCCTTTCAGGCGTTTACCGTTTCCAGGGGATGTGGAACCAGCAGTCAGCGAACTCAGGGGAGCCTTTTTTCAGCCTTACTGTGCATGTAGACTCTCGATTGGAGGTGAGGGCTACCGGGATAGGCAGAGCCTGAAAGGCTCAGCTCCCGGAGAGGCAGGTATGCTGAAACCTAACTCTGTCATTCCGTGTTGCTTTTTCCTATTTGCTGATGCAGAGGTGGCACGGGCAAAGGGTGACAGTGTGAGCGGAGCCTGGCAGCCAGAAGCTGAGAAGTTAGACGAACTTTTCAGTGGCTTCAAGTTCTAGAAAGATGGATATCGAAGTTCAGAATCAAGAAGGAGGAGCCTGACATCCCCTGCCTTCAGTTGGAGCCTCTGAAGGATGGCACCGTAGGAGAAATGATAAGCCGGAAACAAAGCAGTAGAAATCCAGGGACACAAGGATCTAGGACCAGGAGTGGGGAAACACACAGATCCGGAAGTGGCCCAGTGCTCATGTTATTAGATACAGGAACATAGGATAGAATAATAGAATTAAAACAAGGGGGGATGAGGATGTGCTGTGTATGGGAGGTGGGGTCTGGCTGGAGTTGCCCTGCCAAAGAAGTAGGAAAAAAAAAACAAAACTAATCTATGAGACAGTAATATGTGAAGGTAACTAAAGTAGAGGAGGCTGTGCCTGATAAGCTAACAGAGGCAGAAAACGAGGTAATAAAACCCACTTACTATGGAGTCGAGGATGAGGAGGAAAAATATAGAATAGGTGGAACAAATAAATTAATAGGAAGAATACATATTTAATTAAGAATGTATGGTAATTACAGTAAAGATAAGTGGTGTACACGGACTAAATATTCACATTAGAACGGTAGCCAGAGTGCATAAAGATTTTCATAGACTATTGCATTAACAGTGTCTTTCTGGCTGTGACAGCTGTTAAACACTGTGAGGACTTTGCTGAGTCAGCTGTTCTGCCTGAGGTGCCTGGCTCACCCATCTCGCCCTCACATCCGTTCTCCTTGAGACACAATGGCTTCTCCTTGAACAGAGGGAAGGGATGGACAGCATCCTTAGCTTGTGGACTGAGAGTGTTCTCTTCCTCCAGGTTCACAAATCCAAGGCCGCCTGGTGTGGCTGCATTAGCAGTAGGGGAATCACCGAGGTGAGGTGGGCCGAACCAGTGTGTTCATATGAATTCACCAGAGTGCTCCGTGCTCTCTCTCTCTGTCTGTGAGCATGCACGAAGGCCGGGCCGTGTGAGCCCATGGTGAGAAAGTAGCATCAGCAAGCTGCAAAAAAAAAGGTGGGGGGGAATCTTCACCAGACCCCAAACTTCCTGGGACCTCTATCTAAGCCTTCTGGCCTCTTAAACTTGTGAGAAAATAGAAGCCAGTTGCTCAGCCGCTCTGGCTGCGGGGCTTGTTGTAACAGCCCCAGGAGGCACACACTGGGACAGTGATGGGCCGCTTCTGCCCCAAGGCCTTGAGGTGGAACAGCCTGCCTGGCACGGATGATGGTGCTCGCCCTGTGTGCTGACAGCGGTTTACGGGGGGCTGCCAACAGATAAGTCCCATATTCTGCTTCTGGAAAACACGGGCTAACATAGGTCACGACAGAGCCAAGGACTGCACAGGACACACGACAAGCATGCCATCTCCTTTGGTATTCATCATTAGATAAAAAAGACAGGACAAGAGAATGTGTTCAATGTTGTTGTTGTTGTTGGTTTTTTTTTTTTTTTTTTTTTTTACAAGTAAAAACTGTATGCAGATACACGAGAAAGAACTCCCAAGCTTTCTTTTTTTTTTAAATCTATGTCCGTGTGACTCTTTGGCTACTGGCCATTATTGCCTACCTTCATTTTCATTTTTTTTTAATGTAAGAATGTGAGGAAAGAATTGGCCTTTCTGTGTGTTTACCAGCATTTTATATCACATGTGTAACCGTCTTGGGCTGTCCATGGCCTGTCTGGCTTAGGATGGAGCTGTGGGTTTGCTCAGTTTCTGTGCCATGCCATCTTGAGGTGAGCTGGCTCAGGTTTTATTGGCCGGAGTCCCTGTAAATCTAGCTTAGCTTTAAAGGGGAATTAATGGGATTCTTGTGGTCTGGGATAAGAGTCGGTGGACGGCTTCAAGCCTGGCGCAAGAGCTCAGCCGTCAGGAACTGCTGCTGTGGAGGCCTCATCCAGGTTACAGGCCCCCTGGTAGCCGTGAACACCCCAACATTCCAGCAAGTGAATGGGCCTTGGCTTCCCATCTTGCTAGGATATGGGGATGCAGAAGAATCCTGGACATCCACTTCTTACTACCTCTACTCTCGTAGCAACAGATGTACATAGGGTTTTGGTGTTTCACACACTAGGAAGGGAGGCTACGGAAACAGCCTGGTGAGGCGGGAATGGCCTGAGTACTTTTGCCTCTTCTGGGTCCTCCTAGGTGAGCTACCCACTGGGCCTAGGAATAGGAGGCACCGAGCCCTCTGTGCTCCGTGATCTCTGTGATGCTCTTGCTGCCAAGGCCTGGCACATGAAATTCAATTCTCATGTTCCCACTGCTCAGAGGGGAAAGCTGAGGCTCAGCCTAGCCTATGCTCCCATAGCTGGGGAAGGGCTGCTGGCTGGGCCCTCCTGGCCTGAGGCTGCCTATTTGTGGTCACTGGCACTCACTGCCCAGGAGAGCGGGCTTTGTCGCCATGCCTGTCAATAGACCCAAACACAGGGGCCTTTTTTAGAATGCCAGCTGCACCAGAAACTGTGCCAGGGGATCTGCAGGCATTGCCTCCTTTAACAGCTACGCCTGCAGTTGAGATTTTAAACCCCATTTTTCCTATGAGGAAACTGAGGCTTAGAAGGGGAAGATCACTCTCCCTGACTGAGTCAGACATCCAGAAAGGCAATGGCAGCCTTGGACTGTATCTGAGGTGTGCATGCCGACACCCGGCATAGAGTAGACATGAGGGTGAAATTGGGACAGTTCACGTGGCGGCTTGGCTCAGCACTTCCACCCACCTGCTGTGACCCTAACTGTGAGCTCAGAAGAGGGACACATCCCCAGAGGGGCCCAGAGATGTCTAGAGAACCAGCTGCTGGGTAAGATGGACATGCCCCTCCCTCAGCCAGGGCCCCTGTCTTCTGGGTGAAGAAGGTTGGGCTAGTTCACATCTGGAGCTAACAACAGTTCTGAGACAGAGAGCTTTGTCCTGGGGCTACGATGGACCTTTGGGGGAGGAGGGACTTTAGCTGTTCCCACAAACCAGTGCAGCTGTACAGTGCATGGGGAGGGGGTAGTACGGGTGTGAGCCAACTCTGGCGATAGGGATGAGACAAGAAGTACAGGCCGTGGCTGGGGGGTGGGGGGAGGCGGTGCACAGGGCACCTGAGAGGCAGTTACTCCCAGGCTGCTATGGGCTGAGGGATGGGGGAGCTCCTAGAGGGCAGAGACCAGGGAATGTTCTAGAGGAGTGGAGCTGGCACAGAGCTCTTGATTGGTAGGGACATGCCTCAGCAAAACATTGTGAGAAAGAGAGGGTTAACACCCGGGTGGATGGATGAGCCCAGGCTGTGGGGCCCGAAAGCCAGGCTGGAGCCCCATCCTTCCGAATGCCTGCCATGGCTGGCCTTGTGCTGAGTGGTTGACTTTCCACTGTCGGCGCCACCTGTAAATGTCTCCCCACTCCGTAGACGTAGGAAAGTAGAACAGTTCCGGACTCTGAATCCCTGCCTCCTTCAGAGTGTCAGACTCAAGCCATAGTCACCTTTCTTCTTGTGTGATAAAATACGTGTCCAGAGCGACTTAAAGGAAGAAAGATTTGTTTCAGCCTGCCACTGAGAAGGTTCGGAGATGGGGACATCATGGCAAGAGAGAGCTTGGGCCAGAAGCCAGGCTTCAGCGTAGCCCTCAAAAGCCTGCCAGCCATGCCTCCTGTCCCAAATATTTCACAGCCTCCTAAAACTGCACCACCAGCTGGGGAACAAGGGTTGAAATCCATGGGCCTGTGAGGGACATTTCACACTCAAGGCACCACATCCCAAGAGCCGGGCATCAGTGTTTCCATCAAAGTCCTGTTGGAAGCGCAGACGTTAGCATTTTAAAATGACGGTGCCACGCACACAACACATCTGATAGGAAAGAGTTTTATTTGATGGAAGTGGAGAGAGCAAGGGACAGAGAGAGAGAGAGAGAGAGAGGGAGGGGGTGCTCCCTCCATGAAAGAACAGAGAAAGCACAAGAGAGGAGAGCGCAGAGAGAGTGAGAGAGAGCATGCGTGCAGGAGAGAAGGGCAGGGGACCTTTTATCCCAGGTCCCTGGCAGCGGCGACCGGTGATGACATCACAGGCGCCTAAACAGCCTGGCAGTGGGCTAATGCATCAAGATGTGTGAACTAACAGCAGCCCCACGTGTTTCTGTGCCATCTTGGCTCCTCTGGAGCAGAGCGGAGTGGCCCTGGCTCCCCAGTCAGCCGCCGGTTGCCTGCTGGTTAGCCTTTTACTGAAACACTTTGCTGACTAGGCGGCTGAGTCACGTGTTCTGAGCTGTACACTTGCTGTGTGGACGTGCCGCTCTGAGCCTGCCTTGCCAGCTCCTGAGGGTCAGGATGACGATCACAGTTGGGGACTATCAAGTTTTTATGAACTGTGATGTGCTGTAGCCTGCCCCAGCTTGGTACCTACCTGGTTGGTTCTGAAAACCTACCTGTTGGAAAACAGAAGTCAGTTACCATGCAGGCTTTTCTGGTCCCTGTGGATGGCTGCAAATGGCTTCGGTGGGTGTGCCCCTGGGCCTTGGATGCTGAAAGGCAGAGGTTTCACCACCAGACCACATTCCTGTGGGGGTCACCTTGGATGTGGTTCTACTTTATATTCAAGGCATTACGGTAACTTGCAAAGTTTCTGGGTATATAAAGCGAGCCACTTGATTCAGGCTGGCTCAGTGGGGCTTCATTCAGGCTGCTGCACCCTGCATTTGGAGAATCCTAAGCCTGACGGTTTGTCATTCAGAGTCTGAGGTTGGACCCTCTAGGCCTGGCCTGCCTGGGGATGAACTGCTTCTCAAACAGCCCTGCCTGCCCTTCAGGAAGCACAGAATAAATAGCGTCATCCTGACTCTCCGAGTGTTTGGTGTGAGCTAGGTCGCTGCTGTACGCACTCTGTCATCTCTTTTGTCACCTACCCTTTGAGGGAGGTGTCAGCACCATTGTACCTACAACACTGAGGCCAGACCGGGGAACCAGAGCAGTTTCTTACTTGGTTTCGGAAGTGCCAGCACAGGCTTTGCTGGCCGCACAAAGCCCTTTCCCTCTTAGAGCCCGTTTCTTTATATACTGACAGAGAGATGTCAGTTCCAGCCCTGACTTTGTAGGATTTCGCACCATTGGTCAAGGGGCTTTGTGGATTTGAAGAAAACCAGGATGCAGGGTCAATTCTTGGCTTCCCTGGCTCAGAGAGAGAGAGAGAGAGAGGGAGAGGCTGCTAGGTACCCCCCCCCCACAACGGGGCACCAGATGTATCTCTCTCATCCTCCCACTCTTCAGAGAAGATCCACCAGTGCTTCTGGAGACAAGTACAAACAGGGGCTGGCCTGCTCTGGGTTTCATGGAGTCCTTGCGGGCGGATAAGAAAAGCGAGGTACCAGTAGTCTTGGGCGTGTGTCGGGCAGAGGTGGCCATATCTCTGGGGGCATAGATTACAGCCGTTGGGTTGCTGTCCAGCCTTTGAGGAAGTGAGAGGCCTCGGGCATTTTGGCATGAGGTAGAGCCCCAGCTGTGCCAGTGGCTGCCTTGTGACCTTGGGTGAGCAATTGTCAGCTCTGGTGCTCAGCTCTGCCAAGTTCAGAGGCCAAGACTTTCCCTCATGGCCTAGCAAATATGGGTGACAAGGACTTGAGGAGGCTTAGGGTCACCAGCAAGTGCCAACTTTGACCTCAGAGCCTCTCCCCGTCCTTTCCAACACCAGTTGTTTGTTTATTGCTGGGAAAGCTCTTACTGTCTCCAGCAGAGAAGCAGCTGAAGGGCCCAGCTATTGATCTGCTGTTTAGCGCTGATGACTCTCATTAACTCAGACTGTCTTTCCTGTGTGACCTTGGCAAACTAGTTAACCCTGCTCTGTCTGCTCTCACTGGAGTACTGGTTGGGGACACTTGTGTGTGTGTGTGGGGGGGGGGGTGTCAGAGTCTGAGAGGTCTGGGTTTGGATTGTGTCCCTGAGCCTGGGCAGAGGCTGTCAGACTCAGAAGGTCCTGGAGGGAAGCTTAGAACTACCCTCACCTCCGGGATCTGGGAGAGGTCCTGGCAGAGCAGCGCCCCTGTGATGCTCTCTGCTCCAAATGCCATTAATGGTCATAAAATTATCCAGTTTTTGGAGGCAGGTCCCAGGGTTTGCCTCAGTGGGACAATAAAACTGCATGCAGAAATGATCTGGAAAAAGCGGGGACGGCCAAGCCGAGCTGGAGTCAAATGAGCTGCAGCGTGCTCTCATTAACTCAGGCCATTCACATTTGTTACCAGGGATTTCTTTTTAATTAAAAAACAACCAAGTTATTAAAGCATAACCCTAGGAAGGGCTGGCTGGGCAGCCGCTGAAGCCAGCAGAGCGAGTGGTCCGCGCAGCAGGACAGGCCACTGCCGCCAGGGAAATGGCGTGAAACAGATGTTATTTTGAGCCGTCACCCAACCAGGGGCCTTGAAAGCTGTGTTTCTCATCTGTACACTGTAAAGTGCTGTTCGGAGCCAGGGCACATTAGTAGCCTGTCTGTCGTTGGCACAGGGATAGCCTGTGCTAAAGAGATGGTCTCAGCCGAGCTGGGACGGAGGATGCTATCTTAAAAGGCCACTACTTGGCAAGCAGCAGCTTTGGTGTGGGTTGGAGTCACAGGGGTCCAGCACAGATTTCTAACCGTGTGTTCTTACAATTACAGTGTAATTTGCACGAGCCTCAGTTCCCCATATGTTAAATAGAAACAAGAACACTCAGATCCCCTTGGCAGGCAGTGGGGAACCGTAACTTGTTCAGAGTCTATCACATGTGACCTCATTGCTGTCCTTGTAAGCTTAGGGATTTCCCATCCTCTGGCTCAGTATTGACAGTGCCTAGGCGATCTGGGCTGTTGGTAAAATTTTATTATGTCTCCAGGGCATTCTAAGGTTTCAAAGGGCTACGTAACCTAAGACTGCTCTCCATTCCTGGGGCTCTTGTAGGTGCTGGCACTGTGCACCCCATAGCACCCGGAGGAGCAGAGGCACCTAGATGTGCCTGAGTTGTGGATGGCTTCTGGGAAGTGGAGAGCCTCATGTCGTGACCCTCAGGCCCCAAAGCATTACCCCCAAATGAGACAGAACATACGGCCTAAAGGCATAACTTCCTTTTCTTAACTGCTTCCCCCAGAGATGAGCAGCTGTGGCTCAGAGCAAGCATGTCTGACATTGTTCTTCAGCCTGTGGGGATTTTAGGGCCCATACACTGCTTCACCTGAGGTGTTCACAGAGCCCGTGTGCAGGCAGGAGTGTGGAGTAGAGGACAGCTGGGCCATCAGACAACCACAGGACCCAGAGATGAACAACTGTACTGTTTGGGGCAGGACGTCATCTGGGAAGCAGTATAGAGGGGGCTTTGGTATCAGTTGGCAGCAGATGCAGTTGGACAGTCGCCTCCTTGGCACATGTGCCCGAAACATCTCCAGTTCCAGGGTCCACTGGCGCAGCATTGTTAAACCACTGAGGCGGGCTCGGGGTTGTACCCCTCAAGTCCAGCACATCAGAACCAGAACTCCTGGCTAGGGGTCTGTGCAAGCTCAGTTCCCACTCTGCACAGTTGCAGATAAGTCTCTCGAGTTTCAGGGCACCGTGATTGTGGCCCACCAGTGTTTTTGCTCCTAGGACTGTCATGTCTGATTCACAGATATCCAGTGTTTGCTAAAGGTCATGCAAGCTCTGGAGTGCCTGTGCCCGCACACCTGAGAACCTATAGAGCACCTGTGCATGCACACCTGAGAACCGATAGAGCCCCTGTGCACGCACATCCAAGAACTGAGGGCTTCTATCACAGGTTTTGCCGAGTGGTCCTGGGAATTAAATATGGTGTCCCCAAGCCTCGAGCCTCAAATGCGTCAGGGATGCTCAGCTGGCCGCAGGGGCTCTGTCCTCTCTCCGAGCTCCCTGCCAGCTTGACCACTCACCCGTGTCCTCTTTCCTGTGTTTCACCCCAGTGAACGGGAGCTACGGGCCCTGCCCAGAGAAGAGCCTGCTGGACCTGGACCTGGCTGAGGGTCCCAGCCCCTCCTGCCACCAGGGTCTGTTTCTCCCTGCAGGGACCCCACCACCCCGGGCTCACGCCCCTGTCTGCGAGAGGCTGCTTCATTTCCCCCACCCTAACAGGTATGTGCCCAGTCCTGTCCACCTCCCCTCGTCTGTTTGGCTAAGGAGACATACAGGGAACCGGAGACACAGAGGGCCAGGACGTGTCGAAGTCTGGTGACACAGAGGTGCCTAGCGTGGGCTCTCCTTGTTTTGCCAGCGGCTCCTAAGGGACACAAAGATGGCTTAAGGGCGATGCAGGTCCCTGTTTCACCGGCTGGGCTGGCTTCTCTCAGATGAGCATCAGGAACGTCCTCAGAGGAGGCAGGCTGAGGCCAGGGAAGGGAATCCAGCCAGAGTGCGCACGGTTCCTAGTGTGGAAACCTGTACGAGGACCCCTCCTCTCCGCCTGCATGTTTTCCCTGGGTGCACGCTGCTCACGCCAACGGCAGCATTCCTGGAGCTGGCTGCATGAGCAAAAAGCGGCTCTGGATACTGGCCCAGATAGCAGTCTGCGCTCCATTGCTCCACCAGCCACGTAGTGTCTGCCCTGTGCCAAGTGCTGGGTTGGTGCTAGGGCCCTTGGGGATGAGGCAAGGATCTCCATTGCAGGAGCGCTGAACAGTGGGAGACATTAGCAGATAGGAGAATGCTGAGCATTGTGATTCCCCGTGGCCTTCTCTGCTACCACTGAGACTTGTGTTTTGAAAGAGTTTATTTATTTGCTCAGACTGTCCTAATCGATGTCATAGACTGGTGGCTTAAATAAAAGGAGTTGATCGAAGGGGGGCTGGCAGCCCAAGATGGGAGATCTGGCAGGTTTGGTTTCTCCTGGCCTGTCTCCTTGGCTGTGAGGTGGTCACATGACTATCCCTTCATCTGTGTGGTCCACACGCCTATCTTATATGGGGGCGGGGGGGTCAGACATGTTGTAAGGGCCTTCATAAAGGCACGAGCTCTCTGGAGGCCTGGCTTGCAACACATGAGCTAGGAGAGGGCAGTCCAGTCCACAACAGGACTAGATACCTTTTAGGCTTCAAGCTGCCTACTAGTTGATCCTACTAGTTGATCCTACTAGTTGATCCTACTAGTTGATCCATGACAGTTGCGTGTGCCTGTTGCCTGGGTTAACCACTAAGGCTCTGGCAGGACACTGTTGTGGCAGGTGTGAGGGGAGTGAGTGTATCTTGGGTTGGGCTGTTCCAGGCCCAAGATGCTTCTGCCCAGGTTACAGGTTTAGGTCACAGAAGTGTGAGCTCCCCCTGCACCCTACCCCCAAAGTGTGAGGACCTCTGTCCTCCACACCTCTGCTACAAAAGCTGAGTACTCAAGTTGAGCAGCTTTGCAAAGAGCCCAAGATGATGGGCAAAAGGAGGTTTGCGTCTTTGACTTAGAACGTTGATGCCCCAAAGCAATGACATGGTTTTCACAAAGTCGTTTTGACAGATGGGATTCTGGCTTTCCTGAAGTGGCACGGTGAGATGCTGGGGTTCTGGCCAGTGAAGACTCCTGGTGTCTGCTCTTGCTCCATCACTGTGGCTTTGCAGCTGTGAATCTGTGTGAAGCAGCCGGTGTGTCTATGAGAGTACCCATAATCCCACTGTGAAGATAGAAGGAGTCAGCTCTCAGTGGGGTACCTGGGGTGTCTGGCTCTCAGCCACCGTGCGCTCAGGGTCCTGGCCTCACGATTTCTAGAGTGAATGGTGGAAATCAGCCCCAGAGCAGCCAGAACCACCTGCTAGGCCTCCCAGGGACAGGGAGAAAAATCCAGGCCCTGCCACATCCCTGAGACTCGGGCGGGGACCTCCCATGCTTCCCACTGAGGTCATTCAGGTGGCTGTCAGTTATGTTCCTAACCCAGCCAGATGCTGCAGCCAATTCCTCTTTGCTGATGTCAGTTCACTGACCTGGAGCCGCTTGTAAAAGCTCCAGACTGGTGCTTCCCGCTGCCCTCCCTCTCTGCCAGCCTGCCTCTGCCAGCATTGTGCCCCGCTAAAGCAGCAGCTCTGGTTTTGCTTCTTTAAATATTACGGAGTCCCAACTCTCTCATGGACTTTCAGCGGGACTTGCTGCTGCCTGTGGCAGCCCCCAGGGTCCCCACCCCTGGGGATGGGATGTGTATTTGCTCCTCTGCAGAGATGCTTAGGTGGAAAAGGGCCCAACGGACAGTTGCATAGTGTCTAAGAGACGGTTTCCCTCGTGCCTCCCCGCTCAAGGAGAGCTTGCAGTCAGTCCTGCACAGGGACTGGAAACTGGGCTCCTGGTCCAGGCCTGGTGCTAGCTTGCTACTGCATGATGGCCCAGTGGCCCTCAATCCTCAGGCCCCACTCCTTCCACTGGACCCGCAGTGATGCAGGGTCAGAGGCCAAGCTCCGAGTGCTCATGCTCTGACTGTCCTTCCTGCCCTTCTCCTCACTCAAATCCTCTCTACCTATTGTCTAGAGCTTCTGGAGCCAGAGAGGCAGGGGCGAGGCCATCTTGGAGATCTCAGCTCAGCTCTGTGTGGGAGAGCCCTGGGACAGGGACAGTGGTCTTGCAGAAGCAATAATAATGGTGCCATGGCCTAGCCCTCTCCTTCCCAGGGAGCTCACCCTTGACCCCAGCCATCACCTTCTTAGCTCTACTCATAGTGGTGTGGCTCTTGTCTCACAGATAAGGAAGCAGATTCAGACAGGGCCTGCAGTCAGGCTCTGAGCACAGAACCAGGCCTCCAGCTCCGGTAGCAATGGGTGAGTTGTTTCTGCCAGTACCACCTTCCAGGTTGCCCTCATTTTCAGTCTTCTGGCGACAGGCTAGCCCCAGTGTCTTCTACCTGTGTCTCACCTTTTCAGCATCCACAGTGGTAGACAGGCCTGTGCAGGAATTCCTTTACCTCCCCTGTGAAGAGGGTTGAAGGGCTCTCTTCCGTTGGGGAAACTGTGGACCACTCACACGGCAAAGATAGCCTCTGTGGCCAGCCCGCACCCCATCATCCTGCCGGTGTTGTCATCGCTGAGGATAGAGGCCCCAGACTTGCCCAGAATGAAGCAGTTTGCCTGCGTCTGCCCAGCTAGAATGGAGCGGACCCCAGCCTCAGACATGCCCTCCCAGCGCCCGTGTGCTTCTCCCCATACTTACGTCTGGGCTCAGAGCTCTGGGCCACCCTGCTATGAAGCTTGTCCCTCACTATAACTGCGCCTCGGGGTCCCATCCAGCCACGCCACCTATGGGAAGACAGGCTGGGTAGGGCCAGGCGTCATGAAATGAAGGAAAGAGTACAGAAATTGAAAATTTTAAGGGGCATGTAAGCAGAACTTAAAAGGCTGCTGGCCCTGAAGACTTCTCAAAATGCCAACCGCAGCCTTTTACCCACAGAACTCACCTGAAAGTCAGGGGGGAGGATTAGGGGTGACCCCAGGGAAGGTG
The DNA here is from genome assembly GCF_030254825.1 of Meriones unguiculatus. Classification (NCBI taxonomy): domain Eukaryota; kingdom Metazoa; phylum Chordata; class Mammalia; order Rodentia; family Muridae; genus Meriones; species Meriones unguiculatus. The sequence goes on from NC_083360.1 coordinate 85,737,093, forward strand.
CAGAGGCAAGCAAGATGGCGATGGGAGCAGTGGACAGGCCGGGTTCTGACAAGCGGTTGTAGCCTTCCTGTGTCCTCATTCCTGCCCTGGTTAGCCTTCTGCCTCGTTTGCCTCTGATACCTCTCTCCAGGCCACATCCTTCTTGCTTCTCTGCTTCCCTCCTCTTCCCTGCCCTTGGCACAGCCAGTTCTGCTTCCCATCTCCTGCTACTCCCCTGCCCCTCTTCCTCTTCCTCCTCTGCTTCCTAGGAGCCCTGCCTGCCCCTTACCACTGGAGAGTGCCAACCATTCGTAATCATTCTGGCCACTGTCTTCCAGGTCACCCAGACCTCAGGCTACCTACGTGAATGGCAGCCTCCCAGCAGCCCAACACATCAAGCAAGAAGCCCTACCTGACTACCAGGCCATGGCCGGTGCCCATACACCCCTGCCCACCCACTGCCGGGCCCCATCTTCATCGGGCCTGCACTCAGACCTGGACTTCCCAGGCCGAGGCCTCACTAACCCCGCATCTTCCTGCTACCTTCTGGGCAGCGAACCCATCTCAGGCCTGGGTCCCCAGCCGGAGGGCCACCTCCCTGAAGGCAGCCTGAAGCATTGCTGCCTCCTGGGCCTGCCCCCCGCCTCTTCAGCCTCCCCCTCCCCCTGCACCTCCTCCGACGTCAATCCTGCCATCCACTCCTCCCAGACGGCTCTTGTCAGTTGTGTAAATGGACTCCGAAACCCACCTCTGCCAGGAGACCTGGGGCCCCCTCCCAAGCGACCTCGGCCCGGGCCTGGGCCTGGGCCTGCATCCGGTGACAGCCACGAGGGCGGCTTGCAGCTCGAAGCGTGCCGGAAGTCAGGCTTCCTGAAGCAGGAGCCCGTGGACGAGTTCTCGGAGCTCTTCGCCCCTCACCAGCAGGGCTTGCCGCCCCCCTACCCCCTGCCTCAGTTGCCGGCTGGCCCCAGCCTTGGCGGCCTAGGGCTCGGCCTGGCGGGCAGGATGGCGGCCGGGAGGCAGGCGTGCCGCTGGGTGGACTGCTGCGCGGCCTACGAGCAGCAGGAGGAGCTGGTGCGGCACATCGAGAAGAGCCACATCGACCAGCGCAAGGGCGAAGACTTCACCTGCTTCTGGGCGGGCTGTGTGCGGCGCTACAAGCCCTTCAACGCCCGCTACAAGCTGCTCATCCACATGAGGGTGCACTCGGGCGAGAAACCCAACAAGTGCATGGTGAGTCCGGGGCCGCCGGGCCCCCTCAGTCTCCCCACACAGCCGCAGCACTGGGTGCTCTGGAAAGACTCCTCTGGGAGCAAGGCAGAGCCCCCACAAAGTCCAGGGCTGTGGGCGTGGCCAGGGAATAGGACCATCTGCGCCCCCGTCACAGGAAGCCTTGGCAGGATTACCTCACCCTTGCCAGGTGCCCCGTCCCCTACTCTGAAGCGTTGGATGGGTATTAGGTGTAATTTAGCAGGTCGCAAGCCAGCCTGGCTAGACTTGTCTTTTCCGTGTCACCTGATGGTGGCAGATGACAGCAGAGTGGCTGTTACCCAGTGTACGTCCCAGAGAGGCCTCTAAGCTTTCCACTGCGCTGCCTCCTGTAAAGAGGTACTGGGTTGTCAGGGCAGGCTTGGAGCTGAGGTCAAGGGTTAGCGTGAGGCCCTGCGCAGCACCGGCAATGTTTGGCTGGGGTTGGGACAAAGGTTTGGGGAGAAAGAAGCATGTGTGTGCATGAGCGGGCGTGCAGATTCCCACAAGTTAGACGCAGTCGACCTGGCCACGGGCCCTTCTGACCTGCCCACCTCCATGTTTTGTGACCGCCATAGTGGGGAGCCGTCTCAGAGGCTTAGGAGAGAGATCTTAGTCCCCGTACCGCCGTCTCCCTCCCGAAGCTGCAGCCTGGGCTCGAGGGTGCTTTACAACATAACAGGGCCACCCAGGCCACACACATCTCACCTTCTTAACTACCAGGCATTGGCGTTTCTGGTCCATAGGGCCGAGGTCAAGTTTTTCCCACCGTGTATTGCCCGTGTCACTTTTGGTCTTAGAAGGGGCTCCGGGTCCCCGCCCAGAGCTCAGAGCGCTTCTGTGGGGCATCAGGTAGGAAGCGTTGGTAACTGTGGTGTGGAGTCGGTCTTGAAGATAAGGAGTCTGTCAGTTCACGGACAGGCCACGGTGGGCGGCCGTGAGGAGAGGAGGAGCTAGAGGCTAGGGCTTGGGCGCTGTCGCGCTGCACAGAGGTGTTGGAGAACTTTACTTGATGTGTTTGGGCTGAGAGTGTGCAGGTAGGAGGGGTCACGGCTGAGCTAGTGTCATATCCACGTGGGGGTCTTACGACACGTGAGGTGGTGAAAGCTGTGCCTCTCTGGGGTGGGGAAGAAGAACAAGTCCGTAGGCCAGGGCTGCTGGAGACAGCCTGTCTTTCCCCAAGACGCCAGGCTGCAGTTGTCAATCCTATCTTCCTCCTGTTGGGAACCCATGGAGTCTGTGTGGGCCCAGACAGTAACTTGAGGTGGCCAGCAACCTTCTTATGCCGGGGCCTTGTATGCAGAATCCCAGCATCCAGCAGTGGCCATGTGAGAAAACTAGGCCTTCCTTGAGTCCTTTGGGGCCCTGGCTGCCCAGAGCAGCCTCAGGATCCCTCCTGGTCGAGGTTCTCACGTGATTCCAACCTCTGTGATACTGTGGGGACCTAGACGTGGTTCTGTCGAGGTCCTGGCCCTGAAGGGCCTCATGCTTAGGGATGTATCCTCAAGCCACCAAGGACCAGGCTGTGACGGCCCCAGACAGAGTTTGAAGAGGCCCAGGGAGAGAGTCCAGGGAGCTTCCGGGGGTTTGCATCTGGTCTTTAGCAGGGCACTGGGAAGCCCAGGGCTTTCACACCAGCAACAAAGATCGGTGGTCAGATGGGTCTGGGCAGCCCAGCTTTCCACACTCCTGGCTTTGCCTCTTCCGGGTTAGCAGCACAGTAGCGACAGGTCAAGCGGCGAGCGCCGGCTTCACAGCCCACCTGTGGTCCTCCCCGCAGCTCCGCCCACTCCCATTTCACAGATGAGCAAGTAGAGGCTCAGAGAGGTTGCACTGCTGGCTTCAAGTCACACAGCTAGTCAGGGGGAAAGAATAGAAGCAGCAAGACAACAGAGGCTAAGAATGAGAACGGTAGCAGCGATAATAAAAATAAGTGTCCAAAATGATGCCTCTAGTCACCACTGCGGCGCGAAGGAACCCACACCCTCATCCACTGCAGGGCCCTGGGCAGTTGAGATGTTTCTCCGGGGCCCCTGGGCTGGCCCTGCTGGGTGTGGCCATCTGCAATGGGGACCTCTTGTGGAGCCCCATCCCATGCTGCCGATGCTGCCCATGGTGGGTGAGATCACCCACCCTTCCCACCGGTGGAGTAGGTAACCAGGGCCAACGGGCCGACCCCGACCCACACCCAGGTGAATAACAGCTCCCGTCCCTGTAAAATTATTAATTTCTCATGACAGGCCTGTGCTACTATGTCTGTAATAGACAAAGGAATCTTGGACCTGAGGCCTCTGGAGGACAGGAAATAGATGAGACGTTTTGATTGAGGGGTAAATGGCCCACTAAAATAGCAGTTAATCCTTTTATTATCTTCCCAGCAGCATTTCCACAGCTTTCATGAGGTAAGCTTCCCTCGCCCCATCTAACTGCAGCACCCCCCGTGCTCGCAGCTGGTTTAAATTTAGCCCATGGAGCCTTCGCTCGATCGGGTACCAAGCAGCCTGGGTGTGGAGAGAGGAGCCCGCTCCCCGCCCTTAGTCCTGAACCCTGCTGGCCTCCAGGTAACCCTGCCCTCGCCTGGCCCTGCCCTGCCTGGCAGGTCCTGCCCTGTTCAGTACGCAGCCCGAGGAAGCTTCTAGATCTCCCTGCAATATCCTGTTGTCGTTCGTGTTGCTCCCGTTGTCTCGGTCTTATTAAATCTGGGGCTTCGTCTGCGTTACCATAACAAGCCTATGTCCAACCCAAATACTGACGCGGCGCCTCCGAGACGTGGACTTTGGAAAGATTAGTCCCCTGCTTTCTTAGGTTGGTTCCACCAGACAGTTAGAATCCTCCATGTCTGAGCTGCAGAAGCCGGCAGCTGTGAGGCAGAGAGGGAAACAGTGGCCCTTCCCTGCTGTGGGCTCTGTAAAATAACAGCTGAGGCCCAGAAAGCTCCTTGCCACGGTAAGGAATTTTAGCAGCGCTTGTGACCTGCGTGGGAGATCGGGTCAAGTCCCACATACCTGTCTCCCAGCTCTGCCACTCAGGTGGGTGACTGACCCTCTCTGAACCAGTGCAACACTTCACCTCCAGGGTTGTTGTTTGAGGCGGGGAGAGCGCATGGCTAGTCCTTTCCCATCATGCTTTTGTGCTTTGACGTCTCGGTGAAAGGAGCCCGGTTGCATCTTTTCTTGGTGCTGCTCAGCCAGACAGAATCTGCGCCGGTGTCCGTCTGTCTGTGCTGGTGAGTAGCTGAACAGCAGACTGGTCTCTCCTGCCCAGCCTTGGTTGGCCGCAGCCTTCCCCCTTTCACACCTCTCCTGCTTGCCAGTCCAGCCCAGGTGCCTTTGAATGGCAACCTGGGCACAGCCGAGCATTTCCGACAGCTAGAGTTAGCCAAAGAAGGCAAACCTCAGCCCCAAGGGCTTCTGGGAGGACCCCACCACTCCCCACCAGGGCCAGAGTTACATGTACCTCTAGCCCTAATTTCCTCATCACTTTGCCTCAGCAGTGGCCCCCCAACCAATCCCTGGTGCTGGGGGAGGGGAGGTAAAAAAGGGGAGGCCTGTTCGGAGAGTCTCTTCCTCAGCAGCCAGGAGCCAACACGCTGCTTACCAAGGAAATGGCTGCTGATGCTCACAGACAAGCAGCTCTCTGTCACCCAGTAGCTGCACCCCCGCCCCAACCCCCATTACCTTTGTATGGCCTCTTCCTTCAGCAGCCCTGTGTCCAGTCCTGGCAGATAGAGTCCTGAGCATATGCCCTGCTCCTGGCTCTTGAGCCCAGTCTTGAGGCTAACACTCCAACTTCCCGAGGCTTCATCCCAGGATTCCTTAGGGCCCTGAAATGTCTGGATGGGCAGCTCTGTCAGTCCTTCCCCGTAGGTGGAGACAGACTACAGGGGGGCAGAGCCAGAGAGGGCTGCCCAGAGCCTGGAATCCTGTCAGTGTCAGACTGACAAGCAAACACTGGGGAAAGTCAAGGCTGAGAGAAAGTGACCCCTGAGACAAGGAGAGAGCCTCTCCCTGACACACTCACCTCTCAGAGTGGCAGGCTCTTAGTGAACTAAGCTGGATGCTGGGAGCCACACGAGGTGGCTTGGAAAGGCTGCCATCGTGAAGCGCATGGCAAGGCTTGCCATGTTCTGCTGGGTGATGGGAATGAGAGAAAGCCTAGAGCTGAGCATGGAGAACCTAGATCAGTGGGCCTCAACCTTCCTGACGCTGCAGCCCTTCAATACAGTTCCTCATGTTGCGCTCACTCCCAACCATAAAATAATTTTTCATTGCTACTTCATAACTATAATTTTGCCACTGTTATGAATTGTAATGTAAACGTCTGTGTTTTCCGATGGTGTTAGGTGACCCCTCTGAAAGGGTCATCTGACTCCCAAAGGGGTTGTGACCCATAGGTTGAGAATCACTGGCCTAGATGTGGTCCATGCTGGTCAAGGGGGTAGGACACCGTGAAAATCCTTGGGTGGTGCTGAGGGGGTGGCTTTGTGGGCAAAGTACTTGGGGTCCATGGGGACTTGAGCTCTGTTTTCCAGCAACACTAAAGCCTCACAGGGACACATGCATCTGTGAGCCCAGTGCTGGGGACAGGCCCATGGTACGGAGCAGGTCAGAGCAGGTCTCAGCAGCTGCCTGGCCAGCTGGTCTAGCTAAAATGGTGAACCTCCATTAGTGGAGAAGCAATTGAGGAAGATATTCTGATATTAACTTCTGACCTCCACATTAAGACACACACACACACACACACACACACACACACACACACACACACACAGAGCCCCATCCTTGGAACATCCAGGGCACAGGGATCTCATCCCAGTGTACAGATGGGATCAGCTGTGGGGCAGGTTCACACTTAGACAGGGACGCCAGGGGTAGGATTTGAACCTAGATCTCAGCCTGACTCCAGACATGTCCTAGCCACAGCTCCAGTAAATATCCAGACTTGAAATTTATTCTGTAAGCTTTCAGGGACCTTTGCCTGGGTCCTGGGGTCACAAAGGGGCATCAACTCTAGCCTGGGCTCAGGAGCCCTCAGCAAGATAGGGAGACGGGCCACTAAGTCACCCGGAGAGCCTGATGACATGGTGTGGAGAGCCGTGATGCGGTGGGTTCTCTTTTCTCGCCCAGGGGACAAATAAGCCACCTGAGGGCAAGGGCAAGCCCTGGCCGGGAGGTCGGAGTTTCTAGCCAGGCTTGAAGGCGGTAGTGTGCTTTAACACACTGCCCAGGGAACTCTGTAGCAAGAAGTCAAGAGGAGCCATACTTCCCCGCCAGCCCAGGTCACCAAGCCCCACCCTGCTGTGGAAATGGGGCCTGGGTATCACCCCATTACAGGGTGGGGAGGTGCCTGAGTAGGGAAACAGTTTTGAGCAAAGGCAGCTTGTGAATTGGCATCCAGAACTGCCCGTGGTACTAACCTCTCCAGGGGTCATGTCAGCTCCCCATCGGTCTCATCAGGAGATGGGGGAAGCCAGAATCAGAGAGGAAATCAGAGTGGAAAGTTCCAGCAATCTTTCGCTGCTCGTCTCCCTCCCCTCCCTCAAGGCTCTCTCTCTCTTCCCAGGCTCCTACAGGGTTTGAGTTCTTAAGGCCTCTAGGCCTTGGCTTCTAGCTTGTCTGTGTCTGCAGTGCCTTTCCCAACTTGGCAAACTCCCGTTTCGTCCCTCACATCCCGATGCAGTGCCTCCTGCTCCTTCCCTAAGCTCGCTGTTCTCCCTGGAGTGCCGTGTGTGGCCAGTTTTGTCCCAGAGACAAAACTTCTCTCTATTGTTGTGACAAAATGCCCGACAAAAATCATCTCCGGGGGTGAGTGTCCAGGTGATCGGGCCATCGAGGCAGGGAAGACAGGGCGTGAAGCAGCTGTTAGGCTGTTCTGAGGTCGGGGAGCAGAGAGATGTGAATGCTGGTACCCAGTCTGCTCACACCTTTTTACTCACTTTAACGCCCCATGTCATGGTGCTCCCCGAATTCAAGGTGGGTCTCCCCTCCTCATTGCCATCCCTAGAGGTGTGCTTCCATGGTGATTCTAAACCAGGTCAAGGTGACAAGGAAGATTAACCCTCGTAGAGACTGTGGGCCTGGGCCAAGTTCTCCAGACGGTTCTCTGTGAAGTCACAGTCATGGCGAGACCCTAATGTTGCCACATCTGCCCCCTTGGCTGGTACCCGGAGCCTTTCTACAGGAACACCTCTACCTGGAAGCTGCCATCAGCACATGACTGACTAAACCCGTCGGCCCAAGTTGTGAAGGGAGGTGACAGGGCTGTTATGCGGCTCCGGACAGCAGCCCGCCCAAAGCTGTGACAAATGGTTCCAGGCTGCTCTGGACAGTTGGCCGTCTGAATGGAGTGGAGGGAGTTCCAGAAGGAACCGGGAAGGATGTTGTACAGAGGATTCTGCAGGGGGCTGGTTTCGTTAGGCCTCTGCCTGCTACCCTAACACTTGCTCCTCCATACCTGCAACCTGTGCCTGCCACCAGGCTCCCAGTGCGTTTTAATCCAGGCCTACCCAGATCCCATGTAAGAGCCGGGCGGTAGGTGTGGTGGCCCTCCCGTAATCCCAGCACTCTGGAGGTGGAGGCAGATGATTCCAGGGGCAAACTGGTTAGCTAGACTAGCTGAGTCTGCAGGCCCTGCTTAGCCAGAGACCCCGACTCGGTAAATAAAAGTGGGACCTGATAGAGAAAGACCCTGACTTCAAACCCATGCCCCATACACACGCACGCACACACACACACACACACACACCTGAGCTGAGCCAGGGGCTGGTGAACCAGGCTGGGTAATGGCCAGTGCCCATGCTAACCCCAAGTTCAGTTCTGTACTCTGCCCTTTGGCCAACTGTGAGAGCTTGCAAGTCACACAGTCTCTCCCAGCCTGGATGAAGGGAGGCACGTCGCGAGGGTGAAATGGATGGTGTACGTGGAGTGGGTGCTGTGTCCTGGCGCTATGAGGAGCTGAAATAAGGAGCTCTGGTTTCCTGTGAAACCCTCCAAGCCGGCTGCTCACGCTGATGAGAGTCGCTGGGAGCGGTAGGCTTAAGGGACTCGGAACACCGGCCAAGCGCTGTGAGCTCAGCGCTGCTCTTTGGAATATGAAAAACATTAAGGATTTAAAAAAAAAAAAAAAAAAAAAAAAAAAAGCACAACCTTCTGAATCGAATTTAAAATAACAGAAGAAAAACAGCTTTTGAATTTAATGTAAACGGAATTGAAATAATTCCCTTGTTGGAATGAGAGAGCCAGATAAAATCAGCAATGGCTCTGACGAAGGGTCCAGACTGCCTTTTCCAAGGGGATGTCATGGAGATGGCAGGCTCCACGGTGAAGCATTAAATGATCCTATCTCTGGTGTGTGGCAGACGCCCAGCCAGAGCTGGCATTGGCCTCACAGGGACTGTGCAGGACAGGCTTCATCGGGGCACTGCCCTGCCAAGTGGGAGCTGGAGCATTGGGTTGGCCCAGACAAGAAGGTGCTCCAGAGAAGGGGTGGCTCCCCCTGCGGAGACCCCTGGGACACCCTGTACTGTCGCCCTTCCTTTCCCCCACCTTTCAGCACAGCTTTACTGACGCTTGGGGCCAGGTTTAGCCAGAGAAGTAAGGGGGATGGGCTGGGCTGGCAGCAGAGGCAGAAAGAGGGCGCAGCCTTCCCTAAGGTGCCATGAGAGTTGGGCCCTTGATGGTTCAGTAGGAACTTCTCAGGTGGGGACCAAGAGGAAAGGCGTTGTGGGGAAAGGAACGATAATGTTGGCCCTTGGTGTGTGTGTGTGGAAATGCCTCCTTGAGTGAGTCCAGATTGGGTTACACACATGATGGCTGGGAACAGAGTGCAGATTGTAATTGGGCCTCAGGAGTCCTCAGAGTCAATTAAGCAACTGGCAATCCACCCCAGGGGCAGTCCCTGAAGGGTCCTAAGCAGGAGAGTGGCGTGCTCAAGAATGGACGTTGGTGTAGGTATAAGGGAAGAGGTGACAGCAGGCGGACGCCAAGGCCTTTGAAGGGGAATGGTCCTAATCCAGAGCCATCTTCTCAGGATCCTTCACAGCAGCCTGGCTGGGACTGTGCCCCAGAAGCAGGGTTTGGCCATCGGCCAACACTGGGCATCCTCTCGCCGGGCATCTGCACACAATCGGGCAGCAGAGTCCAGTGCCCATTAGAAACGATGCCCAGCGCATTTACCAGTGGAAAACGGGAGACACGTTTCCCATCACGTGGCTGGGTAAAGTGCGCACGGCTTTTCTTTGTTTTCCATTGGCCCCCACAATAAATCTTCCTCCACTGCCGGGACTGGGGCCACGGATGTCTGTGAGTGATTAGGGTCCAGCACCACCTCCTTGCCCTGCATTCTTCCTGCCTGGGTAGTGGTAGATGAGGCTATGCGGTCTTGCAAGGGTCTTGGGAGGTGAGCTGTGGGGAGCCAGCCTCCTCTGGCACTTCTCTGACCATGGCAGTGTCCCACAGGGTTACAGTCAGTCATGGCTAGGTTTCAGTTCTCCATCTCCTTCCCCAGCTCTCTACCCTGTGGTCTCCCCACGAGTTGTAGTTACCTTTACACCAGAACTGGTCTACCCACACGCACCCCAGCATCTGCTGAACGTCGTGCTTTGGGGAGCCATGTTGTCTGCAGCGTCATTTCTGACTAGGCCCTGAGAGCACAAGTATGGCTCTAAGCAGAAAATGAGTCTTTTGTGTCCCCCGTGCTTTCTTTTTTTAAATATTTATTTATTGTTTATTACAATTTATTCATTTTGTATTCCAGCTGTAGCCTCCTCCCTCATCTCCTCCCAGTTCCACCCTCCCTCTCTCTTCTCCCCCTATGTCCCTCCCCTAGTCCACTGATAGGGGAGGACCTCCTCTCCTTCTATCTGACCCTAGCCTATCAGGTCTCATCAGGACTGGCTGCATCCTCTTCCTCTGTGGCCTGGCAAGGCTGCACTCCTGTAGGGGGAGGTGATCAAAGAGCCAGCCACTGAGTCCATGTCAGAGACAGCCCGTGTTCCCTTTACTAGGAAACCCACTTGGAAACTGAGCTGCCATGGGCTACATCTGAGCAGGGAGTCTAGGTTATCTCCATGCATGTTCCTTGGTTGGAGCATCAGTCTCTGCAGGATCCCCTGGGCCCAGATTGTTTTTGGCTCTGTTGGTCTCCTTATGAAGCTCCTGGCTCCTCCAGGTCTTTCTGTCTCCCCCTTCTTCCTTAAGAGTTCCTGCACTCTGCCCAAAGTTTGGCTAAGTTTGACTTAGCCAAACCATGAAAGCATGGTATCTGCTTTCATACCATGATAGGTAGAGTCTTTCAGAGGTTCTCTGTGGAAGGCTCCTGTCCTGTTCCCTGTCTTCTCCCTCTTCCAATGTCTATCCTGTTTGCTCTTCTGAATGAGGATTGAGCATCTTCCCTAGGGTTATCCTTATTGTTTAGCTTCTTTAGGACTATAGATTTTAGTATGTTTATCCTATATTATATGTCTAATATCCACTTATAAGTGAGTATATACCATGTGTGTCTTTCTGTTTCTGGGATACCTCACTCAGGATGATCTTCTCTAGTTCCATCCATTTGCCTGCAAATTTCATGATTTCCTTGATTTTAACAGTATTCCCCTGTTGCTTTCTTATGCTCTATGCTCCCATCCCCCATCTGCTCCCAACCACCTTCCCCCTCAGGCATCCAGAATGAGCAAAAGGATTCATCCAGCCACAGGTCCCTCTGTGTGGATTTGTTCCTTTTATATTTGCAGATTTGGAAACTGAGGCCTGTAGAGAGGGTTTGGCTCACCAGATAACTCATGTTTCCTGCTCCGTCATTGTTCCCAGACAGTGCTGTCCTCTGCTGGGTGCCTGCTCTGTGCTGGGCCCCGTGCTGAGGGCCTGCATGGCTCACTCTCAGATCCCAAAGCATGCCGGCTGTGTTGCAAGCACTGAGGAAGGAGCTTCCAGGTTTTGACCTGTCATCTAGTGTTCCTTCCAGCCACCACAGCACGCCAGTAGCTGACCCGAAGGCCCAGGACATCTAGAGATGATCTGCTGAGTTCAAGGCAGGAATGGCTGACACGGGCTCAACAGGGTTACCTTTGTTCTGGCAATCTGGTGCTCAGGACACTGCCTGCCTCCCTCCTGGGAGACCTGTTCATCAGTGGATTCATGTGTCATCCTTCTGATGGATGCTGGGGCAATTCAGTGCCTGATGGCCATAGGTGTCAGGCCCAGAGGAAGCCTGTACAAACAGGCACAGAAGTGAGCTCTGCTTCCTGTGGGCTCCAGCCTGCTACCTAACTGCTGGACAACTGTCAGAATATGTGTGTCAAGAAATTTGATTAGATGAACTTTCTAGCTATCCTGTTCCTGACTGATCCAGACCAGGGGAATAGAGCCCATCTCCTTCCCAAACTTTATGTGTACCCTGGAGCCTCATTTTTCCTTATTTGTGAAATGGAAGATGTGGCCTCCGGCATTCCTGGATCTCCTGCAACTCTTCGGAGGCCTGTAGTTACATTACCCACAGCCCCGGCATGGCCAGCAAGAGGAAGGCGTCGCAGTGAAGGGAGAGGCAGGCAGGGTCCTCCTGGACCCTGACCCTGCTTCTCTTCCCAGCCGCGCTGGCCTCCTGGCTGCTTCTCAGACATGCTGAGCTCATTAGAACCACGTGCTCTCTGCAGAGCTGTTCCCTGTGCCCGAACGGCTCCCTCCTCAGTCTGACCTCTGTGCATTCAAACCCTGGCTCCCGGGTCACCTCCTCCAGGAGGCCTTCCCTGACCTCTAGCACACGCTCCGGTGTCTTGGCGGTTCCTGCCATGCATCCAGGCTCCATGATTTTGTTTCCCGCTGTGTGTTCAGTGTTGTCACCAGTTCCTGTGATGCAGGGATCTGCCAAACGAAGGTGGAGAGTGGTCCAGAGGGGCTGAGGAGAAGCCTTGGGAAGGGCCCAGGTAGGGCAGTGGGAGGCTCTTAAATAGAGTGTTTGCACCATGTGTGCACGGGACATTGCAAGGGCAGTGCCGGGTGAGGCTCTGTTGGACCATCCGGGAAGCCCACCATCTGGAACATGGTAGACGCTGGGCACTTCCCAGCCTGGTTCCCTCCTTGCCCCATCTGCAGCATTGGTCCAGAATCCCTGGAGCATCAGACGCCGGCGAGTCACTGTCCCCCTTACCAGCTTGGAAACGCGTCCTGGTTCCCACGATGTTGCTGCAGCTCTGACAGAAGTTTGCACCAGGTCTCCGCCCGGTAGACAGAGGCCCAGTACTCAGTCACTGCTGCAGCCGGTCACTGAGCCTCGGAGCTTAGTTTTATGGCCAAGGTCACATGTGGGGTAAGGGCACAGTTTGGCATGAAGTGGCAACAAAACCATTCACGCAGCCCAGGGACGTGGTGGAGGACAGAGTGGCGCCGCCTCCAGCAGCCTCAGAGAGGACTGGGAAGGAGCCGGCCGCACTGGCCTCACTGGATGCCTGTCAGGGGCTTCTCTGCCGTGTGAGGTGGCAGTCTGTCCCCTTCCCCCTGTGGTCACCTCAGACGCATAGGAGGAAGCCCAGTTATTCTTTGCCACTCTTCAAAGACAGTCACGTGGAACTGGGCGGCCTTGGAGATCCCAGCGCTTAACCTGCACCCAAGAGGTTCGGCTGAAGAATTGGCACCATAAGCCCTGGGATTCCTCCTTGTTACCCCCTACCTGCGGGAGGGTGGGCCATCTCAGAGGGAAGGGAGGGGACCAGAGGTGGGAATAGAGGAGCCAGGGTTGGGGGCATCTTTGGACTCTGTCCTGAGGAAGGGTGAGGATCTGGGGGTAGACAGACTGTAGGAAATTCTACTCCTGTTGGTAGGAGCTGGCACAACCTAGAATCCAGATAAGCCCCAGACCGGAGGTTCTCAACCTGTGGGTCCCAACCCCTTTGGGGGTTACATATCAGTCGTCCTGCATGCCAGATATTTACATTACAATTCATAACGGTGATAAAATTACAGTTCGGAAGTAGCAACAAAATGATTTTACGGTTGGAGGTCACCACATCATGAGGAACTGTATTAAGGGGTTGCAGCATTAGGAAGGTTGAGAACCACAGCCTTAGACCCTCACAGGAGCATTGGCTGGGCTCCCATCTTGTTCCTGGCTCAGTTTACCCGTCTGGCTGGGGTTGTTTACCTGTCCTCCAGAAGACTCTCGTCTTGAGACCGTTGGTCTCCTCCCCCCTGAGGACGCTCGAGTGGAGAAGCAGGCATCCCACAGCCACCAGTGGTGAGCTCCGGGGTGGCACAGGTTTCTGCCACATGTCTCCTGGGCTCTTCTGGGCTTGTGCAGGGTGAGGAGGTGTGTCCCCAGCCCGCTCTGCCCTCACCAGTGCCTCTCAGTGAAGTGGGCCCTGCTGAGTACCCGGGAAGACAGGTGTGGTCCCCAGGGCAGTGGGGATGGATGGGAACCGCAGAACTGCGGGCTGCCTGCAGTCAGCACCTCCGTAGGAAGCCGGCTGCTTACTCCTGGAAAGCGCCAGCCCTTTAATTGTCTCCACATTGAGAGCAAGCAGTGTCTGTCCTGACGACTAGCTGGTGAAATCAGCCAGGGACCCCCTCCCACAGCCCACAGGGGTGGTGGTTCAGCCTTTTGAAGGCTGGCTGAGGTGGGTCCTGGGGTCCAAATTAGATGCACCTGGCTGGGGGCCCTCACTTCCTCTGGTAAATTCATGATCAGTGGAGAGAGAAGTGTTAGGAGCCTTGGCCCTCAGGTGAGCTGGGCAGGAGGGACTTGAAAATGTGCATTTCCTAACTGATGAAGTGGGGAAGGTTGAAGAGGGCCTTGGGTCTTCAAGGCCCTCCCCCCCCAAAAAAAAGTTGTATTTTATGCTAGCATTAAGACAAGCAGATCAGTAAAATCTTACTGACTTATGTTCAGTCTTTGTCCCCCCAAAAGCCAAGCCTGCAGAGGCTGAGAGTGTGGGCCTGCCATCCCCCCGGCCTCCCGTATCCCCCATCCCTGTGGAAGTGGGAGGCAGGGGGAACACCACAAAATCCGCTGTGGTGTTCTAGTCCGTTCTCCTTTAGACCATTGAGTTCTTTCTTGTCTTTGTAGCCCACAGGCAGCCAAGTCGGCACTGGTTAGAGAATGTATGTGGAAGAATCTAAACTTGGTTAGTTAACCAGATTGAGCCCTGGGTCTCCTCGGAGGTTTCTGGTAGCGGAGAGGGCGGCTCGTCGACCTGCAGAGTTCCTTTTGTCTAGGAAAGGAGATGGGCCGGCCGCTCCTGGGTTGGGGTTGGCTTTTACCCAGATGCTGACCCCTTAGGAGGGCTTGGTGGGAGCCACATGAGGCAGTGGCTGCAGGAGGGCGAGGAAAACCAAATGTATGATTAGCGCGGTGCCGACGTGGTTACTAAGAACTCACTTAGCCGTGCATTCATAAACGACTGCTTGGTCTTTGGGAAATCATCATCATGGAGGTGATGACGCTCACGCCCTAATCTGTATTATTGGGTCCATAGAGACCATCTCACAGAGGAGAAAATGAGGCTTGGAGGAAGGACCCTGGCATCAGGCTTCTGCCACAAACGGCCTTTCTGCTGACTCCAAGGCTCAGTCTGTGCCTTGGGGCTGATGGAGGCCCCTCTTCAAGGAGCATGGGGCCTGGTGTGACACTGTGATTGGCCTGGCTGAGGACATCCGAGGAGCACCAAGGAAAAGGTGGTGGGCACCTGGAGAGAAGCAAGTGTGTGGTCCAAGTCCAAGGGGGATGGATGTAGATACTTAAGCCTGGCCTCTTGGGAACAACCACCTCTGGCCGCACAAGGCCCATGTACCCATGGGTGTTTGGTGGCCCTTGTGTAGGGAGGAGCAGAATCTGCAGGCCCTGGGCTGGGCCAGTGAGCAGGAAGCCTATGTTAGCTTCTCCAGAGCCAACCATCCCAGGCCCACAGGGTGGGAGTCTGTGACGCTGTGCTCTTGGTGCCTCTGGGGTCACTCTGGCAAGATGTCCCATCTGCCAGGCTCCTCTGCTCCTCCTCCTGGAGGAGGCCTTGGCAGTCTCCCCTGTTCACACGTACGTAGCATTCGTTTTAAACTCGATTTAGAGCCTCTCCCTTCTAACACCCCCCGACCCTAAGTACGAGAGAGAAGGTCAGTGGGGAGAGGGGACACAGACCCCCCTATTGCTCCTGGTTGTTTAGGGTGGGGGTGTTCCGGTCTCCTCCAAGTCATTGCACCCCGAAGTGTTTGCTTCTCAGTCTGCCTGCTCCCAATCGCCGTATCGTCTGTCTTTGGTCTCTCCAGACTGCCATTCGCTGAATATCACCACCGCAGCGCCGTATTCTTTCTTGTTGAGCTCTCCTATTTATATCCTCAGAGCCCCGGACCACGCCCCTCCCCGTGCCTCGTGAGGCAGGCCGTTACCAGCTGTCAACGAGCACGCCCCACATGAGACAGTTATCAGCTGTGGATAAACTAAAGCCCAAACTAAAATCCCATATTTGGGATTAAAATAACAACAACAACAACAACAAAAACCATATTTACACAACACAACTGAGTTTACAAAGAAACCAAAACTTCCATTACACACTCTCGCTCCTCGCTCTAAGCAGTTCCTTTGGCAGGTGGATGGATGCCCGCGCAGTGACCAGCCGGCTTGGGTGGAAGGAGGTGGGCCCAGGCTAGAGCCTTGGCCCATTGCTGGCCCAGGCTGTGTATTTGAGTGTGTGGTCCCGTGTGCGTGTGTGTGTGTGTGTGTGTGTGTGTGTGTGTGGTGGACCACTTGCCCTGAGCAGCAAGCATCCACACAGGCAGAGTTATGTGGGAATTTGCCCAGAGAGCATGGGAGCATGGGCTGCAGTGGGCAAGCAGCTGAAGGGAGCGGGAAGACAGACCATGAGGCTCATCTTGTTGGGCAAGGATGGAGGCAAGACCAGAGAGGCGCAGTGAATGCGGAGGTGCCCCTACACAGACTTCCTCAGGTCCCTGTGCTCAGAGCAGTCAGTGTGGGCCCGTGGCAGAAACTGCCAGAACATTTGGCGTGAGTCTTCTACTAAGCTCAGGACGATTCTCTTTTGTGGATTAGGAACACAGAGGCACAAAGAAGTCAAGTCACTTAGCCAGGAACATACAGCGTAGAGGTCAGTTCTGACCTCCCAGGATGGTGTATAAATCTGGGAGGGACTGGGTGAGATCCATGGAGGGCAAGAGGCTCTGTGGAAGGTCCCTGGGGAGGCTGGCTCCAGTTAGGGATAGATAAACTGAACTGGAGAAGAAAATAAGAAGAAAGAAGAAAATAAGGAGCCCTACCCAGTGGGGCCAGCTGGGAGCAGGGACCCTGCAGGGGGGAAGCTAGGTGAGGTATCAGGGTTTAAAACCAGGGTATACTGGTGCGGGCGGCGGGGATGGTCCAGAAAAAAAGCACAAGAAAAAGCCAGGAGCCGAGTACATGCCCAGAACGAGTCAGCGCAATGGCACAGCTGAGCTCAGCGCTGTTTCACAAGAGTCCAGGTTGGAGTGTCTCACCTATGCTCTCCCTCACACTGTTGGAGCCTCATCACTGGGGACTGGCAGCCACTGGCTGTCTTCCCTCGCCCTGATTGTAGGCAGTGGAGCCCAGTTAGGCCTGGAAGAGGCTTGTTTCCATCCTCATCACCCACCCATAGGTGATCAGGAGGTGCCCCTGAGTCCTGCTTCCTCCCTGTCACCGTCCTGGAGAGAGGGCATCCTGCAGCTTCAGGGCTGCTCACTCAGCAGGGCAGAGGCAGCTGTGGGGCCTACTGAGGCCTTGAATGCGTCAGATCTACGAAGATCTGGAGGCCGGGGCCTCAGCCATGGCACTGCCTGCAGCACCTGCCACAGGGGTCTGGGTTCAGGGCAGAGAGGGGAGCCGGTGTTTTGGAGGGGGAACTGGACCTAATGGTAGGAGTCGCCCCGGGGCCCTGCCACCCATGATGCTGATCATACAAATAGTAATGCAAAGGCAGCATGGCTGACTCCCCACCACGTGATGCTAGTAGCTTCCAGCAGTGATGAGGGAGGCGTCGCTGTCTCTGGTTTACAGGAAGCTTAGGAGTAAAGTCAGGCTTGACAAGCTCACACTCCAGCAAGGGAAAACAGAAGGACCTGAAGTCGGACTGTTCAGTGTCAGCCCTTACTCATATTAATTTTTTATCCTATCATGTTTGATAGATTCAAAAGAACGCATGCAAGTATGTATCAGCAGCAAAGCATAACAAGATGAACATCTGTGAAGTCCTGAAGCCACACTCCACCTCCTCTTTAGCATTCTCTGCTTTAAAAAAAGACACATTCATACCCTTAAACAACAAATTGTTTAGTTTTGCTTCATCCATAGCTTCATAAAAGCAACATGCTGTCTGTGGGCTTCACAGGTTTTTCACTTAACGTTATGTTTAAGACTCTACACACAGTATTGTTGAGCTATAGCTTGTATTGTGTAATCCAGTCTTTTGGGGTGTTTCCAGTTTCTATTAGTGTAGAGTAGGCTCTGTATAGGGTCTTGTTCTTTCATGTATGTGTTTTACCCCCACGGGGGTGGGGGTGGGGGTGTTGCTTAGAATGTGTTCCTTAAAGTGAAATTGCTTATTCGGGAACTGAAGAGAGCACCAGACTGTTTTCAGCGGTGGTTTGGAGCCGTGTGCATGGTTACCTACACTATGTGGAAGCCTGTGCTCCATGGAAGCCCTTTGCTCCGTGGTCCCCAGGCATGAGGTGGCCCTGCGAAATCTTTGCTAGGTGATAACTGATGAACTGAGCACCTCCCCTTAGCAGAGCCTGTTCCTGCTGCCTCTTCCATGAAGCCCTGCTTCCCAGAAGCTCTTCTCATCGTTTTGCTGGTTATAGGGGTTCTGGGTCTCTTCTGCCTGTTTGGCGTGGTTTTACGTTCCCGATAGCTTTAGTCCTCTGTAGGAGCTCTGCACTTTAATGAATTGTCAATCCTTTCTTTTGTGCCTTTGTGTGTGTGTGTGTGTGTGTGACTGTTGCAAAAGCTCTTTCTTTAATGCCATAAACAAATCATTTCAAATCATAAGGGATTCATTTTTTGTTTTTTACATTTTGCTCCCACTTTTGAGTTTTAAAGTCATTGGAATTGGAGTCTGTGGTTTCATGCGTGCTGGGGTGCAGTTAGTGGTCTTTTGATTAGAATTGTACTGAATCTGTAGTTTGAATTGGGAGAACCGACATCTTGACAATAGTCCCCTTATCCATGAACATGGGATGTCTCTCCTTTTACTCTTCTTCGATTGCTTTTATGGGCAGTTTGTTGATTTTCTCCCTCAGAGCATATGCACAGAGATGCTCCTTAGCGTAAGAACGGTGACACATGCTGATAACGTCGTGTTACAGTCGAGAAATTATAAATTCAACCTAATGTGTGGACTTCTGCTAGACCCAGCTACTTCATTTTTAAGGGGTGCCATTGTGTTTTTAATTTCTGAATTCATTTGCTCACTCCTACTATATAGGAATGTATCACTTCTGTACATTAGCCTTCTATCTTACAGCATTATCCTGACTTGCTCATTCCAGCAGTTTGTCATTTTTTTCTTCTAATTTTTATATATACTTCCATGTTACCTGGAGATGGCCTTATTTCTTCTCCACTCTGCATACCTTTTATTTCCTTTTCTTGGCACTTTATCCAAGACTTCCGGTATGATGCTAAAAAGGAATTCTCAAGAGCCTCAGCCGGGGCACTTGTGTTTCTTTCTTACTTTGCTTATAATATTAGACTGTATGAACACTGAGTTTCATCAACTCTTAGACTACTAGATTATAGCATGTTTGCACCATGTTAGCGTATGCAGAATGCAAGGAGAATTTAATTTTCAAATGTGGAAGTTAACTTTACAGACTTTCCTCTTTTTATGTATTTAATCACGTTACAGCCTCCTTCCAGCCCCCTCCCTCCTCTCCTCCCAGTCCTACCCTCATGCCCACTCTCCCATCCCCCTTCTCCTTCTTCTCAGAGAAGGGGAGGCCCTCAAGGGGTACCAACCCACCCTGGTACCTCAGGTCACAGAAGGACTAAACTCATCCTCTCCCACTGAGGCAGCCCAGCTGGGGGAAGGGATCCAGAGGCAGCAAACATCATCCGAGACAGCGCCTGCTCCCGTTGTTAGGGGACCCACATGTTGACCAGGCTGTACATCTGCTCCTATGTGTGTGGTCTAGGTCCAGCTTATGCCTGCTCTTTGGTTGGTGGTTCGGTCTCTGACAGACTTCACTCTCAATCCTAAGAGCAAAGCGACTTGGTTATGGTGTGTTGCTCTTCCTAAACCACTCATGTCAAGATTTGTGTGTCTTTCCCTGGGAGGGGTGTCTGCTATGTTCTCACTGCTCACACTTTGCTCCTCTGTTTTGATAACGGGGTTTTATTGGTCTCATGGAATGAACTGAGTTTATATCTTTTCTTGATATTGGGGTTTTACTGGTCTCATGGAATGAACTGAGGGGTTTATCTTTTCTTTTCCTTGAAGCGTTTATGTAAGATTCGAGTGATACTTTCTTTGGACATTTGGTAAAACTTGCCTATAAAACTGTCTGAATTTGATGTTATCTTTGTGATATTTTAAACTACTGTTCCAATTACTTTAATTGGCATGGAACCATTGAGGCCTCCCTTTCCTTTGAAGTCATTCCCCGCCTTCAGGAATTTGCTCATTTTGTGTATGTTTTCAAATTCGTGGCCATGAATCAGTCACCATTTTGCTTTTTGTTTTTGTTCTTGTTTTGTGTTACTGAGTCCTGAACCAAGGGCTTCGCTTGTACTGGACAGGCTGTCTCCCCTTGAGCTCCAGCTTCTTACTCTCTATTTTGAAACAACTTCTTCCTTCTTGTCCAAGCTGGCTCAATTTAGCATCGTCCTGACTCAGCCTCCTGAGTACCTGGATGATGTTTGTTTGTTTGTTATGTCTATGTGGATGTTTTTTCCCCCACATGTGTCTGGGTGCCATGTGCTGGTCCCCAGAATAAAAAGCACTAGATCTCCTAGAACTGGAGTCACAGATGGTGTTGAGCCACCATTTGGGTGCTGGGAATCGAACATCTGGTCCTCTAGAGGAGCAGCCAGTGCTCTTGACCACTGAGCCACCTCCCCAGCTCCTGCTCTTCCTGTTCAAATGCCTGCTAGATCCGTAATTGCATTGCCCTCTTCCCTAACAGTGTTCTCCTGTGTGCCTTCTCCCTGTTTTTCTGACCCATCTCATAGAGGTTTGTCTCATTCCCTAGTCTTTTCGAGAATGAATTCCTGACTCAATTGGTCTCTACTGTGTCTGTTTTGACTGCATCAACTTTCGCACTTATCTTTACTATCTCCTTCCTAACTCCTAAAATGAGTCTCCTAGCACATCCGTCTCCAGCTTTTTCTTCATAGTCGAATAATCCTGTACAAAGTGACCCCCTGAGCCAAGAGCGGCTGAGGTGTAGCTCTTGCCTCATGGCTCAGCTCCAAAGGAATATTACTGTAGTCATTATGATGCAGGAAGTCTTTCATTTTTCCAAACACAGGGACATTTCCCCTCTTTTTTTTATTGCCTTCTAATTAAATTTCACTGTGATTGAAGAGCATTTATTTATACGATACAACCCTTAGACCTAATGTATGGTGGGGCTTTTGTGAATGTTCCTCATATGCTTGAGGAAACATGTTCACACTCAGTTTTTATTCAGTAGAAAGTCTTGTGCTGTTCAGCTCGGCAACTTTGCTCACTTCTTTTTGCTTAACATATTCGAAATGGAAAAAAAAAAGAGCGTTCTCTTCCTCAGAGGTGGTAACCTGCATTTCCATCTGTATCGCTGGGTTTCATTGCAACCCCATCTGGTCTCTAGAAGTGAAAAGCTTTTTATCATTGGAAAATGGCTCTAACCCTAGTAACTTTTTTATGCCTAAGCTCTACTGTGTTGGACACTAATAGGGTATGCTAGCCCCATGGATGGTCTGCCCTTGGACATTGCTGGCACCCTTTAATTTTGCACATTTTTACATTCTTGGGTTTTAAACAGAATCAGTGGAATTGGCAGGTGGAAATTATTACTTCATTTTGTTGCTCTCCAGTCCATTCTTTTTTAGTTAGCATGTCGCCTTTTCATGTGTTCTGTGGTTACCAGTGCATTTGAACAGGTC
The DNA here is from genome assembly GCF_030254825.1 of Meriones unguiculatus. NCBI lineage: Eukaryota > Metazoa > Chordata > Mammalia > Rodentia > Muridae > Meriones > Meriones unguiculatus. The sequence continues at coordinate 85,758,417 of NC_083360.1, forward strand.
TTTCTTCTTATTGGTGGTGGTGGTTGCTTAAGGCTGAGCAGGAAGTCAGCAATCCCCCTGCCTTGGACTTTCAAATGCTGAGATGACAGGAGTTCACCACCACGCCTGGGTCCATGTCTGATTTTGCTTTCTACTTCTGCTGTTTCTGTACTCTGTCGTGTGTGTGTGTGTGTGTGTGTGTGTGTGTGTGCGCGCGCGCGCGCGCGCGCGCGCGTGTGTGCATGTTTCTAACTGATTTATCTTTCGATTAAGAGCAGTTTTTTCCTTACTGCTCTCCTAGCCTCCAGCCCGGTGTCTCAGAAATTATATACTCAAATTCCCTTGTCAGTGATCAGCTTTGACTTTTTCTCACACATTCTTGACCTAACAGAGCAGAAGGTGAGCGAGTGTCCTGTGTGAGGCACAGGAGCCTCAGGGCACTGCCTGGCCACACAGTCCCTGCACAACAGGGCTGCGGTTCTCTGGCCCTGGCCTCGCTCCTGCGAGCGTCTGGAGCGTGTTGTCCCGTAGCAGAGGCCCTGAGCCCTGCCGACGTGTGTGTGGACTCAGCTGCACACCTGCCTCTCTTCCACAGCTCACACCTTCCTTCTGGCTTCCCGGCCTTCTCCTATCGGAGTTCTGTAGCAGGGTGCTCGTCTGGGAAGCTGGTTGTAGGGGTACCTTTTCTAGATGGACAGTTTTCTTTTCTCAGTGCTTTGGTTGTATTGTCCCCTTCTAACTGGCTTTCTGCCGTGGATGAGTATGGTCTAGGGTTGCACTAGGTCTAGGGTTGTGCAGCTGTTGCGTTTCCCAGCCTTTGCTCCTAGGCGCTTTAACATTTCAGCCATCCAGTTCTCTCTGCCCTCGAAGCTCTGGAAGATGCTGTGCTGTTGACCTCAGCTTTCCTTCCATGCATTCTTCTCTCTGAGGCTTTGCTTACAGGTGTGCCATCTTAGCCTGGCTGGTATTCTACAAAACATCTTTAGCAACTCCTCCTCCTCCTCCTCCTCCCCTCCTCCTCCTCCTCCTCCCTCCTCCTCCTCCTCCTCCTCCTGGGTCAGTGCTATCCAAGCTGCCATTTGCCAAACTTAAGTCATAAAGATTATTAATCAATTTAATTTTGAATTTTGAAAATTGCTGCTTGGTTCTCTTCCAGTACTGTTGGTCGGTTTTGATAGCCCCTTGGTATATGGTCGTGTTTAAACTCTTAAGTGTGGCGGCAGGGAGCACATGAATTCAGACATGTGGAAGTCAGAAGCTGAATGACGCGCCACCGCTCTCCATCACTTTCCACCCCTCCCCGCCCTCTTTGTGAGGCAAGGTCGTTCAGTGAACCTGGAGCTTGCTGACTCAGCACACTGGCTGGTCAGCAAGCCCCAGAGGTCCTCTTGTCTCCACCCCCGCAACACGGGGTTGCAGCCTTCTACCCGGATGCCGAGGACGGCTGTCAGGCCCTGTGCTTCTGCAGCGGGCCCTTTCCTGACTGAGCCTTCTCCTCAGCCTCTTCCTCCTGTTTTGCGGTTCAGTCCTTTAAAATGGTTCCACAGACTGACATCGTGGTAGGGGATGTCTGACCATAAGACTCATTTTTCCATCCCGCCTCTCCCATCTGCCTGCCTTCTTGTGTTTATGATCTTTGATCATGGGATGGCATGGCATGCCTTTGTCCTGTAGAGGGGTGCGCACAGTGCTGGTTCCAGGACCTCCCACAGATAACCCAGTTTGCAGATGCTCAAGTCCCTCCTGTGGAATGCTGCAGTGCCTGCTTGAGATGCGTGCGCGGCCTCCAAACGCTTTAAATCATCTCTAGATTCCTCCTTGCATCTAATTTACATCGCGCCGTAACCGCTGTATAAATGGCTGTTTTGCTGTCTGCTTGGAGAATAATGACAAGACAAAGACTGAACATGTTCAGTACAGATGGAGTTTGGGGGTGTGGGGGACACTTTTGATCCTTGGATGGGTGGCATTGCACGTGCAGCATTCGAGGGTGGCAGAGGCCAACCAGGGTGTTAACTGTTTCTCCAAAACGCTGGGTGTCTGGTAGTGGGCCTCTTCCGAGCCTCCAGTGCAGGCCAAAGGGAAGGTGGAGCCGTGCCCTCAAGAGCACCTGCGACTGGCTGCCAGGTCCTGTCATCAGGCAGCTCCCAGCCCCGCTTTAGGCTGCTTTCTGGCTGGCTTCTCCCCAGTCCCTCAGAACGTCCTCGTGTCCAGAACAGTAGAACAGAAAACACAGTCCTGCGTGGGCTGGTTGTGCCGCAGCCGGACGGCCCCCCAAACGCAGACCCCCAGGCCCTGGTGTAGAGCTGTAGCTGCAGCTACCTCAGAAGCTGTGGAGCGGGTCTCGGAAGTTAATGTGAGGCAGAGCATGAAGAAGTGCTATTCAGAGAATGACTGCCATATGCTGCTGCTCCGAGGTGCCGAGTGTTTCCCGTGCATTATCACCCCGAGGCCCCCCACAGACCCAGGCCTGTCATCACCTGCATCTCACAGTGCGAACCCCAGCGGTCCAGCCACGAGGGCCCACCTTCATCACAGCCTTGTGGCGTGTTGCCGTTGGCAGAGAAGGAGTGGCTGCGGTTATCATGGTGCCAGGGAGCAAGGCTGCATGCACCCTTGTTGAGGGATAGTGTGGTGCGGTGTGCAGGGCTGCCCAAGACTCAGGCAGGCAAGGGGCGGGGCTCTCACAGATCAGCTTGTGGCCTGGGCTGTGTGCACCTCATCCCCCGGCCTCGTAGGAGCAGATGAGAGGCTTAGGGGCGCAAGGGACTTCCCACATGTATGAAAAGCTCCTAGAGAGGTATGACCCCTGTTGTTTCTCCGGTGTCCTCCTGTCCCTGTGTGTCCACCTTCATGCAGCCTCCTTGACACCTGCTTCCTTTTGCCCCTAAGGACCGACTCTGGCCTTTCTCTCTGGTTCTCTATCACCCACCAAGGCCCACGGCCCGGCAAGTGTTCACCAGATCACGGCTTTGGTCAGTAGCGTACGCCTGTGTCCCCTTTATGCCACGGGGCTTTCCAGCCTCCGCCAGCTCACCCAAGGCTGCCTTCCCGCTGCTGGCTGCTCACCTCGCATGCTATCATGTTGCTTGGATCACCTTTCCTCGTGGGCAGCTTTTGCGTTGCCAGCAACGGTCTCTGTAATTCTGTCTGCTTCCGGCTCTCAGGGAAAGGGCCTTGAGGCTAGGCTATCCCGGGTTCACAACCTGGCCTCACTGCCGGCTGAGCGTGTGCACAATTGGCATCTGTGACATCTGTGAGCCTCCATCGTTCCCTCTACCGCAGGAGGAAGAGGCAGGCCGGCCTCCTGCGGGTGTAGAGAGGTGTGCTCCTTGAGGGGGTACCGCCCAGCCTCCCTGCCCCCTCCCACTTCCTGGCATCTTCCCCCCAACCCAAACATGCTGGCTCCTCAGGCTTATGCCGCGCTGGCGTCATGTCGTATGGTATGGTGGCGCTCCGTAGGGACTGCTTGGCCACTCCTCGGCCAAGCCCGGCATGTTCTGAGGCTTCCCCGAGTGTGCCCCTTGCCAGGCCCATTGCTGTGGTGTTTGCCTGACGAGGAGGCAGCTGCCAGCCCACTGTTTACCTTGGGTGCGGGGGCTCCTCTCTGGCAGTGTTTCCAGCCACAGAGCGAGGGCAGATTTATGGACTGGGTTACACAGAAATTATTTAAGGCCCTGGTCGGCCAACAATAACGTAAAGACACACAGTGCCTGTTTGGAGAGAGATGGCCGTGTGGGTGCCCACACCGCAGTCTGATTTACAGCGTAGGCTGACGATCCAATTAGCAGGCACAGCAGGCTCTGAGCTGAGACCAACGCCTTCCAGGATCATGTAGACTTTCCAGGTCCCGGCTATGATGAAATTATAGCTGGAGGCTTGTAAAGTCATGCACCACTTATAAATGCAGCGTAGTCTCAACTGCCCTGCCGTTCAGCGTAGCCCCAAGGCCCGGGAACCCCCTTAGGTCTGGCTGCTTGCTTAAAAACCCTGGGAGATTATTGCCGCTGGACCCGGCTCCCTCTGCCTTGCTGTGGGATCCCGTGTAAATGCCTCGCCTCTCTGAGCCCAGTTTCCTCATCTGTGGCTTGGCTGGTGAGGCCAAGCGGGACTTAGGAGGGGTGACAGAAACTCTGCCCCGTGGAACCAAAGAGACCTGATTATAGAGCACTCTGCACAGAGCCCAGCATGTAGCAGCTATCCTGTAATGGAGCGCACATTCAAGATCCTAAACGGAACAGGCATCCCATGGCCTCCCCTCTTGTTTTCCCCCCAGGGTTAGGGCAGAGGAACATGGCAAGGTCAGAATGGGGTGAAGACTAAAATACCGCCCACAGTCCTTTAGGGTGACCGGGTCCCTCAGGGTATGCGTGGGTTCTCACAACCCTCTTGTGAGCCCAGCACTCATCAGCCACCTTTGGCTACTTCTGAGGAGCAGGTACAGCCAGGCTCTCCTTAGAGCACCTGCTGCGTGCGTGACCACCCTCACGCCTAGGCCACACTGACCCACGTGTCTGAAGGCCCGGTAGAGCTGTTGTGCTCCTGCACCCAAGGGTAGCGGTCACGTATGCCTCATCCCCCACCCCACCCGGCTTCTCCATCCCCCGGTGAGACAGGAGAAGGACTGCCGTGACCCCGAGAGGGAGACAGATGTCCACTGAGTGTGGGCGCGGGGTTTCCGTGGCCAAAGCTGCCTGCCGAGGGCTCAGACGTTTGGACGCTGGACTTGGGTTTGTACCCGGAAACTCAGCGCCCTCTCCTCCCTTCGTGTAGGGACCCAGGGACGAGTCAGCCCCCACATAGGCACTGGGCCCAGCTGGCTTTTCCTTGCTCACCTCCGCTGTGTGCTGCACGCTGCTAGCTCGTCTCTTGAGTCCTCTCGAGCCTGCATCACGTCAACAGCAAAATCCAGGAGTTTCGGAGGTCATGTGATACTTCGTGCAAAACGAACTGCTTGGAATGTTGCTAGGAGAGTCCAGAAGGGCGCTCCCTCTGCCTGGGCAGTCAGGGAGGCCTTCCCAGAGGAGGAAGCACTGGTTCTGCACCTTGTAGGATGAGTTATTGGCTGGAGGAGGAACGGGAAGTCCTTTCCAGGAGAGGGACCATTGTGACCAGAGGGATGGGTGTGTGCATGCCTGTGTGTGTGCGCGCGCATGCCAGTGTATTGCAGGTATACATACATACGACTCAGTGGCTGTGTGAGCATGTATGAGTGTGTGTAGATGAATGTGTCAGTTCATGCGTGTACAGTTACGTCAGAAACAGGCCTCTCTGATGTTTGATTAGATGGCTGGCTGTAGGGTGTGGGACAGGCAGATCTGGGAGGGAGTAAGCCGAAAGCATGGATCCCAGCTCCAAACCACATTACAGGTGTTCCTGAGGACAGAGGAAAGCAGGCCCTCGGTGAGAGTGGACCCCAGGAGCCTCCTTATCTTCATCCCGGCCTGAAGTGGCCCGGCTGGAGCAAGGCAAGGCCAGCAGAGGGGTGCTCAAAAGGACAGTCGCAGGACGGAGGGAGTAAGCAGTGCTTGAGAGAGGAATTAGAGACCTTCTGACACGGCGTGAAAAAACTCAGGACAGTGCTAGGGCTGAACACGTGCCAAGGAAGGACTGTGGCCCGAGGACTTTTGGACTGACAAGCTCTCTCAGCGTGTGACAAACCAGCAGTTCCCAGTGCCGACCCGTTCCGTGTCGGTCAGCCTCCGGGAAGGACTGGACACAGCCAAGAAAGGCCTGGGCCCAGCCCCCAGAGAGCCAGAGCCCACAAAGATGGGATCTCTACAAAAAGTCAGAGGCCAGCAAAACCTCCTACATTCTAAATTACTGTTTCTGGGAAGCCCCGGGGTCCTGTGGAAGGTCCCAGGCCCTTCTAGCTCTGGTCTGATTCTTAACCCTTATCACTTAGGGATTCACATTTTTCCTCATTCCAGTCTCTAGGGCAATACAGACAGGCCAGGGTCTTCTGTCTGACGTCCGGGTGTCTTGACCCTCGGTCGGTGGGGCACTGTGAACCCCCAGAGCTGGCTGGAGCCTGGATGCGGGTGGTGACATAATAAGGGGTGGTCACATCTTGAGAGGCTGTACCTGTTCTGGGGCAGACGAGCAAAGAGACAGTCTGGTGCGGCCCCCCTCCCCCCCCCCCCCGCCATGCATGCGCCCAGACCACGTGAACTGGTGAACTGAGTGGGGCAAATGGTTCAGTGGGGGGGACAGGCATCCAGTCATTTAGTCACACACCCTTTGCTGTGCACCCCTTTGAGTCAGGCCCTTGTGGGCTCTCTGACACAAGCGAAATGTTCTCCGTGATCTTGCCCGTGTATGGGAAAGCCAGATAGGAGAACGAGGCGTGTGGGCAAGTCAGTTGGCCTCCGGGGACAAGTAATTTGCTAGATGCGGGAACGGTACGGTCCAGGACAGTCATCATCAGGAACGGCTGGAACTCTACCAATGACAGAGAACTAGGCAAGGATGAGACTAGAAAAGCCAGTAGGGTCCAGCCGGGAAGACCCAGTGTTCTGGGTGGAGATCACGGTGGGGTACAGTAGAGGCCTCCCCACGCTCAGATAGCTTTGCTCTGACTCACAGAGCTGGGGGCCGAGCTCAGCAGATGATCAGCTAGACCTAGAGGGGTCAGTGAGTCACCCTCCCTAGTCAGGGACCTTTGACTGTCCCAGACCCTCCCTAATCAGGACCTTTGACGGCCTCTGCTATGCTGTAACGTTGTTCGGTCACTTTCTTATGCATCACACACATTTGACAGTGAGTCCTCTCAGCCCAGCAAACACTGCCAGCTGCAGCCCCTGCCAGCCCATCTCTCACCCTCCAGGGCCTGGTGCCTGAGCTCCTGCGTGGCTCTGTCCTGCTTTGATTTGGGGCTCTCCTAATGACGTTTGATTGACAGTAGCTGGAGCCAGCCATCGGCTCCGGCGGAGGTTATTTATGTGTTCTCTCTGTTCTGTTAACAATGACTTCAGAGGGGCATATGGAATGGATAAGAGGCTCCATGGAAGACAGAACTTCTCAAGACACTAGAAAGAATTGGACAGAAACTAGCTATGTTAATGTGCTTCATTTATTTAAAAAAAAAAAAGACATTTACCTAATCTGTCTGATTTTTCAGGAAGTGAATTAGGAAAGGTATTCAGAAAAGTAATTGGAGTGACAAGATATTTCATGGTAGCTGCTTCATGTACCAAGTGCCATGTGGCTGTTTCAAGGCCCACCTGATGTATCCAGAGCCGTGCTTGCCAAGCTACCCCGAGCTCCACTCTGTTGGCTAGAACTCCAGAGGCATCTATGCTTTATCTTGTCTTCTCTCTAGCCTGTCACAGAGCAGAGAGCCAGTCTCCTGCCTGTCTCTCTGGAGGGTCATCTTCAGAGTGCATTTACACGGTCATGCTTTATATCCAAGAGGCACAGGGCAGCTGTGTAACGCACCGTGCCTCAGTTTCTCCGCCTGTAAGGTTCAGATCATGATGAGCACACCTGCCACTGTCACGATCCTACCCTAGGGATTGGATGATACAACGTGCATGGTTTCTGGGACACACTCTGTTCCCAGCCCTAGCCCAGAGGATCACTGTGGGGAATGGACAGGGAGGTAAGGGGCCTAGGAGAGCTTTCCGGGTGCTGTTCCTGTCCCACACGCTCCGCTGGCCAAGATGAGGTGGCTTGCAGAAGGTGGAGACACAGTCCATGAGAGAAGGCTGCCTGCGGTCTGTGCTCACCGTCTTCCAAACCTAGAGGGAAACGTCTTACTAAGTGCCGTTTTTATGTGCTGGCTTTCCACTGATCACCCATGACACATTCTTAAGAGACTATTTCCAGGCCTCTTCAGAGGCCCAAGGAGAAGACCCCAGCCCAAGAGGATGGGCAAGGTCGTGTCACATGCTCACACACATAGCAGTGAGCCTTCGGTTCATAGGTGCTCCCTGCTTTGTCTCCACGTCCTGCAGCCACTGCAGCCCTTTGAAAGCTCTGTCCAAGGGGACAGCAGCCTTGTGGGTCAGTGAGTCACCCTCCCTAGTCAGGGACCTTTGACTGTCCCGCACCCCTCCCTAATCAGGACCTTTGACTGCCTCTGCTATGTTGTAAGTTTGTTCGGCCACTTTCTTACGCATCACACACATATGACAGTGAAGTCCTCTCAGCCCGTCAAACAACCTGGTTAGAGATTTCAGGGGCAGAGCAAGGCCTAGAGATGCCCCCTCGGCCAGGTTAGGGTTAGGGTTAGAGTCTTGGCCACCAGAGTGGAGGCGACCAGTCCTTAGATACGAATGTCCATGTGGATCTTTCTGGGACATTCTGGCCTCAGGATCCCTGAGCCTAGAAAAGCAGATAAGGTCACCAAAGTCTTCTCAGAGATAGTTGTAGATATCTCGGCCACCTCAGTCACCCACGCCCTCCCTGCCTGTGTGGCCTCCTCCACGCTGTCCCACAGAGTATCATCTCCATGTCTCCGAAGCCAGGATGGGACCTTGGAAGGCAGTGTGTTGTCCTTCAGAGGTCATCCACAGGTCCAGAGGACACATGGCCAGGTTGGTGGGCCTGAGCTTTGGCCTCCCTGAACATGGCCCCAGCCCATCCCCACCCACACCCTTCCCCTGTATCCTTGATGCTCCCAGGCTCAAGCATTGATACTAACAGATTACTCAGGTAGCCCTTCGGGGACAGATTTGCATCGACTCCTGATTTTTGGTGTGACTTTGGGCAGGCCGCTTCTCGTCTCAGAACGCCAGTCTCTTCCCGTAAGCTAATTTGTGTGAGCAGCTAGGCGCCTAGCCTAGTGCCCACGGCTCCGGGCTCCAGACATTGCCCTTCATGCAGGGCCCCGGTCGGATCTTCTGGGGCACCGTGAGGAAAGGATTTGGTTCCAAGTCTTGCTCAGCTCGCAGCTCAGCGTCTGACCCCAGGTGGCTGACGGCGTCTCCCTTCCTCAGTTTGCACATCAGCCAACAAGGGGTCATTAGCATCCGCTCACCTTGTGTTGGGAAGCTCACAGAGACTGGAGGATGAAGGAATTGAATAGGTGCCTGCTGTCGGGGAGCAGGCACTGGACCCGTGGCTGCAGTTTGGCATCCTCTGTACCTGGAGGCAGCCCTGATGGGGACGCTGGAGCCCAGTGGGGACCCCCCCACTTCCCCTTACACACTCATCTAGTCACCTTCTGCTGCCTCAGGAAACTCTGTGCCCCTAAACTCTGGAGCCTATCACGGCTGGCCCCTTCCGCCCCTCAGATTTGCCCTCTTCTTCACAGTGTCCTTCACCAGTCACCTCCCAGGCAAAGGTCCTCTTACTTTGTCTCGCCGTGAGGCCAAGTGTTTTTCTGATCACCTTACCTCGCCTGACCCTGCCTGCTCACTGGCTTGGTGTCTGTGAGGCCTCACTAATGGGTGACCTGCAGAGGGCACGTGTGTGCTGTTTCCCAGGCTGTCTCCATCGGCTAGAGAAATGTCCTGTTGCTTAAGACACTTAACTAGAGTGCAGTTAAGGTGTGTGGGCACATGGCTGTCTGTCTGGCTGGACAGTTAGGAAAGGCTGCCTCAGACAGGGTGCAGCATCTGAGAGCTGTGTGAACGGAAGCCGGATGGTTTCCCAGGGAACGGACTCCTGTCTCCTGGGAAACCTGAGGGAAACCCAAGCCTAGATTCTGTGTCTAAGCACACCTGTTTCGGTCCGGGGGCACCGTGGAGCTATTTTCTTCCACTGGCGCTGTTCTGAGCTGTGGGATGGGTTATGAAGCCAAGAAGGCCGGCAGTCCCACAGCTGGCTAGGGATTGGTTGCAGCTTAGACCTCCGTAGGCCATGGTGGTTCTGTGTTTAAAGGAGCCGTGTAAGGGAAATCTGTGTGCGTAGCCTCTCCTCGCCCGACTCCCATCCAAGGTTGATGACAGAAATAGAAACAGAAAGCCTCCTCTGTGTCTGTGGCTGGGTAGAGGGGACTGAGGAACAGAACGGGGGTGGGAGGCTCGTAGGCCATGGGAATGTTTGCTTTGCTTCCCCCGAGAACTGGCCGTGGCCATGTAAATCGCCCGGAGGAGCTCTAGAGGGTCCCGAACGCATCTGTTGGTTTTTATAAAGGAAGAAAGACAACAGTCTTTGTGGGCTGCATGAAGTATTTTAATCATTAATGAACACAGGCAGGGTAAACCCCCGGAGCAGGCAGGAATTTGAGGAGAGGCTGGTGAGGGCTGCCCACCCCCCCACTCCCCCCACCCTCCCCACCCCGCCACCTGGGCCCCTCTCTGCAGAGCCAGCAGGGGTGGGGGAGGGGCCGGCTCTTGCCACCATGGCCACATCTGTCCATCCACACATCTGTCAGCAGCACACGGCCGAGCATCGGCGAGGCACGAGAACCCTGCAGTGGAGAGGCCAGGGGTTGGGGCTTCGGGCTCCTCGACGGCACGCACGAGCATGGGTGTGTCTGTCCGCGCACTGGGCTTCAGCCGTCTAGGAGACGTGTCCTTTGTCTACACCGTTGCGTGTCTACTAATGGTGTGGTGAGTGTGGAAAATGAGTGGGGTTACCCGTGATGTGCCGTGTCGGGGTAGTAGGAAGACTAGCTTCGCCTCGAGCAACGTGTCAGGTGTGCATCGCGTACAGGCGTGTTACGTCTAAGGGGTTGGTGCGTGGGCGCTGGGTGTGCGCTGTGCGTCTGAAGCGCGCACTGTGCGCGCGTACTGGCGCAAGCGATTGTTGGGTGTTCTTGTGCGTTTATATTAGATGTGAGGAACTGGTTGTGTGGGGCGTGCTTCGGGCGTCTTTAGGGTCTGAAAAGCTAGGGTGTGTCCCTTGTGTGTTTGCTGGCCGTAGAGGTTGGTGTGTGCATATTGTGGGTGCGTTGGGTGTGTGGAGACATTGTGTCGTTGCACATCTGTGAGGCGTAGCAGGTTGGTTCCTTATGTGCCTTGTTTGTTGGTGATGTGTTAGGTCGAGAGTGCAGGCATGTACACATGCGTGCGTTCCTGTGTGTGTCTTAAGTGGGTGGGTCAGGTTGGTTTAGGGCTCTAGTTCCTTCAAGAGAAGCCGAGTTCTGTGGCCGGCCTGACCGGGTTCTCCTCTAGGAGCCTGCAGTCCACACCGTCGTCAGACTGAGGGCCACATGGGGTGGGGACTGCAGCTGGCATGTGGAGATGGCCCGTGGAGTGTGAACAGGCCTACAGAAGGGAGAGAGCTCAGGGGGTCAGGGTCTAGGCGTGGTCACTGCAAAGGCCCGAGGAGGTGGGGGGCCACCCAGGAAGCAGCTTAACCTCGGGAAGAACGGAGAGAGAGCTGGTCTGTGGAACTCAAGGAGGCCCTGGCAGGGTGGAGGGGCACGGCCAGAGCACCGTGTGACGCTCTCATCAGGCTCTGTTCATGCGGCTATGCGTGGGGACCCCCCCCCCCCGCTCTGGGATGCCGTCAGTAATGACTGACCTTCCATCTTCCCAGCAGCCTGGGGAGGGCGGTCAGGACAGAGACGATCGTCCCATTGACAAGAGGGCCTGAAGCTGGAAGGAATGGCCTTTCCATGAGAGGCTTCCATCTGGGTATAGGTCGTGGGGCACGGATGGGCCACCACAGGTCCCAGGGTGACGGCCCCTCACTTCCCCAGGGGGCTCAGTCACTACAAGAAGCCAATGAGTCCGTTCCTTTGTGTAAGTGACAAAATCATGGGAAATTTCGCAGGAGCGAGGGAAGAGGGCGACCAGTCCCACGGAGGAAACTGTCATCTGGGCTGTTTCTGCCATAAGAGACACAGAGTCTGGGCTGGGTAATACTCAGCCAAGGGGAGTGACAGGCTGTCAACAGGATGGTCCCCTGAGAAGAGTTCAAATCCCAGTCTGCCCTCATCTTGGATGAGGTTCTTCACCTCCCTGTTTCTCAGGTTCCCGGTGGGATTGTTGAAAAGGCCATGAATAATTAGCTTTGTTAAGTGTAGTGCCATGAAGATAAAATCTCCCAGGATTCCATGCGACACCGTGCCCGTCTTTCTTCACAGCAGCGCTATAGTCCCTTACGTGAGTTGTGGTAAGATGTACCTGATTAACTGTTGCTCTAGTCTTCTGCTCCGTGTATATTATAACATACATTAACTATGTACAGAGCATCCACTAACTACCTTCACACACAGAACTTTGGTCTCCAGTGTTGGCGGTCCCACAACGGAGAGGTCAGAGGGCAATTTGAACCTGTCCCTGTGAGTCTGTGTTCCTCCATGCCTGGTCAGCCCTGAAGCCAGTTCCCCTGGCTGCTGCAAAACCAGTCCCAGGATGCTCCTGGCTGAGCCCCTCTGACATCATCAGCCCGAAGGGTCATCATCCATGGTTTGCAGTGCTGTATCTCCAGCCACAGCCTTTACTCCCTGGGGGAGAACATTCCCTTTTTCCCCACTGGAGCATGCATGCCTGTAAGGAGGCTAACTCTTTCTGGGATAAAATCAAACCCAGACCCCTCAGGATTGGCAGGGGAGAAGGGGAACCTCGGAGTTGGGCTCGGTCTAATGGCCGTGGACAGGTAGACTCTGTCACCTCCACACCGAACACTTCTCCATTCTCATTACTAACTTGTTATGTCCGTGCATGATCTTGGGGCAGGGCACTATGCCCCAGAGCGCGAGCGGGTATCGAAGGCAGCTTCTCTAGTTGGTCCTTTCCTTACACTTAAACATGGGTTCCAGGAATTGAACTCAGGGCGCGAGGCTTGCACAGCAAGCGGCTTCACCCACTCACCCATCTCACCGACTCCAGAAGAACATTAGTAAGCCCCAGAAATGACTGAAGCGGTATGTACACTCCAACACAACACAGGGGAATATTAGAGACACAGAGCTAAGCAAAAGAAGCCAGGCATAAAACCCGCGTGTTACATGATTCAACTCATGTAAGTGTCAAAAGAAAAAAAAAAGGGGGCGGTGACTCTATAGGAATAGAAAGTCTGTCTGCAGTTTCTGGAGATTCAGGGAGAAGTGAGGCTTGAGTGACAGCCAGTGGCACAGGGTTGCTTTGAGTGAAAATGTTCTACAAACCATTGTGGTGATAGTTGCCCAGGCGTGAATATGCTCACAGCCACTGAATTATATGCTTTAAGTGGTGGTTTTTATGGTTGTGTGTTCCATCTCCGGAGAGATACTGAAAAGCTTCACTGAAGCCTCCGGGTGACCACAGGGAAACACACCCAGCCTATCTGGCCTCAGGCTTGACCTCTGTGGTTCAGCTTCACAGGGCAGTGCCCAAAGGAGCTCTGCCCCTTCTCAGTTGCTGCAGGAGCTGTCCTCAAGGCCAGGCCCGGGGCTGTGGCCACAGCACAAGACAGAATGGCAGAGTGCTGGCATTCTGAAAAATAAGTTAAGACGGTTGTATGTGGGGAGCACAGCAAGCATGGATGGGGAGCACGGTGCCTCACAGGAGGAGAAATGGCTACCAACCGCCCTGGTGATCTCTTATGATGGCGTGAACAGAGAGGCGCATACAACACCCAGCCCCAGCTTGCACCTGAGTCGCCAGCTTTGTGTTCCGTGAGGCGGCCCTTCTGGCATTGGGGAAAGCTGCCGTGTCCGTTAGCAAAATGTCCCCGATGAAAGCTCTGCTGTTGGGAGGTGTCCCGGGGCTGCTGAGTGTGCTGAGGGGCCTTTGCCAGGTCAGACCGGGAGAGCAGAGCCCTCCCAGAGATAACAAAAGAGCCCATGCTGTGGAGGAGTGGAACCCAAGGCCCGAGCACCATGCAGCACTGTGAACATGACAGGGGGGGCAGCCCTAGCCACTACTGCCTCTACCAGCCGTCACCTTGTCCAGCTGGACACTGTTGTTGGAGGAGGGAGAACCCCAGGACAGCCGTCCAGGCACAGGGCTGGATGGTTGGAGATGGATGAGGTCACGGAACCGCCAACTGACACTCAGCCTCAGGCCCGTCCTTCTGTCCATGTCTATAGCATCCACCACCACCCCCCAAGATCCTCTGTGATTTTAAAAGCCAAAAGCCGTTCTCCGTACCCAGCAGTGGGATGGGACAAGAAAGCTGACTTTGATGGAGCAGTTTATCACCATCCAGCAGACCATTCTGGAGCACCTGCAGGACATCCAGACCTTGCCAGGTCAAGCCCAGAACTGCCCAGTGTCTGACCCCTTCCAGAAGGAATAGGAAGGAGCACAGAATCTGGGAGTTACTGCGTTGAGTATGAGGCTGTGACGGAAGGGAGAATGTGGCTGGGAAGCCGAGGGAAATCAAGGGCGGCTTCTGAAAGAGGTGGTAAGGAGCTGGTATTCCTGGGTGACAAGCTGGTATTGCTGGGTGACACATCTGACTAGGTGTGGCAGGAAGGGGCACGTGGGTAGTTGCTGTGTGGAGTAGAATGCCCCTTTGCTGATCCTAGCACTCGGGTCTCGTCTTTGTCCCCACAGTAAATCTGCTGCAGGGAGGGTGACACGCCCAACACCTGAGCTGGCAAAGCATAGATCTGGGACTGGACCTTATCTCCCGGTCCATAGCCCAAGCCCCACCCAGGTGCCTGTGGGGAGGCGCGCTCCCGTGTTTGAGGGTACATTTGCCCCTTCCCAGGGCTCTTCAGCTCAGCGTCCTTCTGGGGGACGCAGTGTCCCCATTGCTCTCCCCATCTGTCACCTCCATTTAGTTAGACCTGCCACTCTATTTCCCCTGTGCCTCGGTCATCACCGGCCACCATGTGTGAAACAGGAGCTCAGTGAGCTCATCCTTGGGAGCAGGCATCCGTGACCTTCCTTAGGTCCATCCAGCAAAACCTAAGGGTTCCCAACACAGCATGCAGCTGCCAGCCCCATGGGATCCGTTCCAAGCCATTTGCAAAATTGCTCCTTCCCATCATTTCCCTAATCCCCTGCTCCTCTCTGGAAGTCATCATGTTGTCCCCATGTTCTGGTGCAAAGCCCGAATTAGTGGAGGACCCTGTGCCCCTGTCACCTAGGGCAGAAGAGAGTGTCCCATTCCAGACCCTCCTGCCATCCACACCCTGTAACCGAGGGTATATGCCGAACTGAGAGACAAGTCTAGAGCCGAAATCTAGACCAAGCCAGAAACGATTGCACTGGCCGCTAACTTTTTACAGCCCAGGACAGTATGAAATAGGATGCAGTAAGGATGAAGGCTGAAGAAAGCGGAGTGTAGCAGAGAAAAGGTTTCCGCCGAGGGCAGCACTCACAACTGACCGCTGGTACCGTCTTTGGTGGTTTTTCCAGGCCTTTATCAGATGGACTAAGGGAGCCATGCTGAGCTTGGTTTTTCGTAGACAGTGTATTTTGGGCATCTCACCATGCACAGTCAGCTGAGTGTGAGTGACATGAATGAATGAATGCATGCATGAATGAATGAATGAATTCCAGTTGGCTCTGCTATGCCACCGCCAAGCAGATCCGGGAACTGCCTAGACTGCCTTTCCCGTGTAGCCAGGCACCCACCTCCCCTCAAAGCCCTGGCCCCCACAGCCTTGGACCTTCCATTTCTAAGTCTGCACTGAGGACTCTGGCTCTGCCGCGCTGTCTGGTGCTGCCTCCTCACAGACCGCCGAGGTGCCTCACCGTGGAACAGGCGTGCCGAAGCCCGGAGTTAGATGGTTTCTGCAAATGCCTTTGAGGGGCCTCGGAGTCTGAATCCAGACACGGGTGACTCAAAGGTCGATACTTGGTCCGCCAGGCTGAGCATGCGGGAGCTGGAAGTTACCGCCTGGGGCTGCAAGGGACCACACACTGCCAGGTCTAAGGCTGCTGTGACACCTCTGTGGGTGCTGAGCCCTGACACTTAGGGGTATCCCAGGATGGGGGAACAGTATTGTGAAAATGAAGTGATGCAGTCTGTCCCTGTAGGCCAAGAAGCCGAGCTAACAAACCCGCAGGAGGATGCCAGGCTAGGCTTTTATTCTAAGCCCAAGATGGGTTTTGAACCACAGCAGGCTGGCAGTCCCAGAACCCCTGACCATGGGGTAGATGGTGGGCAGGAGAGGTGATGAAGAGCAGAATTTAGAATCACAATCCAGCAGGAGAGTGGGGCAGGGCGTGTGGAGGATAGGAGACCTCCCTCTAGTCTGGATCCCAACCTCCCTACTTCCTCCTGGACCAAGCTGTAGATGCCACTTTCTGCCCTCAGTCCTGTTGGGCAGCCTCGAGGTGCTGCCTGCACCCAAATGCTGAGCAGGGATTACTGGTGCCAAGGTCACCGCTCAGCGCAGTGGCACCCTTCTCTTTCTGTCCTCCTCAGTGTTCGAAGCCAAAGCTAAACGTTTTAATTTCACATTATTCCTGACATAATGCTAATGAGTTCCAGCTGCCCCCTGAGTTGGGGTGATGAGGCTCCGCTGAGCCAAGCATCTGGGCAGCTGGCTTCCCAGAAAGCGCCTCATGTCCCTGGAGCTCAGGGGAGCATGGTACCGCGAGTGCTTCCCCTCAGGGACTTGCTGGTGGCATAGACACAGCTCTTTGGTTTTCATAGCTGTTTCTTCAGCGTGGTGACAGCAGAGTGTTTCCCTGTGGCCCAAGAGAGGGAGCCCCCTCCCTGGGAGAGTGGGAAGCCCAGGCCTTTGCAGAACCCCAGTCCCGGCTGTCCTACACTGCCCGGGGTTTGCGGTTTTAGGAGGCACCAGTGCTTACTGTGGTGGCTAGCAACCGCCAACACTGTTTTCTGGTGATTTAGGAACTGTTCTTTCTTTCCCTGGTCATTCCTTTACTGTGGCCCAGTGTTTCCTTAGTCTCTGTAGCGCTTTGCTTTTGATTCAGTCATTGGGAGAAGCCTGGTGCCGGGCGTCCTGGAAACCACATCGGAGAAAAGCAGTATGGTGGCCCTCCACCTAGGGGAGTCTGAAGATGACCCAAGCAGGGCAGTGTAGAGCTGCTGAGCCTGGCTGAGGTGCGCCACCGATGCCAGCCTCGACCATCCTTCCCGTTCGCGTTTCTCTGTGTAGCTCACATCGGAACTGAGTCTGAAGCCCACAGCTGGAACGTGAGGACAGTAGATTTAACTTTGAAGTTTGCCCCGGCATGGGCATCTCCACGTGCCAGGGAGCCCATCTCCAGAAGCCCACGGGGCAGCACCCAGCAGTCTGCAGCATTCTCTCAGTCCTGGGATATGAAGGTTTATGTAGAACCACAGGACCCTCAGTCTCTAAGACCGACAGCTGCTAAGCCGCCCTGCCCCATTTCTGGCCAAAGCCCACCTGTCCCCCAGCCATCTGATGGAGTCTGAGGTGGCTCCAGAAAATCCAAGTCTTCCCAGTGGGTCAGGGGCAGGCCTCCTTGAGACACGGAGAAAATACCGAAAGAGCAGTCAGGCTGGAGAGAGTGCTCTCTCTGTGGCTCTAGAGGAAGCGAGAAGGGCTTCTTGGGTGCTGTTTATTCCCCGTTTTTATTTAGTTCATTACACACGTCACACGCGCACACACAGTCATGCTACACCAGGCGCTGTTCTAGTGCGGGTTTGAGGCAGCAACAGCAGCATGTGAAGTATTAACCACGTGACTCATACAGTCTCCAGAGCTCTCTCCATCCGTCTCGAGGATGCTCAAAAGCCAGGAGCTGGCTCCTGTCTGCTCTGCTTTGTGCTGAGTCATCTCCACTCCATGGTCTTTAAGTGGAGTGACGGTTCTACACACAGCCACGCTGCAGGTGAGAACTGAGTAAGGCCGAGCAAGAAAAGGCACTTCCCCTGGGTACCTGGCCTAGTTGAGGGCCTTCTGTGTGGCTAGATAGCTGGATAGCACTATGGACACTGGAGATTGGGCCACGAGCAGAACTATTGACAGCGGAGGCCTCTGTCCTCCATGCGGACCTCCCCTACCTCAGCTAGCCTACTGGCCACCGGAGAAGCTGTGAGGTGCAGTCATTATAACTGGGTGCCTTTTCCACCTGCCTCTGAGAGCCACAGCATGAACACTGAGTCTCAGCCTTTAGGCTGTTTCCTTGCCATTCGGTGCCTCTTTTTACCCATCTTACAGACAGAAGCCTGTTCTTGCCTCTCCCAGGATTGCCGAGGTGCTGATGGGAGCAGGGAAGAGTGGTGCTCGGCACGCAGTGCCGCCCCAGCCACCAGGATGGCTCTCCTCAGATTCTTGTTCTCTCTGTAGTTGGACTTCGTGTGGCCGAATGACCTGCTCCGTCCTTCATTAGCTCGAGGGTACATACTGGGCGAGGCCTTGGGCCTAGGTTGTCACTTCAGGCCGCCTCGCCTGGGCACCCTCTGTGAGTTTGAGCGCCCAGCTTCAATCTACGTCTCAAGTGTGACATAGGGCCCCGGGGCCTCAAAGCAAGGCCCTAAGGAATGTGCGATGCGTGAGCCAGGAAACATCCACTTCAGCACCAGTGGGAGTTTCGTGGCCGGCCAGCAGGCAGGAAGGAGGCTTAGCAACGGCCTCAGTGTGAACCAAGCCTAAAAGGACCAGAAGAGCTGAGGAGCTGAATGGCAAACCAAATCAAGGGCCTTGTGGGAAGGGGTCAGCCTGGGTGGAGGCTGAGGGCTGTGAGGTGTGGACTGAGCCCGAGCAGGGTGGGAGATGGCATGGGAGACTCCGAGGGAAGCTGCTGTCCTGAGGTTTTCACAGGCTCTCTATCCAACCCAGAGCCAGCCCGATGCAGCCACCAGGGGAAGTCAGGAGTCAGGCCACCTAGCCTCTTCTCCCTGGCGCCTCTGGGCGGCCTCTTAGAGCTCCCTGGGTTTAAGAGAGGGTGCAAGAGAGCAACAGTCTTGGGACCTGGATACACCAGTATATGTCTGGATGCGGGTGTGTCACGAGGGAAACCTTTTGTCCCTAGGTGGCTTGCCCTTCCTCTAGAGCACAGCACTGGCTATTCTGCGGCCGCCCTCATTCCCCATGTGTGTCAGTTTCAGCGTGCGTCGTATTGCACACGTGTGCCAGTGTGTGTCTCTAGAAACTGTTTGAGCAGCTGGTAGTGTCTGGGGCTTGTGTATCTTTGGGTCTATGGACAGGCATGGGTGTGTTGGCCTGCGTGTCTGTGTTGGGTGTCTGGGTGATGGGGGACGTGTGGAGAATGTGTGTGAGAGAGAATGTGTGTGTGTGAGTATGAATTTGTGTTCGTGTGATGTCCTAGGCCTGTCTTTGACATACTGCTAGGCTGAGAGGAAAAGTGTCAGTTTTAGGACATATGTGCCTGTGATCCTGGCTCTCTATCTGGTGGCCTGCTGTGTATGTGTGAGAGAGAAAGCTCTTCCCTTGTCTCCCCTCTCTTGGGATGCTGGCCCCTAGCCAAATCTCGCCTTATACCCCCAGAAGTCAGGCCATCTTGGTCCTTGCTGCCTCACCACCAAATCTCCAGCCCTCGCTTAACTACCAGGAATGGAAACCTGTTTCCTGTGGGGACAAGTCTGTGCCGAAGGTGAGCCTGACCCACAGTTACCAGTGTTGTCCTGGTAAAGGAAGGCCCGGACACCACAACCTCAGAGGCCCCTTCCCGGGACAGGCATGACTCCTTTGTCCCTTCTCCCCATTTCCACAGCCTACCAGCGTCTCTGGGTGGTTTCAAAGGCTCCTGGATGCTATCTTAGCAGGAAGAGATTGCCACCCTGGCCCGCCTGGGATGAGAGTGTGTTTCAAGGCACAAAGCTCAACAACACAAGGGCGAACTCCAACTCCATCCTTAATGAGCTCAAGGACTGTCACATGCTCTGGGCCACAGCACCTACCTCTGATGGAGTTAGTCACTTACGGATTTTGATCTGGTCCCAAGTATATAGCAAATGTGACAGCCACTGCAGGGCAGAGTCCTCCACTGCACGCAGCTGCCTGCTTATTTTTTGTGCCCAAAATTGAACTAGACCATCCTCCCCCCCTCCCACCAGACCTCAAGGTCTAGAGGCAGAATCTGGACCAGTGTCCTTCAGCCCCACATCCCCAAACCTTCCATGTTTGTCTCTTCCCTTCATGACTTGACCGTCCCCCAGAGGACTGACAGCCTGGGGCTCAGAAGAGCTCTGCGAAAACCACAAGGGGGTCATTGGCTAGTACGCTCGGGGCCAGCATACGCCTCTCCCAGGGTGAGGGGCTGAGGAGTGGCCCTCAGTTCCCGGATGGCTGGCCTTTAAAGCTGGCCAAGCACAGCACTGTTTGACATCTTGGAAAAGAATCTGGCACCGCACATTTCTCCCATCTAAATCATTGTAAAGTAACTTAAAAGTTTGTACAAAAATGAGAAGTTGATCTCTGAATGGCCTGCCAGGCTATTGTAACCCAATCTATTTTACCCTTAAACCAAAAATGTGTTTGTTTAGAAGCAAGTCACTGGCAAATGCCAAATCTGGAGGCATTTCCTCCCCTGCCCTGCCTCACGCCCCACTCCCCCAAACCTCTTCTTTATTCTCTGCATCCAGAGTCTTCATTAGGGCATGAGAAACTGGGCCTTCCTTCCTCCTGGGCCATGTCCGCCTCAGGGAAGAAACTTGACATTCATCAGGCCCCGACTGCGTGCCAGGTCCTACTCTGGGTATATCAATGTATTTACTCCTCTGAGCTGTTTGTGGTGGCCCCATTGAGCGAGGAGAAAAATGAGGACAGAGATGGGCTGCAACTTCGCCCAAGTTCGTGGTCCTTGTTCTGGGAGTTTATACGTGGCGTTGTCGTACACCTTATGTGTGAAACAGAGCCCTTGATTCTTCCCCAGGGGCCAGAGGGGAAGCCCATCACCAGAGCCAACTGTGCCTGCCACCCAGAAGGTTTTCCTGCATGGCCTCAGCCCTTACGCACAAGCAAAAGGCTCCAAAGGCAACTTGCTGAGAGCCTTCCATTCCTGTAGATTCTGAGCCTGACCCAGGGCCTGACAGGTCCTGGGCTTTGGCTCCCCCTCCCCCGAAGAACTGGAAGGGTCCTTGGGCTGGGCCTGGAGGAGAAGATGGTACCCCCTCCCTGGCTCCAGCAATGGCTCCCCTCGGTCTTTCATCTCCTGCCCTCCGTACTGTGAGCTGCACGCAGCAGTAATGGATTGCAGTGGACTTTTTTCAATTAGGCTGATTTTCCCCTGCCTGTTACTATAAAACTCCAGATGGTCCGGGGCTTCACGGTTCCCGGCGTATTTTCCCCCATTATTTTAATCTTCTTTCGTAACACGCCCCACATGTGGGAACAGGGCCTTTCAAGACTCTGCCCTCTACATCGGCCTTGCTTTCCTCTCCGCTGTGCTGCCTGGGCTCTACTTTCCGTGTGGCGGCCCCGCAGAGGGAGACTCCCACCACCAGCCTGGGCCTGGATCTGTGGGCATCAGAACCCACGTTGGGCCCAGTGTGAACTCACAGGAGTAATAGCCTGTGGTTTGAAGCTCTGAGTCGAGGGGAGTGCAGCCCCGTCACTCAGACTCCGGGCCAGATCCCAGCTCTGATTGGGATCTGTGAGTATGGTTACATCACCTTTCTGAGCCTCACTCCTGTCATCCGCAGGGTGATGCTGGGAAGTCACTCCATTGGCAGGGCACATTGTCTTCACGGAAACTGGCCCTCGTGGTAGCCTGTGGTAGGCGTCTGAGGGGCCCTGCCCGCCCCTGCTGTTCTGAGTTTATTCCGCTCTCTCTTAGGATGCATTTCGTTATTGGTAGCCACCTCTCTTGACAAGTTTTGAGACTAGTAGACGCCCCATCTCTCCTCTCTAGCTGCTCTTCCCCGGCAGTCACCCGGTCTATCCCCGTGTGTGTGAGAGCCTTTGCTTCAGGCTGGGTGAACCTGGAGGATGTCCGGTGAGCTGAACAGCATGCTTAAATGTATTCTGAGCAAGAGGTGTCCGAGGAACTGTCTAAGGACACGGATGGCATCGAGGCCAAGGGCCACGGGGTGCTACACGAATGCTTTGGTTCACAAACAGCACCCTCCTCCCTGTGCCCAGGAGGTAACTGGGCTCCAGACAGGTGAAATGAACTCGCCTAAGGTCGCCCTTGGGGTGCGTACAAGACTCGGTACCACACTCCCCGAGATGCTGGAGCGCAGCGCTGTGAGAGCTGATGACACAGTCAGGCACCGCCAGGGTAGAATACCAGAGTAAAAAAAAAAATGTATGTGTGCTAAAGCGCTAGAGAGCCGAGCACAGTTGTAGCCAGGAGGGATAAGGACAGAACCTACCTGGATGCTAAGTTCTGGATGCCGCACGGGAACGAACTGGGGAGAGGCAGGTAACCCTGCAGATGCCAGGGTGAGTCATGCTGCGGTGGGCAGGGACGGGATGGAGAGGTGCTGGACAGATGGCCTCTCCATGGGCTGCTGGCAGATTGGTCAGGGAGGAGGAAACGGGTTCCCAGCTCCGGCATCTGGGTGGAAGGGGGCTCCTCCAGCTGAAGCCCTGCCGGAGCACCCCAGTGAGCAGTTGGGCCACGGCAGTGATGGTATGGGAGTGCTCTGTAAAGGTTTTCAGGATCAGAAATGCCAGAACCCACCCGCTCCGCCATGCGTGATCAAAGGCAGCCCCGAACTCCCGTTTCTGCTTCCCCTCTGTTTTCCCTGAGACCGGCTCATGGCTGTACTTGAACCCCTGATGCCCCTGCAGCTCTGACTGCCGGTGCTGGTGTCTGCTCCCTCCGTAGTGCACATACTCACACACATATGGGTGCACACATGTGCAGGCACACACACAGACAGACAACAGAGACAGACATACATGCTCGCATGCACACACACACACACACACACACACACGCATACACAGGTAGCCGTGCACATGTGTGGGCACGCCCATACATATGTGCGCCCTCAGCTCTGTTGGAGGTGCAGCAGGCCAGAGATGGCCCTGGGCCGACCTGCTCTGGGACCTGAAACAACAGTGACAGTGACAAGGTCAGAACTTGCTGTGTGTTATTTCGCTTAGACTCACAACACCCTGTAAGGTTCCTAGCACTCACCCAGTTTACAGATGAGGAAACTGAGACCCACAGAGTGACTTGCCTGGGGGGGGGCTCAGGAAGTGAGCAGCCAGTAGTTGTCAGGGTCATCTGTAGCAGAGGCCATGTCTGTAATCACTGCGCTCCGTGCCGCTGAGCCCCAGACCCTCATCTGACTGGGCAGAGTTACACATTCCCAGAAGGCCATGGGCACAGCATGCTGTGGCAGCACCAGGCCTGCTGGAGGCAGGCACAGTCGTCGACCTGATAGTCACTCCCAGCATCCTCTCTGTCTCTGACTACATCTGTGCAGCTTTGAACAGAGATAGTAGAGATGGCCACAGGCCTTGCAGGGGCCTGAGCAGGTCTGGATGCTGGCCCTGATGGAAGCCCGGATCTGCCGGGGTCTGTTCGGCATCTTTATCTCGGACCTAAACTAACAAGGAAGCATCTCTTCTCTCCCTGCCGCTTCCTCCAGGTGTCCTCGGAGTGACAGGCCACTCCCGGGACAGAGATGGGGAGAGAGAGAAGGCAGGGCTGGGCAGGGAAACCCTTCCACCACGAATGCAGGAAAAGCTCCCCCGAGGAGCTGGTGTTACGCAGCACAGACATGTGCTTGCAGTGGGGGCAAAGGAAGGAAAGGGGCCTTCGAGGCCTCGTGAACATATTAAGAAAAGGCCTCATCACTCCACAGCTCATGCGTGGGCTGTGTGGGGTGGGAGAGACATTTGGGGCCGTCCTGAGAGACATTAACACAGGCCCTCACTTCTGAAAAATTCATGCCTCAAATTGTCAGAACCGGAGGAGGCGGCTTCCCAGGAGAGGTACGGTCTGGACAGGGGCAGGGATGGGGAAACAGGTGTGCTGAAGGCCGGACAAGGATCCATAGATTCCTGCTTCGAAAGAGGTAAACTGATCCCTGGAGTCTGGTAGACTCTCCCAAAGCCAGAGAAATCACGTAGCTAAGAGTTATTTGTCTCCTCCAATAAGCTTTTTCCCCCAAACCAGTCAGTCTGTAAGCAACAGAGGGCCTAAGCAGCTGCTGGTAGGAAGCCCTGTTCCTGCCCTATTCCTTCGTTACACAGGATGAACTTGGCCCGAGGCCTTTGCTGGGGATCAGGGAGAAACTGGCCACCTGCTCTCTCCCACCCAGGATTTCCTTGTTGTTCTGATAAAGGAACAGGCCCCATGACTAAAAACTTACTTGCAGGGGCTTGCATTAGGTTGACCCCGGCAGCGGCCTGTACTGTGACCCACTTGGCATCCAAGAGGTCATTGTCTCTGGGCCTTGTCCTGGTGGCTGCCCAGGAAGTTCTGCCATAGCCTCTGCTCTTGCCTGGGCCTCAGTGGTCCTCTTCTGTAACTGCAGCAACTGCCTTCTCTCTGTCTCTTCTCCAAGTCCAAAGGTGGCTCCTTGTATCTGACACTGCCCCCATTCAATGCTCTCAGAGTCCCTTCTCATTCCCACAATCCATGCATGACTCTGTCCCCCTAGCTTTGTTCCCCTAGTTTCTGGAGTGCATGGCTGGTCCTGCCCCCCCCCAATTTCCAGAGTATACCTCCGATCAGAGACCTTCATGAGCTCTGTCCTCAGTGTGGACTCTGAGCTTATCAGCCTGTCATCTGAGTTGCAGGGCAGCTGAACTCTGACCTCTCTACCTGACCTTCCTCCAGCATTCCCCAGTGCACAACTTCCATGCGCTGTGAAAGTGGGACCTGTGCCCTTTACATGTGCCAATGCCCCAGCCTGCCCTTTGGTGGCCTGCTGTCCTGTCAGCCACTGTTATCTGGGCTGGGCTGTGGTGGTCATGGGCTCCCAGGGGCGTCAGTGGAATGCGTGCATACATGGTAGCTGGCATGACCAGCTGCTGTGTCATCTGTACCCTCTCCACGCTTGGGACGCTCATCACTCACTCGGAGACGGCTCCTGTATGGCTCCCAGGCTGGCTGAATCGCCCATTCTGTGCTGCCGTAGCCTACGGCGCTGACCATTTGGTTGTGATGTCTGTGGACATGTGTATCTCCTGTGTGGTCTTGTCCTCCTAGAGGGCAGTGTCCATGTGTGTGTTTCTGGACTCACCCAGCCCAGACAAATGGCCCCAAGCTAGACATCACCACTCGTAGACAGGCTCCTTAGATGAAGCTGACTGTCCCTCTGGGGACAAGGACATAAGCCTGGTGGACCCCAGGATCTCAGAATCAATGCCCCCACACACACTTCACCAGCTATGCCCCAAGCTCACTCGCATGTTCTGCCCCTTGACAGTTGGCAAAGGCAATAAAGACTAGATGGCAGCTCAGGGGGAGGGAGACAGCAGAATCTTCGGCAACATCCTTCCCTGAGGGGGAACCAAGAAGAGGGCTGTAGAAGGTGCTCATGGCTGGCAGGTCAGCCCTGGACATGGAGGAGAAACCCAGTCATCCCTTCACCCTCAGTGGCCACTGGAGGTCCGCAAACATAGTCCCCCTCCCTCGGCTCTGACGTCACATTTGGCCTGTAGCTTGTCTTTGCTTTGTCATGTGAACTTGGGCAGGTCACTTGACTATTGGTGTCACGTGCTTCAGAGTTTTGTAGTTAAACACCAGCACTGCAGCCAGCCAGTATTGACTTCCCTCTACACCATGTACCGGGAAGGCCAGCTGGCATGGGTAGCCAATGGGGAGAGGTGGAGAAGGGCAGTAGGTAACCCCACACTGAAGGAGTCTACTGCCTAACTCTGAACTGCCTTCTACTGGACAGAGAGGCGGGCAGGCCACAGGGATAGAATGCCAGAGGGCAGGTCTATCCGGATTCTGTTGCTATGTCGGGGCTCCTGAGGAGCTGCCTGGAGACCAGGGCAGGAGGCAGGAAGAGTTTGATATGAGAGCATATGGAGGGTGGCTCCAGGCACGGGAGACAGTCGAGGCCGTAGAGGATGGTCTGGGTGTATGGAGGCTCCGCACTGTTCCTTCCTCTCCCCTAACAGCCATTCTGTGGCTACCCCATGCCCAGCACCCGGCATGCAGGCAGCGAGGACGGCTAAGTGACTGCAGGATGACTGTGACACTTCAGGGCACAGATGTGGTTATTGGGCTCACAGCACTTCGCAGGGATGGTGCCATTGGCCATCCATTGTCCTTGTATCATCCCTGATGGAGAGCCACAGCCTCACCTTTGGGGAGGAGCTGCTACATCAAGGGCTCAGGGCACCACAAAGCCTCTCGGGGATGGAGCCCTTCCACTCCAGGCTGGGCTTCCGTTTTCTGGGGTTCCATGCTCAGTCATGGCCCATTGTAGAGTCGCTGATCCAGGGTGCACGTTTGGCACACGTGTGAGTTGTTAATCCCAACGTCTGAAGCAGGGAGGTCAGCCATCTTGTCCCGCCCCAGCAGCCCGGCCACTTTCTTAGCCTGACTGCTTCCCTGGGGCGGTATTTCCAGAAGTTTAGGGAGGACGGCAGGTAGTTTGGGCTGGGCCAGGCAGGTTTAGGGGTGCGGTCTCTGGGCCGGGGGCAACCCTCATCAGCCTCTCCTGCAGTTTGAAGGCTGCAGCAAAGCCTTCTCCCGCCTGGAGAACCTGAAGATCCACCTGCGGAGCCACACGGGCGAGAAGCCGTACCTGTGCCAGCACCCAGGATGCCAGAAGGCCTTCAGCAACTCCAGCGACCGTGCCAAGCACCAGCGCACCCACCTCGACACGGTAGGTAGGCCTGGATGTGGAGGCCGGGGTGGGACAGGGCTACACACAGACCCCACTGGCCAGGTAGAGTCGTTGTCTGTCTCTGCAGGCTCTGTAACGCAGGGCAGGCAATTCTGTGGCAGGAGTGTGTGTGTGTGGGGGGGGTATCCTTTGTATCATAGGATAAAAGAAGACGGATTTTTCCCCCCATCATCCTCCAGTTGTGACAAACACAGATAACTTGGGTATGGCCGTCTGTCCTCAGTGAGGATGTGGATGAGCCGACCAAACTTAACAAGAGCCTCCAATTGAGATTACCCTCCGTTGCCCTTGGGGACCAGCCCTGGCCCCAGCGTCTTTAGGAGAAAGTGGATGCCCTCACTCCCCCAGCTACATCTGCCTCCTGAGCGGGCCACTCCCTGCTCTTCCCACTCCTCACTTGGGCACGATACACAGGCTACCTCTGTCCCGTAAGGGGTTGTACTGGTGACCCATGAGGTCCTGTGTCTTGCCACAGCAGCATGGCCGTCCAGTGTTGCGTCTCTTCCCAACTCTCTGTCCTTGCTTATGCCTGGCAGTTGAGATCCACAGCTCTGTCCCAGGCTGCCCCGTACTTTCCCCGTGCCAATAAGGACATCAGTAGTTAACACTGCACTTTCAGGGTGACGCTGCCACCAAGGTCCCTGCCCCTTTTGACACGGGGGGGGGGGTGTCCAGAGGTCCTGTGGCTGCTCGAGACTGCATGGCTGGGCTCTGGCAGAGGTGACGGACCCAAGCCTCATGCCAGTCTCATGGGTGCTGGGGGCGGTGTACCCTGGGAGGATCCTGACCCTATGGGCAGTGAAAAGCTGGAATCTGCTGGGAACGCCCCGTCTGGACCTCAGAGCAGTTCTCTTCGTGTGCCGCGTATGTTTGGGAGGCCGGGAGGGGGCTAGGCAGCACTCAGTAAACCTGTCCAATAGGCAGATGAGGAAGCAGAGGCCCCAGAGGGTAACCAACCTATCTGAGCAACCTGGAAGCCATAAAACAGCAGAGGTCAAACCTGAGAAGACACACAGCCCCGCCTTTTATCTCCCAGCTGGGAAACCAGGTTCAGGAGAGTGGGCAGAAAGATCATTGGAGACTCTGGAGCCAGGCCAGGCCCTGGGCTGGGCCCTCTCTATGTCTTGCAGGCCTGCAGTGTCCCACACCTGCCAGAGTTAAAGCAAAGCTGAGACCCAGGTCTGATCATTTCTGTGCTAATGGCTGGCAAGGGACAGAGCCAGGTACTCCGTTGGCTGACTCCAAGCCCAGGGCTGTTTACTAGGAAAGCTTGAAGGGTCGAGCTGGGGCAGAGGGGACATAATGGCAAGGAAAAGTCCTTGTACCTAGCTCAAAAGCAACCTCCCTCCCCTCACAGGCTACGGTGTCAGCAGCTGGGACCTGAAGGGAGCTGTGGTTCTTCCAAGCCCCCTCCCCTTGGTCACCTTCTCAGTCTTGGGGTCCTTGGCCCTGTGCCCTTGCCCCCAAGAGATGCAGCTTAGACTGAAGAACCCCTGGTTTTGTCTTGCCGAGGCCACAAGTCATCCAACAGAGGGCCTCTGCCCCTCTCCCCATATTCCAGGCCCCTTTCCCCCATGTCCCCATGGCCTCTCTAGTTTCCTGTTCCTTCCTCACTCCTACCTTTGCTGTGTTCGATAGACCCAGCCCCACTTGATGTGTGAACAGAGCTCCTGAGGCCTAGGCCAGGTCGGGTTCACACGAGCCCACAGGATTATCCCAGGCCTTCCTGTACCTAAGACGCCTCTGGCAGGTCTGAGGGCCCCATACCCTGTTCATACCCAGCTCTCTCTCTGCGTAAATAGCTTGGGCTGCTCCTTCAGGTGGCTAGGCTATGTCCCAGCTCACAGCCCTCAGGTCAGCAGCAGGTCAGGCTCACAGCCAGCACCTTAGCTTTCACAGGAGACCCAGCCTTAGTCCCAGCTGTCGTGGTGTCAGAGAGCATAGGGCCCATGACAGAAAGGAGTTCTCCGTACAGACTGGAGAAGGCAGGCTTCAGCTCTGATTTTGGCTCTGCCATTTGGTCAGAAAGCTCTGATGAGAGCCACCGCAGCTCCTGTGCCTCGGTTTCCTCAGTGGTAAGCGGTCTGCCTCTTGAGAAGAGAGGGCATAGCGGAGGTGGCTGAGGAGAGGCTTGCGTGTTAACCAGACAGCCCTTTCCTTCCTCGTAGTCTGTCACTCAGGGTCTTAATGTCAGCCAAATCCCACCACACCCTGGCAGTGTGGGCCTCAGTTTCCCCCTCAGCGGGATGGGGCCTCTGTTTGTTTGGCCTGTTTGGAGGAAGTCCGCTAACAGAGAGGCACCAACACACCTGCTGTCTATGACATCTTCTGCAGTCCTCACGGATGGGTCTGGGACTCAGGGGGAACCATGGATGACCAGTGCTTAGCAGTGCTGCACCTCGGGAGCCTTCAGAGACAGAACCGTCTCCCATGTTCATTTGCTGGAGCTCTCTACAAACAAGAGTAGCCCTGCTGACAGGAAGAACAAAGCCCCAGTCTTAGAGCTTGTGTGGGGATTTCGGGCCTAGGGTTTGGCTGGTGGCTTGGGACAGCCACGGGGTTTCCTGAGGGCTCAAGGGAACTGGGCCTGAGGAATGTTCTATCCACGTCAAGCCCTGGAAAAACAAACACGAAGATGGGCCTTGCTGCCCTGTCTCCAAGCCAGTGTGCCTGCCACACAGAGCTGTTTGTTTGCTTTTTGACCAGAGCGTGTGGATTTGTATCAGCATTCGCAAGGGACAAGACCTGGGGCCAGCCAGCTCAGGGGCAGGGCAGGGCTCATGGGAGATTGTCCTGGGGTTGGAGAGAGAGGGAGAGGGAGGATGGAGGTCGGGGCTGTGTGTTTGGGACTCGCATGCTGAAGCAGATGGTGGTCAGTCCAAGGCAGGCTCTCCTCTCCCGCTCCTGCCTTCCTGTTGGCCTAGTCAACTTCTTACCACTGTCTCTCTCTTTTTGTTGTTCTCCATTCTTTAACCTGGCAATCTCCGTGGCAGTTCCAAGGTATGGTTACGTCATCTCTTTCTGCTTCTCCCCACCAGGCCCCTGGCCCCCCTCCCACCACCTCTGGCAGGGGCAGAATCGCCCCAAGGCACGTGGGCAGCTCTGCTTGGTGTGTCCGATTGGACATGGCGGTCCCTGGGGCTTACTGTGAGAGGTGCCATTTCACACACACACAGACGCACACACACACACACACACACACACACACACACCCTCTATAGTCCAGCGGGCAGTCCTGAGAGCTCTCAGTATTCGATATGTTAATCCTCTGGGCTTCATGCCTCAGTAGCTGGGAACCCCAAGTTGGTCTTACGGAAACCCCTGAGCTGTGAGGTGCGGGTAGGGCCATGAGCTGCCCTTCCCTGGACTCCTGGACAGGATTAGCTGGCCCCTCCGTGGTAGGGCAGAAGGGCAGTGGGAAGGCAGGCAGCCCAGGGTGGGAAGTGCAGCCTGTGGGAACCTCAGGCCAGTCCACAAGACAGGGTCTGAGCAAAGATAAAGAGGGGGTGATGTGGGTTGGGTAGGATGGGGGGACACTGGAGTGTGGGTGGGGACAATGGGAGGAGGACCCCAGTCGGTACCAGGAAATGACCTGGTTTCTGATCGCCCCCTCCGGCCCCCCACAGTTATTGGAGGGAGAACCTTGCTTGCCGTAGCCAGTAGTGCCACAGGAGTCATGCAGGCCGGCCCTGAGACATTCCCTCTTCCTCTCTTCATTCTCTGGCCCAGGACAACCTCTTTTGTACCCCTGCTTGGCATACTGCTTGTCACGGCCAGTGTGGGCTAGAAAGACCATACAGGGCTCAGTCGGTCCCCCTTTGCACATAGGTGGCCGAATGGGGACACAGGGCCTCTCCTCTCCCAGGCCAGGGGCCTTCCCTCACGTGTAGCCTTCAGACTGCAGCCTACCCCTCCGCCACTCGGTCCACGGCAGGTCACGTGGGGGACCTCCACCCTGACCAGCGCCCTCTTACCTCTCGCCCGTGCCCCTCTGACGTTACAGAAGCCATATGCTTGCCAGATCCCTGGCTGCTCCAAGCGCTACACGGACCCCAGCTCCCTCCGCAAGCACGTGAAGGCCCACTCGGCCAAAGAGCAGCAGGTGCGTAAGAAGGTAGGTGGCCACAGCCCAGTCCCGTCCCCGCACACACCTCTACTCCCAGCCACCTGTCCAGCATCAGTCCATGTGCCCCACTGCCTGTTTGCACAACACCCCCTTACACGCTTGACCATTCCCCATGTCTTCCTGCCACCCAGAATACCGGCCCACGGCCCTGCCCCCACCACCCCAACTGGCTAGGCGTTCACCCACCAGCAAACCGGCACCCTTAACCATAGCACTGATACCCAGCCGTGGGCTAGGCATTGCGGGTATAAAACAAAGGACAGGGTGCCTCTTTCCAGTGGCCTGAGACAGACGAGAGGAAGCTCCTTGCCGTGTGATAATGATGACAGCGTGGAGGTTGTCCCTGGCACCGATATAGGGCTTGGCCCATCTGCGTAGGAAGAGAAAGGTCCTAGGAGGAAGCAACCAGGAACCATAAAGGATTTAGGGGGTGTGAGCTCCGGTCCCACCTGTGGGGCCTGCCACTGTTGGCTTGGTGGCCCTTAGGCCTCCGTGTGTCCCGTTTCTCAGTGGCTGGCTGGGGAATGGGTGCTAGTGAGGACTGGGTAACAGAATGCATGTCCAGGGCTGAGCCTGTACCTGGCACAGAGTCACAAGCATAGAGGGGTGGACACTGTCACGCCCTTGGAGTGTGGGCAGCCGAGTCCCATGTCAGAAGCATGTAGACACATGTGTGAGCCACGGCACAGGCCGGGGCAATGTATTCACGTCTGTGCTCAGGTGGGCAGTCACTGCATGCTGGAAGCCCTGCCTAAGATTGGAGCTGTGTCCTAATATCATCAAGTGGTCTTGGGGTGTGGGGGAGAGGACATAGTCTTGAGATATCTCCGGGGCCACATGGAGCAAGCAGGTATTAGAGTGAAATGCAAGCTTAGCCCCGAGAGCAAGGGAAATAGTGGAAATGGCCCTGGATGAAATGGCGGAGACCTGGGCTGGGCCAGGGGGAGCTATCAGGACCCCAGGTGAAGCATAAAAGGGGGTACCTTTCACCAGGACTGAAAACCCAAGGAGAGCGGTTTGCATTAAAAGCCAGTGGGGAGAGCTGCTGGGAGGTCATGGCGGAGGGGACAAGGCAGCCACTTTGGCCAGAGCGTCTTGGCTTGCGGTACTCAGTCGCCAAAGGCCCTGGCAGTGAGGAGAGAGGGGTGCTGTCTGTCAGAGGCTGTGAGAGCGAAGGAACAGGCAGAAGCCAGCAGGCAGCACCAACAAGGTAGAGAGACGTGAGGATGAGCCCACTGCTTGGGCACTGTGAGAAGCCAGCACCGTGGTCCACGCTCGGTGATCGTGGATACTGCCAGACGGCTCTCCGTCCTGGAGGCACCGGGGAGCCGTCTGAAGGGTTGAGCAGAAGAGGGTGGAGTCGCTGTGTTACTGGTGCAAAGGCCACCACATCCTTAACTCAGCGGGACTGTGGCACGAGCCGCCAGGCCAGACAGTGTGCTTTATGTACAGTAGCTTTCGTATGTCCTTCTCAGAGATGGAGAAACTGAGTCTCAAAGTGTTAACCAAGTAGCCCGGTCCAGGAGAGACAGCCGGTGCCAGCTCCTGACACAGCCCTCAGCGGAGGGGCCTCAGGGCAGCAAGGGATGACTCAGGCTTCTGTAGGCCGGCGCTAGGTGCCAAGGCTGCTGCTATCCCCAGTGGACTGGTGCCCAAGGGCCGGAATCCTGCCCTGGTTTTCCCAGGCCCATGCTTGGCTCACATTGAGCCCCCAGGGACCTGGGCTGCAGATCTGCAAACTTCCCGACAATAAGCATCCATTAGAGCCATCGGGAATGATGGATCTTTCTGGGTAAGGCGACCCTTGTATTATGACAAGTCCTTGGCAGCCCTGCTGCGTTTTGGAGAGAATTAGAAATGCTTTTCTTCCTTAATTCTCCTCTCCTGCTGTTCCTAATCCAATCGGCATTGCGGTCTGCAAGAACACGCCTTGGCCCTCTTTTGCCAGAAACTTCGTTTACATGGAAAACAGCTGCTGGGTCAGGCGCTGAGAGCCCAGTGTGAGACTGGCATGCCTTCCCCGCCTGATCAGCCCTCCACCTGGGAAGGTGGCGCGCTCCCGGGGGCTGGCTCTCAGCTGCCCAAGAGCATGGGCTAGGCTCTGGCCTTTCGGCACCTGTTTTGACCCGGGAAAGGAAGCATTTGGACACTTGACCGCTAAGCCTTAGGATTCCCCCTGAAGGGTGACCTCCCATGCAGGTGCCTGCGCCCTTGTCACCCCGTGTCTTGAGAGTCCCGCCCTCTCTGGTTTCACCTCACCTGGAGAAGTATAGACACTTCAAGGTGCCCCAAAGTGGCATGGGCCACATCATCCCAGCCAAGCTTCGATGCTAGCCGGATAGTTTGGGTCCACACAGTGGACACTGGGCCGCTACCATGACCCAGTGGGAGCTGGGCAGCTGGAGCCTCGCCAGCCCTACACATAGTACTTCACAAATAATCTTTTCTCTACTCGCCAAGGCCTGCAGTGGTAGAGGCAGTCACAGCTCCAGAGTATGGGCAAGGTGGGTGAGGCCCAGAGAGGTTAATTACCCACTGACACAGAGGAGAAAAGGTGCCATGAGACTGGGGCCCAACCCCTCATAGCGACAGGGAGGCTGGATGGAGAGGGGAGAAGGGACAGTTGCTAAGCAACATCATTCCTAGGGCCACAGGTCATCCTGATGGGAGCCGCAGAGGCTCAGTAGATGTAAACTTTCCGCTTTATGCTGAGGCTACACCTCTAAAGCTGATCCTCTCCATGAAGAGAGCCCTCACCCCTCCCAAGAGACCCCAACTCCAGCCTGAAAGGCTCCCCTCCTCCTCCCCTGCCTCAGTATGCCCAACCTTCCCGGCATACTTCCTTCTAGGAACATCCTCTAGAAAAACCCCTCTCATTCAAATCCTGCGCTGTCGGCTCTTCTCGGGAGTCCTCACGACGTCCCGATGAGGAAGCCAGTGTGGCGGCCTGTCCCCAGAAGCGAGGGGTGCCTGCAGGCAGGTGGCTGATGCTCACGCCTGCCCGCTGCTTTCTCTCCAGCTGCACACGGGTGCCGACGCAGAGGCTGACGTTCTGTCCGAGTGCCTGGCGCTGCAGCAACTCCACGCAGCCACACCTTTGCCCGCCAGCAGGGGGAAGGGCGGCCAAACCCTGAGCCAGGAGCTACTCCCAGGTATGTGCCCCTGAGGCCGTGGCTGCTCTCTGAGCACTCCGGCCCACACTTCAGGAAGCCCCTCCTCCCCCATCACAGAGGTGGCCCTTACCCTGCTCTCGGAACCTAGCTCCTAGTCCCCTCCTCTTGGAAGTCTTCCCTTCTGTCTCCCCACCAGCCTGTGGCTAGGAAATCCTCTGGGGAAGGCCTGAGTCAGCCAGCCTCCTCACAGTCAGCAGCACGCGGTGTGGGGCAGCCAGGCCGGGGGACTTGTGGCCCTATCTCAAATCCTGTGATGAGCCCACCCCCAAGTAGCAGCCAGGTTTTTCCTTGTGGCCCATCCATAAGGAGGCACTGCAAGAAGCTCTAGAGCAGTTCCTCTGTGGACTTGAGGTCCTCCTGTTCAGTGCTCAGCCTGACTCCTTCAGAAGAGAAAACCAAAGCTTGCAGGGGAGGGTGGGCAACTTGACTCAAACCACATCCTCCTCACAGAGTTCTGTGGCCCGGAGACAGCCTCTCTGGGTCTGACCCCGAAGGCCTGTTGGATGGCACTCACAGCCACTGGTTCAGGCAAGAGCAGCAGCTGCTGGCTGCAGGGCACACTCAGACCATGGCAGGAATCCTGGCTTTGCGGCTTGGGAACACTGCCCAGGTTCGGGCAGCGTGGCCTTTAGATGCAGCCGGAGGCTCTGGTGCTGTGCCTTCCACCCCTGCTCCCCAAGAAACCACAGCCTCAGAGCTCAGTGCCCTCTGGCATTTCTTGAATTAGTCCAACCATTTCAAGCATTTCTTTATTTCTCCAATTTTCTTCTTCCTCCCCAACACTGAAGTAGTAGCGCGCTTTAAAACACATCGGGGCCCTTACCAGACAGCCATGGGAGGACAGGTTTTTACCCATCGGCAAGGCCTACTGTGTGAAGATGCCCCAAGATGTTTGCAAAGAGGGCCTCGCGCTCCAGCTAGGTACCCCAAATCCCAAAACTGCTGCTTTGGAAGGGACAGGGAGGGGCTTGTTCCATTGCTGGGACCCCACCGATAAGGCCACAGCTACCCGGGGCCCTGGACCTACAGCCCCCAATGTCCGCCTTGAGAGAACTCACCAGGCAGGAAGGACCAACCCAGATCAGCAGGTCAGCCTGGGAGCCTCTTGGTCCTCCCAGAGGGGCAGGGGTAGAGGTCATTGTGCTGCAAGCCTCACTCGTGACGAACACCTCCACCAGGCTGAAGGGTGACCTGCCTAGCCCGATGATGCCCAGTCCAAGGAGGGGAGATCTTTTCCAGTGCCCCTTTCATGCCTGCTGTGAAGACAAAGCTGAAAATACACCCCAGCAGCTACAGGGGCCTGGACCCACCTCCTAATCTCCTTCACCTGGGAGGTGCATGCCTGAAGCAAGGGTGTGTCCCCGAGGCCTTCATTGAACAGCTCCTACGAGCTCTGTTAAGGCCACCTCACACAGTTCTTCATACCTACTGGCCTCAATCCTTCGCTCCAGTAAGAGGGGGGGAAGGATGGCCTCTCCCTGGGGCTGGCTGCACACAGATGCTTGAGGCACAGTTGGGAGCAGATGTTAGGGCCAGAGGTTAAGTGCTCATGGCTGATGATTGATGTTGCTGCTTTACAGCCCAAAGCGGTGTGGGTTGGGGAGCCTATAGGCCCCGGCCCCACTTCCACGACCCCTTCAGGGTCTGGAGAGTCTTTCATCCCATTCACTGTCCGTGTACATGCTCGGTCACCGCCACGTGTCTGTCTGGCAAGGGCAGACAGGCAAGGGCATCGGCCAGGACGGCATCGAAGGCAGGGGACAGATTAGAGTCCAAAACCCGGGGGGGGGGGGGGCAATGATGTTCGCTTGTCACTCTCTGATCCGGGAGGGGACACTTAGCCAGCGGGCGTGTCTTGATAGGTAGTGAGGGTGTGAGAAGCAGGTGTCAGCATGGCAGAAGGACCCGTCAGCATTCTAGCCTTCCCAGCTGTCAAGGCCCGAAACTGATTCAAGATGGCAGTCGGGGAGCTGCTGAGGAGAGCACAAAGTGGTGCGGGCTGAGCACGGGGGTTCCCGAGGCACGGAGGGGAACGGGGCTTCAGGGTGTTCGCAGAGTCTGGGCGGCGTGATCAGCTGGCTACCATGCCTGTAGTAGCAGAGCCAAGCTCTTCGCTGGATGCTCAGAGCCCAGCTCAGAGAGGCAGCCCATGGTGTAGCCCACGACGTTCTGGGAGTCTGAGCTTCCGAACTGTCAGATTAGGTGTGGGGGGGAACTTGGCACATAAATAAACACCATAGCTAGCAGACACAGTGACTTAATAATGGGACCTCTGCTAGGGCCACCGAACCACAGTCACCTCCAGGAGTTGTGGGTCATCTGGGCTTCAAGGCCTAGGGCTGCTGTCCAATATTGGCAGCTCCAAGGCTTTGGGGGCCATGTTACCACAGTTCCCTGACGCTGCCTCAGGCCAGTGGCCCAGCCCTATTCAGTGCCCTGCCATAGCCTCCTGGTCAGAATGTCCGGTCTAGGATGAACTGGCTTTTTGACTCCTAAGCAGCTGAGTCCACCCTGGAAGGAACCTGGCTGTTCCCAGGCTAGTCCTTCAGAGGATGTGAAAAGCTTTGGGTCTGAGCTACTGCCACCACCACCCCCACTCCCGCCATGCACCCTCACAACTAGAACCACATTCAAGAAGTAACAGCTAGCAGGGGAGAAGAGACTGGCTAGCCAGTGGACATTGGCCTGCCGCAGCCCCAGTGGAGCGCCCTCCGGAACGTGACCTTGATGCACTGATTTCAAGAAAAGTGATACTTCCATTCAAATAAGCATGCTAGGTTAACAGCAGGGCAACCCTGGTCCCATTTTATAGGCAAAGTTGGGAGCATCCAAAAACCGTTTCACCCTTGAGCTTAGGCTGTGACTCGGTAGATGTCTTGCCTGGCATGTGTGGGGACTGTCTCCAGCATCGTTAAACAAAGTGAAGATCTTGTTGTGCCCACCTTAGGCCCTAGCCCAGAGGAGGGGTCATCCTCTCCTGATGGGACCCTTGGCAATGCTGCCCTCGGTGGTCACCAAAGTGTCATCTGGGCGTCTGGACCAGCATGTGACTCTGACGAGGTATTCCTGTTGGTCTGTTAGCCCACCCGTGTGGATGAGGAACAGGTGTGATAAAAGGTGTCTTCAGTCCTCGGGCACAACCCTCACATAGGGTACAGCCTGGACAATTACCCATAGTAAGCCTTCCCAGGAGCCCCCGGGCCAGATATGCAGTCACTCCTCTGCAGCTGGCCACAGTGGATACCCAGGCTCTGTGTGCCTGTGCCTGAGGGGGCATAGTTTACTCTGCAGAGAGAGCCCTGCTGTCCTGCAGAAGCACTGCCTCTTGGGAGGATCTGCCAAGCCCTGGGCTTTCTCTCCATAGCAAGGTCCCCATCTGCCTCTGGGGGTACAGAGTCAACGCCCTGCTTTTCCAAAGCAGCCCCGTGCCTCTGACCGTCTCCCTCCACCCCCTCAGCCATCACGGTGGCCTCAGCTCTGTTCACCACGATCTAAATCAGAGTGGGTGCCATTCCCTTCTGCTGACATCCTTCTTGTCCTTCTCTCCGAAAGCAGATAACCCCAGCTCCTAAGTTGTTCATACCCTAACGAGTGACCAAATCCCAGTGACGTCTGTCTGCTTCCTTGCAGGTGTGTACGCTGGCTCCATCACCCCACAAAATGGACTCGCTTCAGGCATCCTGTCCCCCTCCCATGACATCCCTTCCAGGCACCACCCTCTGGAGGTCACCACTGGTTCCCACCACCACCTGTCTCCTCTACCCACAGCTGAGAGCACCAGGGATGGGTACGTATGGTAAGCCAGTCCTTGGGGGCCACGCCTGAGCGCTCGGGTGGGCGGTGCACAGGGCAGGTGAGCGGCACCCAGTCGGTTGTCACTGGTGACGGCAGCCTACGTCTGTGCATCACGGACTGCGTCCTCCCTGTGCCCTGCGCCACCTTCTGTGTAAGCTGCTGTTGGTGCCTCCCGCCCCTGCCACCACAGGCGGGTGCTATTGGTAACCAGGCTTCCAGTCAACCACACCCTCCCTTCAGAGGCTCCAGGAAAATTTGGCTACAACCAGGCCCTCAGGAGTACCGCACCAGCATCTTGGCTCTTCGGGCCTTCAATGTCAGACTTCCCATAGAGGCACCAGCCTAGGGCCTGTTGAAACCCCCAGAGCCTTCCACAGAGTCAATGCATTCAGTGTGCTACTTGCCCTGTTGCCTGGAGCTGGTGAACATGCCACCATCCTTCTGTGTGATCAGAGGGAGTCCCAGCCTACACACACATACACACACACACACACACACACACACACACACACACACACCCATTTTGCTGATCACCAATAGTGACTTGCTCAAATTTGTTGCTTAAGGTCTGGCCTTAGCAACTGATCCTCCTTCCTTACCCTCCCTCCCAAGGCAGCATAGCCTTGACCACTGCACCCCTAGGTTCTGTGGCCTGCTGCTCCTATCTGGGTCCTTGCCATTCATTCATCTGTTCCTTCGTAACTCCTGTGAGTAGGTCCCTGGCCCAGTGTCGGGCCACTCAGGGCTTTCTGAGGAGACGCTGGACAGGCTACACCGTTTGACCGTATAGAGGAGGAGCAGAAAGGGCTGCAGAAGCCCAGAAAGGACGTCAGCAGGCCAGATGAGCTGCCTCCAGGAGGGAGTGCTAAGCCAGGCTCCTGGGGCAGATGTAAGAAAGAGCAGCAGGGAGCTGGAGCGATGGCTCATGGGGTAAGGGCACTGACCGCTCTTTCTGAGGACCTGGATTCAAATTCCAGCACCCACATGGCGGCTCACCATTGTCCCTATCTCCAAGATCTGATACTCTCACATCGGTATACATGCAGGCAAAACACCAAAACACCAATGCATATAAAATAAAGGCAAATAAGTTTTAAAAAATAGAAATAAAGATTAAAAGAAAAGAAAGAGCAGCAGGGACAAAGGCAGGAGTGGTGAGAGCTGGGATGTGCTGGGAGGGGAACCATTGTGTGGAATCCTGAGCTGGAGAGAAGCCCCGGAAGCCAGACATAAGGCCAGTGACAGAGGTACCAGAAGGTTAGGCCAGGCCAAGAGCATGAGTTAGGTAGTAAGGGGCAGTGAAGGGCATGGGATATGAGACGGCAGCCTGAGACAAGGCTGGACGGGTGGGGAGAGAACCCAGTCAGCAACCATGGCACAGGCTTGACACTGGCTGGATGTGCGAGCCCAACGCCTTGGGCCCTCCCTGAGCCTGTCTCTTCCTCCTCCAGGAAGGTTGTGAGGACCGTCTACCCATGCCCAGTGTAGCTTATGGTCACCTGGTCCAGGTCCCCTCCACTGTAGCCCCTGCGCATCCCGCCCCAGCTCAGACCACCTACTTAACCAGGGCCAGCCTCGACATGAAACATTAAACCACAGGGGCCCTTGCATGCCCTGGGCTTGTGGCTTGGCCTCATTCATCACCCGCCTGCCGCCGGCCTAAGTGCCCATCAGGAGGGAGTGCCTGCAGCGAGAGGCAGAGTGATGACAAGACAGGACCCCAACCCACACGCCCAGCCCTGGCCTGCAGAGTGGCTAGAGTTGTCCCCCGCTGCCAGGCGCCCGGGTTCCGGATGCCTGCTGGAGAGAAGGGCCTCCCGGCTGACACAGCCTGGGGCTGGCCTGAATGGGTTCCTTTTTCAGCCCCAGAGGAGAGAGATGGGCGGGAAGGCCTTGGGTTTTCCCCTGCTTGCCAAAGTCAACAGGGACTGGCCACTTGAGGCTCCCCAGCGGTTTTCTGGGACGTTTAAATAGCTTGACAGAATTATCTGATTCACTCAAAAATATGCTAAGAGGACCTGACTTCATGACCGAATGTATTTACCCTGGCTCAGAGGAGACACCAAATTTGGTGGGTTTCTTTTCCAGCCCCGCGCAAGGAAGGCACAGAGCCCTGGGGCTGCCAGCCAGGTCCATGGTAGCTCTTATAGGCTTCAACCTAAGCTCAGGTGTGTGCAGCGGGAGGCACTCACCTCGCTCCAGAGAGGGCCCCACGTGAGCTCCATGCCATTGGGGTGGCACAGATTTGCCTGTGTGGTGGCTGTGAGCAGTTGCCTTCTGTTTCATTTCACTGGCCGTGAAGGTGGCAAAGGAGAATTTATGGTGGGTCCAGACAGAGAAAATGAACCTTGAGGATACACGCACTTTTCCAGATTCTAGGAACTTCTGCATTGCCCTTCATCTGTCTGTGGGGATTGGGGATTGGTGGTGTAGAAACTTACTTTGTGGCTGGGCATGTTGGCAAACACCTGAAATCTAAACCACTCAGGGCACTGAGGCAGGAGGATGGAGAGCTTAAGGGCAGCCTGAGCTAAACAGAGAGACCCTGTCTCAGAAAGACCCTGTTTGTGGCTACTGGCCATCAACTGCCACATGCCAGGCTCCTTCGTGGGCTCTGGTGATGGAGTAGACCACGCTGCCCTCCCTGCCAGGCACAGCTGAGTTACAGATCCTGAGAGGGGAAGGGGGCAAGGCGGGCAGCCCACAGTTCTGAAGGAAAGAGAGCTCCTCATCTGCTGCCAGGAGAAAGAACAGCGTGGTCACCCGCTCATGGCCCGACCTTCACAGTTGGCAGTGCCCAGAGGGAGACCCTGTCCCCCGTGGACTCACAACACTGACAAATCTCCAGGTTATGTTCGGAGAGTCCCAAGCGTTCGGAAGATGGCAGGTCCCGGCAAGGCTGTGGGAGCAGGCTACAAGGGCCGAAGGAAGCAGAGGGGACCTCCAGTGCGTCCCTGGATCTCCTGTCCCTGCCACAGAGTCTAACTTCCTTCAGAGTGGGCACTGCCCCCCCATCCACCCTCTAGTAGGGGAATGAGGGGAATGTGCCTTGCTTGACAGAGTGGCCAAGAGCCACGGTCCTGAGTTCACTGTCTGCTTTAGTATAGGTCTCAACCTTCCCCATGCTGCTGCGACTCTTTAATACGGTTCAAGCTGTGGCTGACACCCCCACAACCATAAAATTACTTCCTCCCTACCGAGTAACTATAATTTTGCCCCTGGCATGTAAATATTCACAGGCGACCCTTTGGGGTTTCGACCCACAGGCTGAGAACCGTTGATATAGACGGTCCCGGGAAATCCACAAGTCACACCGAAGCTTTGGAAACCTGGTTGCTGCTCTCCCTCTCTTCGGCAGTGCGTGCGTGCACTGTCGGGCTGCAAGCCTGCGTGCCTGTGGGCTCCGAGTCCCTGTAGGAAGAACTCAAGCTTTAGGACGAGCACCTGAGGTGGGAGCCTGGCCTGTAGGGTCTGCAGCAAAGTCAGGTGGGACTCAGCATGGCTGCGCTCAGGGTACCTGCGAATCTCTCAGGCCCTGCAGTCTTAGCTCACAAGGGCTTCCAGAGAGCACGGCTTGAGCCTGCGTCCCTCCGGTTCTGTGGGAGTGTGGGCCTGCGTCCCTCCAGTTCTGTGGGAGTGTGGGCGGTAGGCCTGCCGTCACAGAAGCTATGTGAGTAGAAGACAGGTGGCCAGGAAGGACATTAGGAGGGACTCCCTCCATACACCACACAGTAAAACAGAATGCCGGCTCGCACGTCAGGTGCATGCGCTGGTTCTCCTCCTCCCCCATCCCCCACCGTGGTATTTACTAATGAGGACATATGCGCGTTGTGCTGGCTCATGTGTGTACGTGGTTTCTATTTAACGCTCATCAAAACCTGTGAGGTCAACGCTGTGTGGCCCTGTGGACGGAAAGCCTGGCGCAGCCTCCCTGAACCCCGGTTTCCTGATCTCCAAAAAGGGGACCTGGTGAATCAGACTTCAGACGGTCTGTTCAGTCCCTCATCCAGAGCGCCAGAGTGGCACACGGTTGGAGGGCTGGTCACCAGCGGGGGTGGATGGTGTTTAACCCATGGTGGTGACGGCTGCAGCGGGTCAGGAGGTAAACAGCACCCTGAAGGAAAACTGAGGCTCCCAACACTCCAAGGTGTATGTCTGGCGGGACCTGCCAGGAGCTTGAATCTGTAGATTCCCAAGGCCGCAGCCATCTTTGTTCCTTGTTTCCTGGAGACCTGAATCCGGAGGTCTCAACTAACCCATAACTCCGCTGGAATGTGACCAGGCCGGAAGGCCCACGGACGTGTTCGTGACATTGTGAATGAGCAGGTGCTGAGGTCCTGGGTCATGCCTCTGCCCAAGATGAAACGGTGGCGCTCTGTTCTCTGCAGCCTGGGGCCTGGCCTCCTCTCACCCATGGTCAGCCCGCTGAAGGGGCTCGGTCCCCCACCTCTGCCGACGTCCTCCCAGAGTCAGTCTCCAGGGGGACAGTCATTCTCTGCACTCCCCAGCAAGCCGACCTACCCACCCTTCCAAAGCCCACCGCCACCTCTGCCCAGCCCCCAAGGTAAGGTACTGGAAACCCCTTGTAGCCAAGAGGACTGCCGTGGGGTCTGGGGGAGGCAGGTGGGTACTCTGAACAACAGGTTGGCCTTCTGGCCTTGATGACAGGTAGGAGAGGCCTGCTGGTTGGAGGGAGGCGGGGCGGGTCTGGTGGATTTGGGAGGTGGAGGAGCTGACCACCTTACTATCCTCCACCTTTCCCTGTACCCCCTTCTCATCCACACCTTCCACACCTGAACCGAGCAACAAGGGGGCTGATCCCCCTGTGACATGGGCGCTTCCCTCCATCACTGCCTTCTCTGCCTCCTCTTGCAGGCTACCAAGGCAGTTTCCACTCCGTCCAGAATTGCTTTCCCTATGGCGACTGCTACCGGACCACTGAGCCAGCAGCCTCCAGGGACGGACTAGTGGGTGACACCCATGGCTTCAACCCCTTGCGACCCAACGCCTACTCCAGCCTCAGCGCACCGTTGCCTGCCCCGGGTAAGCTGCCCAAAGCCTCCCTTCCCTGAGCACTTGCCAAGGCTAGCCCAGGTGGGACTTCATACACTCTCATGTCTGTGTATCAGCCCTATGTGGTGAGGAAGGCCTCCCATATAGAGACAGAAGGAAAAGCTTGGAGAGGCCCAGCCTCCCTGAGCCAGGGTACACCCTCACCAGAATAACTGCCTTCCTCCCACCCTCCCTCCTCCCCACCATACTACAGTTAAACACTGGCAAGGGCCTGTGCCACGCCAGTATGCCTGTTTGCCAGCTGCCCTGGGCTCTTTAGCACACAAGACCCTGTGACTGCTCTCCAGTCAGGTCACCAGCGCCCCCATCTGAAGGCCCCATGAAAGGAACGTAAAAGGAGAGACCACAGACGGAAGATGGGTCGAATAGCCCAGCCCCTACCATCTGTGACCCTCTGCTCTCTGCCCTGCCCCCAGGCTACGAGGCCCTGGCAGAAACCCCGTGTCCTGCACTGCAACCACAGCCGTCTGAAGACCTGGTATCCAGCGGTCCCGAGGACTGTGGCTTCTTCCCCAACGGGGCCTTTGACCACTGCCTGAGTCACATCCCCTCCATCTACACAGACACCTGAAGAAGGCCCGCTGCACCTGCTGCACCTGCCGCACCTGCCTGCCCGGCTCCGGACACTACTTCACCTGCTTGCCATGGGCCCTGGTGCTTCCCACAAGGGGCAGCGAGGCCACACCGCAGGGGCAGCTCCCCTGTGCGGAGGGCTGTCTGGTCTCAGAGCTGCCTGCCAGGAACTGTGGCCCTGTGACAGTGTCTTGGCTGTTCCCCCCTCTCTCCCCCTACGGTTCTCAAATCACAGACCTCGTGTATATACAATGTACAGGACCTCTTTTCCACCTCCTATGAGTTTTATATTTTTGGTTTTGCAAGAAAAACATTAAAAACTGGAAACTAGACGTGAAGGCCTGGTTCTGCTCTGGGATTCAGCCTAAAGGCTGAGACCCAGAAGATCTGAGGGGAGTACAGTGTGGAGCCCAGGGCAACCCAGGAGGCCTTGGGCCACAGCGATGGGGATGCAAACGCTCTTTTCCCATCCTGTGCAATGATCTCCACAGACCCCGGGCAGTGCAACCAAGTGGATATAGCCCCAGGGCAGGG
Organism: Meriones unguiculatus; assembly: GCF_030254825.1. NCBI lineage: Eukaryota > Metazoa > Chordata > Mammalia > Rodentia > Muridae > Meriones > Meriones unguiculatus. Next base: position 85,802,172 of record NC_083360.1, read on the forward strand.
GAGTAGACAGAGTCTGACGGGTGCTCAATGACAGACAGACAGACAAACAGACCATGGAGCCAGCCTACTCACCCTCTGCTCTGAGCCCTCACTCAGCCCGTAGAGAAGCCAGCTTTGGCTCTGCTTTCTGGGCTGTGTGCAAGTCAGGGATGCTGCGGGACCAAGGGAGCCTTTAGGGAAGTAGGCCCAACAGCCTCAGGGAGCAAGAAGTGAAACGTTCCCTACAGAGCAGCTGGCATGCAGAGAGCACTGTGCCCATGGGGCTTTATGGGTACTGTAGCCAACGAGGCTCCAGCATGGTTCACTGGTCAGGCCCGGCCCCACAGTCTTGCGGTATGAGGCAGTCTGCACTCCAGGCTCGGCAGCAGCGCTCAGTTGTCTTTCGAGCATGGCCTAGGCTGCCGTCTACCTTGGCTGCAGCCACCTCTTTCATCACGGTCATCTTTGCCTAAGAGAGCCACTTGTCCCATTGCATAGACTGAGAAACTGAGAGATGGGGAAGCCACCGCCCGTGTCATGCAGCCAGCCCGTGCTCCCACTCTGTGCCTTTGGCCTTTTGGACTCGGGGCTCCCTCCTGCCTCCTGTATCTGCCTCAGCCCTGGCCTCCTGGTGTGTCAGCCCGGTCCAGGCCCCATTGAGGAAAGGCCGGCCTAAGTCACACAGCACCGAGGGCCCCTGCCTCCCACCCAGGGTGCCCTACCCTTTCCACCCCTCCCCTGCTTTTTATGGAACTAATTAGGCTTTGGCAAATTTCCTTTAGCAGGGATGCTCAGGAGTCAATACTGCATGTCATTGTAGGCTCTTAATCCACTCCAGATAAGCAGAATTAAGCTGTACAATGAGGACATATTTCTATTAATAATGAAAAGGGCTGAGCCTCGAGCACACAGGGAACACACAGGGTGCTGGCAGTTGGATTCCATTTAGTTTCAGAGTGGAGAGAGGGAGAAGAGGAGACAAAGGCCGTTGGAAACAGGCAAGCTTCGGAGGTACCGGCTGGGCTCGGCGGGGCGCCTGAGCCTGGGCCGATTGTTGGGATTCCTCTTCATCCCCGCTCATGCCAGCCTCCTCAGGGGCTCAGCAGCAGCTCCTCCTCTACCGCAAGTACAGTGCAGGAGGGTTCCATATCAAGGGGACATCTTTGATCCTATCCCCAGCCAAGCCTGGCCTCCTGGCCACTCCTCAGCTCTGTCCCTTAGATCGGAGAGCCTGGGAGCCTCCCCGTCGCCACTCCCGAGGACATCACATCCTGAAATGACGGACTGTCATTGTCACACAGGGTAGGCTGGAGGCTAGGTGCAGTAGGCTGGTTGTTTCTCATTGGGCTTAGAGAGTCGTGGGAGGAAGAGGGAACGTGGACGGGCGACAGCTTAGAAGTCCTGTGGGGTCTTCAGAGCAATAGAGGTTTGTCTGTTCCCTGCCAGGACAATGCCCAGCCTGACCCTGTAGGTGCTCAGCTGAAGCTGTCCCCCACCCGCTAAAACCACCCGCACTCTGTAGGAGCCCTGTATCCTCCTCTTTCCCTTTCCCTCTTCCCTACTGTGTCTCTTCCCTCCAGGACCCCTCTGACCTCTGCCGTTATGCTCTGTGCCTTGTCCCCTACTCCTCCCCTTCCGACTGCAAGTTCACCCCTTCCCATTCATCCTCATCCTCTCTCTCTCCTTTCTTCCTCGGTTTTTACTTTGACATGCCACAACCAGCATTTGAAGTCCTCTTTATGTGACCAGGTCATGCTCGGAAGGACACCTTCGGGGTAGGGTTTCATCCATTGGCCCTCAGCTGGACCAGGGCCTCTGGAGCGTTGTGCATTCTGACCTTGTCTTCTAGCCCTGCGGCCAGATCCCGCAGACTGGCACCTGCCCTCCGAGGCTTCAAATTAGGGGCCCATGAGTGACCTCAGGATCCAAGCCATCAGGCAGAGTGCCCCCCTCTCCCCTCACCCGCCACCCATGCACCACAGGAAATCCAGACAGAGGACAGTTCCTGAGACCCCTTTCTCCAACTCCCCTGCCCCGGACAGGACAGGACAGTCTTCTGGTGAGTGGGAAGTGAAGCAAGGGCTTCTTACACTTCAGGTGCTCCCCCTGCTGGACAGGGTGGGGCAGGGCAGGCTTTGACCCTGCTGGAAGACAAGCCTCAAGAGGGCAGCTCTGGCTTGCCCTCCTCCCTCCCAGGCACAGACTCCTCGGTACCTAGTGCACAGTCCAACAAACCCATCGGTGAAGCTGGAGGGAAGGAACAATGACTGGCCCCTACAGAATCTCACGCATAGTAGGACCATAAGGAATACCAGCCAGGCAGTGGTGGTGCACAGCTTTAATCCCAGTGCTTGGGAGGCAGAGGCAGGTGGATCTCTGTGAGTTTGAAGCCAGCCTGGCCTACAGAACTAGCTCCAGGACAGCCAAGGCTAACATAAAGGAACCTTGTCTTGGTGGGCATGGGTTGGCGGGGGGCTGGGGCGTGGTGGCTAGTGAAGAGGGATGTGGGTTGTTTAAAGGTGCGGGGTGGCCCGTGCCAACCCAGTGCCAACTCCCCACAGCACATGCAACTCTGGTCCACTTGTATGCAAAGTAGTGTGACCCGCTTTGCAGAGAACAGGACTGAGACATGGAGGGCTCTCACTTGCCTGTGGCCATTTGGGCAGAGTTGGCATTCGATGCCAGCCCACAGCAGCCCTGCCTTGCCTTGCTGTCAGGCTACATGACGGCTCGGGATTTGAGCCCCCGGCCCCGCCTGAGGACTTCTGGCACGAGCCTCCCTCTGGTCCCGTCCAGAGGGGACCATTAGGCTTTTACAAGTCTCGATTTATATACTCGCCTGGGCCATGGGCCCTGCCAGGCATTTATAGGTTTCTAAGTGGTCCTGTCTCTGGGGGAAACAGGAACTGGGAAGGAGCCGCCAGCCCTCGTCAGCCAAAGCCTTCCATTCACTCCCAGGGGCCCTGCGCCTCGGGCGACTGGATCCTGTTTAAGAACACGCGTGGAGCTAGCGCCTGGGCGGCGCAGGCTGGCTTAGAGGACCAGCAAGACAACAAACAGCTCCAGGTCTCCAGGTCCGAGACGCCTAGCTAGACTCGTGTAATGCAGGCTGAGGTCTGGTGGGAAGGGGCCTGGGGCTATGTGCACACTTACTCTTTGATTGCTCTGTCATTGGTTCCATTGGATGCAAAGAGCCGGGCCTACAGTTGGCCTTTAATAAATGCTTTCTCGAATTAATTTGCCACATCGACAGTCAAGGCCGGGGAAGGTTCCAGGCTCGCCTGGAGAAGCATGGAAGTTTGTTGGTAGGTCTGGCCCTGAGATTCCCAGAGCAGTGTCCACGCTGACCGGTCAGCCCAGCCCAGCCTGGGACCTCAGCTCACAAATTCCAGCTGTGCTCTCTGGGCTTTGGTTAGGCCGTGCTGGGGCGGACCGTGAGAAACCAGGTGTAACGGCCTTGGGTGGAGCCGGGGAGAGGCAAACGTTGTCTAATGATCCTCGAACCGCCGACTTCCTTACATCCCGCTTGGCCCACGAAGCGAGAGGATGGCTGCCCTGGCCATCCTCCTGTCCATCTGATAAACCTGGCAGAGGGCTTCAGTGCTCGGCACCAGACGTGGCCCCCACACGACCTCCCTTCCCTGAAGCTTGCAAACCTCTGTCTCCTCTCCTAATTTCTTTCTGTGTACTTGGTGTGCTCTTGAAATCGTCTCCACCGTGGAGCCCTTTTAACGACCGCTGGATACAGGCCCAGACATGGGTATTTCAGTGTCTACCCACGGAGGTCAGTAAGTTGGGGAGGGGTGTGGGAATGCTTGCCAGACACGGACAGCCAGGGGGGGTGGCTGCCAGCTCCCAGGCCCAGGACGTTCCCAGGCAAAGCCACCACGCCCAGTTCAGCGGTCTCCCCTCGTCACGCTGCCTCAATGCCATCTACGGTAGCCAGGAGCCCACCTCGGCCTCCCCAACTTTCAGACCTTGCTGCTAACAACAGGACTCTCTGGAGCCCCTCTTCAAGCTGAGCGCTCGACAATCCCTTCAAAAACCAGGTTGGGGAGAGGGGAGGGGCCACCTAGGCTCAGAACCCCAGGCCAGATCTCCTGGTTCCTGAGCCTCCCCCCCCAATTGCCTCGACTCCTCCTCCAGAAACAAGCTCTCTTGCTTAGCAAACCAGAAATGAAAGAACTGCCTTAGCTCACAGGACTGCATGGCTAACATGCTACAATGCTACTTATTGGTGAGAACGGTCATGCTTTCCTCTGCCTAGGTCATGAACAAGACAAGCACGCCTGCTCTTTGCATTTTATTTGGCAACTGTCCAGAAATTTCTAGCCAGAGAAACTAGGTAAAAAAGAAAAGAAAAAAAAGACACCCCATTTTTTTTTGTTTTTTTTTTTTTGTTTGTTTGTTTTTTAAAAAAGAGAAAACTATCATAGATCCTTGTATGCAGAAAATCTTAAGGAGCATATGTACGCCTGTGTGTTCACACACACTCACAGGCATACACCTACACCTCTTTAAGCTAATAAATTGACTGATCAAAGTCGCAGGTTGCAAGATCAACTCACAATCATTCATTGTATTTATATTTGAAACAAACAGTCCAAAAGTGAAATTGAGGGAAAACTTCATGTAACATAGCACTGAAGAGAACAAAATGGCAGGGGTTGGTGGTGATGTCTTTAAGCCCGGCGCTCAGGTTGGCAGAGGCAGGCGTATCACTGTAAGCTTGGGGCTAGCTTGGTTTACATAGCAAGTTCTAGGACAGCCAGGGCCACAGAGTGAAACTTGCTTCCAACCTGCCCCACAAAATAGTCACCGATTTAAAAGCCCATATTCTGAAGACTGCAAGCATCGCTAAGTAATTGGAAAGGCACCCCACATTCACTGGTCAGAAGACCAGTTCTTAGCACATGGGCGTTCTACCTGATTGACCTGCAGGTCAGAACAGTCCCTCCCCGAGCCACAGCTGGATTCATGGCAGAGACAGCCCATCGGATCAAGAAATTCACCCGAGGACTCATACAGGCCATAGCGTAGCCCGAGCAGGAAGAGGTCGGGACTCCCGCATTGGTTTCCAAACCTGATCCAAAGCTGAGGGAACCAAGGCGAAGCCAAGGAGGCGTGAGGGAAGCGCAGTCAAGTGGAGAGCTCGCGGCACGCCTCCACTCCCACGGCCGATTGGTTTCTGACAAGCGCCAAACAATTAACTGAGGAAAGACTTTTGTGTGTGTACAAGATCCGCTGAATACCCATGCACAAAAGAACGAACTTGGACTTTGATCCTAAACTGTATACAAAAACTTAGCTCAGAACAGACCAAAGACCAAATAAAAGCATTAAAATCATAAAGCTCTCGGGAAACAATATTAGAGGGATTCTTGGTGACTGTGGCAATGGTTTCTTAAACCTGGCACTGAGAGCCCTGTCATTAACAATGTCACACTGGACATCACTGAAATGAAAACTCCTTGTGCATCAAAGAACACCATCAGGAAAGCAAGAGAAAAAAATTGAAAACTGTGTGTCTTAAGGAAATTATGCCCACAATAAGAACGCTTATAACTCAGCACTTTTTAAACACGTTTTAAATGGGTAAATGATTTGAATTGCCGTTGCTCTGAAGAATGAAAAGCGGCCCTACCTCGTTAGACACCGGGGCAACATACATGCATATCCTCCTGGGACACTGCTGTGGCCTAAACCACCTAAAGCCACCGCAGACATGCTGGCAAACAGCGGAGGACCAGAACTTCAGGGGCCGCTGTGGGGGGTGTGGCACGGTGCGGTTGCTATGGAAACGTCCTGGCAGATCCTCAAAGGGGTATTGGAGAGTTTCTAGATGACCCAGCCATTTTACTCTGAAATGAAATAAAAACCCCAGAGAAATTAAAACGTGTTTACAGAAAATCTTTTTTTTTAAAGATTTGTTTGTTATTTATTTATTTTACGAGTGCTCTATCTGCCTGTACGCCTGCAGGCCAGAAGAGGGCACCAGATCTCGTTATAGATGGTTGTGAGCCACCGCGTGGGTGCTGGGAACTGGGACTGCGGCCAGAGCTCTTAATTGCTGAGCCGGCTCTCCAGCCCCATTTGCAGAAAACCTTGTGCTCAGATGTTCGCCAGCCCTCAGGCGGAAGCGAGCTAAGCACCCATCAGCAGCGAGCAGATAAACAGAGGCAGTCCATCCACACGGAGGAGTATTATTCAGCAATGAAAAGCAACCACGCACGAACAGGTGCGGACACGTGGGGGAGAGCCCGCAGACGTGGGGTGGAGGGGGAAAGCGCAGGCAGGGGAGGCCACACACCACATGGTCGAGTCACAGTGGCAGGCCAGCACAGGCGAGGCCATAGGGACAGAAAGCAGGGCCCAGGATTAGCGGGGTGGGAGAGTGTGGTAGTTACGGGCACAGGCTTTCCCTGTGCGGTGATGACAGTGGCCTAAAACCCACTGTGATGAGGTTGAATAACTCTGAACGCTGGAACCACCGAACTGGACAAAGTATATGGAAATTGCATCTCAATAAAGCCTCTATTTAAGAGAAAGAAAAAAGAAATCTGTGCTGAACTTGTTCCTCACGGAGCTCCTAATAGTGACAGAGCCATGCGATCTACTTAACAGCCGCTCTGGCCGCAGCCCCGAGTGACTAATGTGGTATTTTTTCCTCTGGTGCTGCCTTTCTCTTCCTTGGTCACTTTGGAGACAGAAAACGAACAGGTTAGGCACTAATTGGGGGAAAATGGAGCCTTCTCCCGTGGAAAGGGATAGGCAGAAGGGTGAGCCTCCCTGCATGGGATGAGGCCCAACTCTTTCCATGAGCCAAAGTCACTCGAGAGGAGAGCCTTGGCTCTGGAGAGGTCACAGGGAAACACAACGGAAGGCCTTCGTGCAGGCTCAGGGCTGCTAGAAGGAGAACTCTGGGCTCTTGCCAGCCCCCGCTGCCCTAGGACGTCACACAAGCTAGGCCCGTGTTCTGCCACTGGGCTATAGCCCCCGCCCTTTTAAGGTTTACTTTCTGAGTCAGGGGCTCCTTCATGGTCTCCACACAAGGCGGGAATTTGTCATCTTCATGACTTTACCTCTTGGCTAGCTGGCCTATGCCACGAGGCCGAGAGCCCCAACTGTCTCTTTCCTTCTCCAGGGAACAACCTGTGAGAAAGGCCGACCCGTGAGCAGCCACGCAGGGTAGGGTGGGACCTCAAGGGGCCGGGCCCCTCCCTCCAGGGCTGGTGAAAGAGTTTGGATGGCCTCCCTGGGCTCTTCTGGGTCTGCCACATCTCAGAGCCTGTCTCCACCTCCGGATCCCTGAGTAAGAATCCCAGGAGATAAAAACGGTGTCACGAGCTTAATGGAGCACTGGGAACAGAGCGAAGGCTGCGTAAATCGTGTCTGCTCCAGTGACGACGATGACGGTGACGTTTCCTTGGCTTCCCCGGACGGTCTGACAGGAGCGAAGTGTAGCTGAAATGGCTGAATGTAACAAAAAGCTACGAGAACTGGGCAGGCCAGCGGAGGCCATGGCTCCAGGCCGAGGAAGGCTCCCGCTGGGCATGTGCCCACAGGAACCAGCACTCAGGCACCCACTATTGGAAAAAAAAAATGGGGAGAGGTAGAACAGGGGTCGGTGGAAGGTAGTGAAATGACTCTCAGACTCCCTGGTGCCCCTAAACAGCAAAGAGCCAGCCCAACACCCCCCACACACACACAGACACTCACTCACCTTCCTTTCTTTTAAGACCAGCAGGAGAGGGGTGGGAGAAACCTCTGTACTCCAGGGCCTGTGGGACAGATGGCTGAGCACACACGCGCGCGCACGCGCACACACACACACACACACACACACACACACACACACACACACGACAGTCAACCTATGGATGCCCTGGGCAGCATCGACTGTGACAGCAGGAAATGTGACCTAGGGCTGTAAGACGGGGTTGGAAAGAACTATCTTTGAGGACATGGGACAATGGGACTGTGAGAAAGAAAGCTGTTATCAACTGGGAAACCAGTCAAAGGGTGAGAAAAAAAAAACCAGAATACCTTACTGAGCTGGTTAGCTATTTACCAACTCGTGGTAACATATATCTGGAATACGGACCCAACGGAAATGTGTATGCGAGAGCTCCCAGGAGGTGGGGTGGGGTGGGGTGGGGAGGGGAGCATGAAGAGAAAGGCAGTGTTCCCCAACCTCCTGGAGACCCTTGGGACTGTCTCCGGGGAGTAGCCCAGGACTGACACATTGTTAGCCGGCCTGGGGCTATGGGTACAGCCACTCCGGAAAAGGAGATGAGGATTGGAACTGCGGAAGTATGACATTTTGAAACATCGCTATTTGTATTGCTTTGAGAAAAACGGGTATCCATGGTACATGGGTGCAAGCAATCTCTCTTAGCAAGAAGGGCGATGCATGAGGCTCAGCAAACCTAACCGTCCTCAGGTGGACAAGCCAGGACAGGAACTGGGTCACGCCGTGCTCAGTGGCTCCCGGAAACACTAGCGATGCTCTAGGACAGGCAGGGAGAATGGACGGTTTGCTCCGGAGCTGGCTCCACCCTCCAGTGCTGGAGACAGTTTAAAACCGTTCAATCCTGTTCCCCGTCTGCGAAGTTAGCAGAGGGCAGGAGCGACAGATGCCCATGATTTGTGTGTGTTTGATCCTAAGGCTTTACTTTCAAAGAGATGGAAAAAAAATATGGGACCCGGGGAAATTCCTCTCGTTGACCGTGAATTCTCGGGCCACGGAGCAGTGGAGACGGTTTCCATAATGTTTCACCTTATTCTGTACAGGTTCCCCAGCAGCCTTTGATGCTGCCGTGAAGAGGGGCCCCAGCGCCATCCCACACCACACTTGCCCGGAAGCGTCAGCTCCCACCACACCTCCCTCCGATCTGCATTCCTCAGGGCAGGTGGAGGAGGGGGTATTTGGAGGTGTGGGTTTTGGAGGTACCAGGGTTCCTGCTGGGAGTGGACACCGGAAATTCATCAGCCATTGGCCTCATAACCTGGCAGGGGTTAACCCTGTTGAGCGGTATCAAGTTCAGAGGCCTGAGTGAAGCATTGGGTCCCCACAGAGATGCCCTGTCCCTCCTCCCTCCCTGGACCATTGCTCGCTGGACACCCTGATCACACTGTCATCCATTTCCCTCTAGTCAGACCTGCGCCATGACGAGCTCTGAGCTCCTCCGCTGGGACAGCAGGGTGTTAATTCTTGAATAAAAGAAGGGAGCAGTGAGCATTTCCGCCTCCCCTCCCACAGGCTTATCAAATGTGGTGGCCACACCCTCCTTGCTTCAGGGTCTCTTGGGGTGCCTGCTACAAATACAAATTTCTGACCCATCTAAAGCCTACTGGTGCCTAAAGCCCCTGCCTCAGGCTTGCTGCCTTCCCAGAGGGCAGAGGGTCATGCATTGTCCTACCCTAACCCTGAGTTCCTGCCTGAGTACTGGCAGCAAGTAGGGAGAAACAGAGCCCACCCAGCCTCAGGCCCAGTGCTCAGCTTCCCTGATGTGGGGACTGGGGGTGAAAGCACAGGGTTCCCCTTTCCTCTGTATTATGGCGGTCAGCCTCCCCCCTAAACTCCCAGGAGGAGAGAAGGAAGGACCAGGAGGCCCCCTAACAGTCAAAAGCTGAGGCCTTGGGTGGGCAGTGGACAGAACGAACAGGATGACTACTGGGGGGGGGGTGGCTGGGGCATGGTGTCTTCTCCCTGCCTGTCTGCCTTCCATCACGGGCAGGAGAGGTCCGCTCTAAGCAGACTTTTCCCAGCTTGGAAAGGCTGAAGCAGTAAATAGAAGGTGGTACTCAGGAGCCTTGGGTTGGGTCCTAGCGGCCCCTTGTGGCCGTTCCTCCGGCCTTCTCCACTGGCTGGCACACGGTGGCAGGAGGAAATCCAGGTCCTTTACAGGACGTCCAGGGCCGGGCAGTATGGTGAACTTGGCCAGAGGGCTGCAGCCCCTTGACCTTGACCTCACTGCTGGCTTGGGACACGCCCCTAGGTAGAGCCAAATGAATTGTCAGAGAAGCTTGGAGCTGAAGGAGTCTCTGGATTCTGCCTTGCTTGAGCTCTCGGCCACCCAGGTCCTTCTCATTCCTTCGCACACAGGCTTTGTCTCCTTCTCCCCAAGATTCCTCATCTCAGGGACCCCTGTGACAACTGACCACACACACATACACACTCACATACACACAAATGCAGACACACATATACATACAAACACACACATACACATGTGGATACACATACATACATACACCCATGCAATGCAGAAGAACATACATACACATGCAGATAAACATACATGTATACCCACAGACACACAGACAGCGACACACACTCATATGCCGTAGACTTCTTTACCATTTATTACTATTTGACCACTTACAGCTCAAAAAAAACAATTTTATTTTTTTGGACAGCGTCTCAGGAATCAGCCTTGGCTGTCCTGGAGCTCTCGCATGTAGACCAGGCTGTCTTCAGACTTGCAGAGATCTGCAGATCTGCCTGCTTCTCCCTCCTGAGTGCTGAACTTAAATGCACCATCCGTTATGCCTGGCCTCCAGCTCACGTTTCAGAGGATGAATTCACAGTCACTTGTGTTTCCTTCCTGCCCCAAGGAAGGAACTCTCCACTGTTCTTACTCCCAAACCCAGTGGGCGCTGCATAGTCCCATCCCAGCAGCTGGCCCCCTGCCTCCTGGAAGCACTGCCCCCTTCCTGCTTGGCTGCATCTTTCCCAGGATGCACCTGTCGCTGTCTGTACACAGGCCTGGCCTGGCCTGTGCTGGCAGGGGCATCCTTCTCAGTGTGGTGTGCCCTCCTAGGCTTGGCTCCAGGATTACCCTGCCCTGCCAGCTAGCTCTTCAGACTCCACAGCCATGACCTTTTGCCCACCCTCACATTCTAGTCAGAGACCAAGCTCTGCCATGGTTCCTGGCTGAAACTCCCTTGAGAATGAACCTGAGTGGGCCCTAAGTGACTCAGGGGACCCCAGAGCCACACACCGGATGCACACGTATGACCTTCCTGGCCGTCCTTCTTGCTGTGTTCACAGAGTCTCCTGGAGCTGGGATAGGAGGAGACAGAGCCCCGAGCCCCCCTGGTTAGCAATAAAGAGGAGGGTCTGTCCAGCTCATCACCCAGGACCTCTCCGCACAGCACCCCCAAGCCATGCCAAGCCACCCTTTGTGGGGTGTGATGGGAAGGTGTGTGGGGGGGTGTAAGCGGATCCGTGTACCTGTGTGTGTGAGCCTGTGGAGGCCACCTCATGCCCTGTCCTACCTCTGATTCCGGAGCTAGGCCAGCAACCATCAAGCCGGGGGGTGGAGGGGTCCTTGTATTTCCACCCTTCCCCCATAGCACTGGGGTGTCGGGCATGGTGGCCATGCTCAGCTTGTAACCCTGGACCTGGGAACCCTAACTGAGGCACGTGTTTTTGCTCTGCACAGCCGTCCCTCCAGCCCTACAGCCATTTCAGTCTCCAACACCAGCCTCGTTTCCCTCCAGAAGCCCTTCCGATTGCCCAGGCTGAGGCAACTCATCCTGCAGGGCTGGGTGCTGCTTGCTTCCTTCCTTCCTTTACATCCTCAGATGTGAAAGCTCCTTACCCACCTCAGACCCTTCCCACATACCCCTTTTTCTTCCAGGACCCATTTCTGTCCCCTCTATCCCCATTTTTATTCCAGACCCCTTCCTGACTCTTCTTAACTGGCCAGTGGCCTCCAACTCTCAGACCCTTGTCTTCCTCCATCCAAGACTGCCTCTCTGGATGGTCCAGCCTGCACTCACACCTGCCTCCTAGAGAAGTTGACAGCTATCCGTTCCTCTGCTGGCTCTACCGGGGAGGGATTTGCAAGTGTGCGGCCTGCACAGCATCTAATCACTTGATTATTATCCCTGTCTTACACGTGGAAGCGAGGCTCTGTGTGCCGGGCCAAGTACTCAGTGTGTGCTGGGAAGGGCTTTCCCAGACCAGGGTTCCGCAAGAACAGCCGTTCCAAATGTGGTTTAAATGGAAACCAGCCTGGGAGCTGCCCCACCCCCCACTGGCTCTGGATGGAGGCGGTGCATCCCCTTTCATGCTGTTTATTCTTTTGAACAAATTGTGAGTTTTACAAGACATTCAAAGCCGGTGGTGGCAAACACATGTTCCCATGGTGAGTGTCGTTTGGCTATGAGTGCAACAGGCGGCCACACAGCGCCCTCCCCTCCCCCCCACTGGGTTCTGCTCTTCCCTGTGAGGTTCACATCTTGCTACGGCAAAGGCCACCTCCGGAAGAGGCTGTCTCCACCTCAGTGTCCCTTTCACATCCCTGGACCCCACACTCACAGCTCCGCAGAGGCTGAGGGAGAGCGCGGCATGTCTGCTTAAGAGAGAAGGGAACGGGTGTATGGGAAGAAGTGACCGGACCAAGGGCGTGCGCTGCTCCGGTCTCCTAGCTCCAAAGCCAGGGCCTCTCTCTTCCCCGGAGCTTTTTAAGTCAAGGCAGTGGTCCCTTATACCCAGCCCACTGTCCTGAGTGAACCGGGGTTGTCCCTGGAATTCACTCATCTCTCAGGCCTCAGTTTCCCTTTTAAGAATAAGAGGATGGGCCCTCAACTCCATATGTTTCCAGGGAAAGGGAACACTCCCTTCACCATGCACCTCAAGCTGTCAGGCTACCCCCTCTCTGAAGGGATGACTGTCCTGAGAGGCTCTCCTCCCCTGTGCCACAGGAATCCTCAGACACACTCAAGGCAGCTCAGGTGGTTTTAGTCCAGGCGAATTCCCCGGTCGGAACGGAGTTTCAAACTTAGGAAACACACCCCGTTACACACAGAGAAGCCTCAAATACGCTCCATCCCCTGAGCTCTAGGGGATAAATCTGGGCAAACCATTTGTCTTACAGTTAGCCCCATGTGGCAGTAGCAGCTCCTCAGCATCCTCCATGCCCCTCCCCTCCCTAACATCCTCAGCAGGGCATTCCCACAGATCCCTAAAACCTTATCACTCACTCATTCCCACAGATCCCTGAAACCTTATCACTCACTCATTCAGAGCTCCAGCCGTATCTGCACAGCTCCCCCGACCCCATGCCAGACCATGCCTGAAGATTTGGGGGTTTGTTATGCCTGATTCTAGAAGCTGCATGGCCAGGTGGGGTAGAACAAGCATCTGAGGAGTTGACTCTGATCTGAAATCCGGTGATTAGAGGAGGGGAAAGAAAGCATATGGGGGTGGGGTGGGTGGGTGGGGGAAGCAGCCACAAAGGTCTTAGCACAGAAAAGGCCTCAGGGGACTGCAGGGGGAGGGAGGAGGAAGAAGAGATGACAGGGATCGCAGGCCACTCCCAGCCAAGCCTGCGCTGTGGTTGTCCTGGTGAGAGAGTGCAAGAACCCTGGGGTGCTCAAGGAGAGGTTTATACAGGAAGTGACTTGCCACCCACACAGCCTGTGAGCAGTGCCCTCTCCCAAGGAAATGTTGGCTCCAAAGACTACAGCCTGAAACAACTTTTAACAGACCCTTCAGGAATATGAGCAGATGTGGTGGTGTTTTAAAAAGCAAGAAAGTGCGTGAGGCTCCTGCATTCAGGACACTGGATGCCACAGATCAGGAAGTGAGAGCAAGATGGGGAGCCACAGGAGGTGGTGGTGGGGTCACTGTCAAAGACCAGGCCTTGTCACCTGGAGCTTTGGATTGACGAGTGCTCATCACATAATAAAAACAAAGAGAGCTTTGGACCAAGGCTGAACGTGCAGAAGGTTCGGAACCCCAGACAGCAGGGTGGAGAACCACTGAGCCGCTGGGGGCCTGAGGGAGATTTGACCCGTTTATAAACGCCACCCTGACTGTGTGAAGAATGGGGTTGGAGGAGGGAGGGACAAGAGCTCTGTCTTGCCCTGCTGATCTGGAGGTGGGGGCGGGGGGCTGCTTACCCCAGCTCTACCTCTCACACACACAAAGCCACACACTGCAGTGTTCTGTGGCCCGAAGGCTGATCCCTAGAGACATACATCGTGGCTTTCACCTGAAAACAAGACGTCAAATTTGGAGTGTCTCCCCTAAGACAGATCCATGGCTGTGCCTTCACCAACTGCTACTAAGCAAGAGGCACAGTGAGTGCCAAGGGACCTCTTTGGGTCTTAGATGCTGCGTCCAGCATGCATGGGACACCCTTGGCTCATCCTAGGGGACCGATAAAGCAGTTTTCAGTGAGCTCACACATAGCTGTTAGGTTCGGGCTACAATGCCAGCTGTACAGAGGTGGCCACGAGGCACCTGTCAATGCCAGCTGCCCTGTCCAAGAGTTTTATAACTGATAGGACTCAACAGAGAGTGTCTGGGAAGGCAGGTTAAAGTGAGGCCTGGGGCATTTCCCTCACAGCGGAGGCACAGATCTCTGAGATTTTCGAGCCCACTGAAAACCACTGGGCTGGCCACACGGCCCTGCCACAGGTTGATACCTGCCCAGAGAACCCCCACGGCTGTGTGACCCAGATGCTGAGTTCCTGTTGCCTAACTACCCTGAAATCTATCCTCCTACATACCGTGACCGTGTCCAGGGACTCATTGGGCCCCTGGTTTCTGGTGAGGCTCGGCATGGAAGAGCCCTGGCTCGATCAAGACTGGAGTGTGACAAGAAATGGCATCTCCTCCTCCAGCTCATACCCTGCAGGATCCTCCTGGCTGGGAAGTCACTGCTGCCTCGTGGCCACCTCTGTACAGCTGGCCTTCCAGGGCTCTTGACACTGGGCACTTCCTGTGGGTTTCCTATTCCCTGCTAGGGCTCTTTATTAGCTCTTTCACAAACCCACTGCGAGCAGCTTCATTTGACTGTACTCCATGATTCCTGCTGGGACCCGGCATGATGTAAACCGAGGGCCAACGTGGGTCCCAGTCCACGGCCCCAGTGTACATGGCTCTGTGAGACCCTCTCTTTGAGCCTTGAGTCCCAGGACGATGGAACACCCACTTCAAAATTGCCAGACTCTGTCATGGCGGACTGGAGAGAGATCGTCCTGCTGGCTTTGGAGAAACAGCTGCCATGATGAGGCCACCAGGCAAAGACCAGACAGTACCCTCCCAGCTGGCTGCCAGCAGGAAATCGGGACTTCAGGCTACATTCAACTTGAATGGACCCGGAAGAGGACAGGATGGCCATCCATACTGAGACAGCTGCTCGATTTTAACCAAGACCTAAGACAGACTTTCCCCCAGTTCCTGATACTAATAAAAGGAGACCGAGACAATAAACTAGCGTTGGTTCAAGTCACCGTGCTGGCAGTCATTTCTTAGGCAGCAACAGCAGTTAATACCCTGGCTTTTACCTGCTGCCTCAAATCACAGCATCCCCACTGCAAAGTGCTGAGTCCATACGCGATGGGACCAAAGGTGGGGGCCACCTGTGTGGCTGCTTGGCCCAGACTCCCCGGGAGCCTGTTCTTGCTGCTTTCCCCATCTCTTCCAAGGAATTCCCTCTGGCTGGTTAACAGAAGAAAAACCAGTGAAAGACTGGTTTACAATGGATGTATATGCTGTTTCAGACCCTGCCAGAGGCCTGGTGCTCCCCACAAGGCCTGCCCGAAAGTCAGTGAAGAGCAGACCCCTTCTACGAGCAGAGCTTGCTTCACCTGATGGTCCTCTTCAGTGGAAGGGGACCCATTCGTGGGCAGGGGCTTCTGGGTGCCCAGGAACTTGGGGAAAAAAAATGAGATTGGGAAGCTGGTGGCCAGCAGGCAGGCACATGGCTAGGCCTCCCCATGGGCTCAGTGCAAGAAGATCCTCATGGACATCAGTTAACCCCTTCCAGGCAGCCCTCTCCACTTCTGATGGGCTCGTGAATCACCATGTCAGCGAGTGAGGGGGCTCGCTCTGCCCGGGCTGCTGTAACGAAATGCTGCAGACTGGCTATCTTAAGCAAGGCTTCATCCTCAGTCAGGCCTCTTGTTCCTAGGTGGCCTGTATCCCACTGGGGGTTCCCATGACCTCTTTGTTCTGTCTGTGGAGACAGGGTCTCGCTGTGTAGCCCTGGCTGGCCTGGAACTCTCTAGACCAGGCTGTCCTTGAGCTCACGGAGATCCACCTGCCTCTGCTTCCCAAGTGCTGGCATTAAAGGTATGTTCTACCATGCCTGGGCAATAACGGAGAGAGAAAGATACCCTCTAGTGTCTTTTCTTATAAAGTCATTAATGCTACTAGATTAGGGTCCCTGTTATGACCTCATATTACTTCCTTAGAGTCACCCCGAACCCATCTCCAAGCATGTCCACTGGGGATCGGAGCTTCAGCATGCGATCTTGGGGGACACACGTATTTGGTCTGAATTTCCAAGCCTGAGACCTCCCACAGGCTTGATGACACAGACTTGCTCTCGCCAAAGCTGATTCAGCTGTTGCTGCTGCTGCCCCCACAACCAACCACACAGGCCAATGCTGCCAGTGGCTCTCAGGAAGCCTCAGCAACAGCCAGCCTTCCCTCACAAGGGGGCATCAATCAGTCCTCCATGGACCCGGGATAGAGAGTCCCCTTCCAGGTCTGAGACTTCTGCCAATGTGGCCATCTGGGGCCCTCCAGGATGGCTTGTCTGTCTCCGAGCAGTGTGGCCTCCAACCCAGGAACTCGATTAACAAAGAACGATGGTGGGGTTAACGAGCCAGGGAGGAGAGCGGCAGGGCCTGCTGAAAATGTCTCCAGCACTAGCTGGGAGACAGCTCCCCGGGAGGGAGGGGACTTGCCCGGAAGAGAGGCAGGTGCTCCAAACAAAGAATCACGCGGCCCACACGGTTTTCTTACTGCCTCGGCCACTACCTTACCTAATGTATAATTCTATGGCTCTCTGCGCAGTCGCACAGCTGGGTAGCCATTACCACGGCCCAGCCTTTCTCTCGTAATCAACCTATGGACTCTGTTTCCCCACTCTGCAGCATGGCAGATTTGCTGGAACTCTGCCCAGACTTCCTGGTGCCAACTTTGGAGCTCTCCTGCGTGTCGTCTTTTTGCTTCCGAGCATCCCATCTGAACAGCCTTCAGACGGCATCCCTTTGGCTGTCAGAGCCTGCCGGGCCATGGGCTCGGCAGCTGCAGAATTTTCTCTGCCCCTAAGTGACACAGACAGCTTCAAGCGGCTTTCCTCCGGGTTGCCTTGGCTCAGGCAGAGGCCATGCCCTCCTCGGCTTCTTGGTTTTCTCTGCCTTTCACCCCCAGCTCCCTTACCTGCCCCCACCCGCCAAGCATATCTTTTGTACATGAAACCTCATCTTGGGGGCAGGGTTTGAGGACCAACCTCAGGCAATAATCTTGGGTTCAGTACGTTGGGAAGATGGACAAGAAGCTCTGGCTCTACTGAATTAGGAACAAAGGCTACATTCTGGCCATGCTCAGCTTCCCAGGCTACTTCCCTGATGGACAAGGAGTAGCCGCAGGGGGCTAGGTGAAGTATCCTGGTCACCAGGGAACCACTGGACTCCGCTGAACACTAGTGAGCCACACTGGTGAGTACAGAACTACCCCAGCTGAGGGGCTGGAGGCTTCGAGAGGAAGCGATGGCTACTGACCCCCTTCCTGTCTGTCAGCTACAGAGACGGTGACTACGGACAGCTGATACGCCTGTTCACACGCAGGCTGGTCTCCTTCCTCAACCCCTGCCAATCTGACTGAAGTGGTACCGCCCTAAGATGACACCACGTGCATGGGCTTTGTGACCTGTTCCTCGGCCTTTCTTTGATGCCAGGATGCCTTTGCAGCTAAAGAGGCTGCGCTGACAAGGGCAATACAGATTACAGTCCCAGCTAGTCCCTTGTGCTAGGCATGAAGCCATCTGGTTTCCTTTCTCTTGTGGGGATGAAACGCTCTGAGCAAAAGCAACCTGGGGAGAAGACCGGTTTGTTTGGCTTGCATTCCCAGGACAGAACCCATCACTGAGGGAAGTCAGGGCAGGAACTTAAGCAAGAACTGAAGCAGAAACCACGGAGGACCCTGCTTCCTGGCTCAAGCTCGGTTAGCTTTCTTTTACAGCCCAGACCCACTGGTACCACCCACAGAGGGCTGCGCCCTCCTATATAAATTGGCAATCAAGAAAATGCCCCGCAGATATGCCCAGAGGCCCATCTGATTGAGGCAATTCTTAACTCTTCCCACGTGACTCTGGATTGTGTTGACAGCTGAAGCTAACTGTCTTAGTTTGGGTTACTACTTCGAGGTGATGAAACACCATGACCAAGAGCGGGTTGGGAGGGGAAGAGTTTATTTGGCTTATACTTCCACATCATAGAAGGAAGTCGGGGCTGGAACCTGGAGGCAGGAGCTGATGCAGAGGCCATGGAGGGGTGTTGCTCACTGGCTTGACCCGCATGGCTTTTTCAGTTTGCTTGCTGATAGAATCTAGGACCACCAGCCCAGGGATAGCACTGCCCAGAGTGGGCTGGGCCCTACCCATCAATCACTAATTTTAAAAAATGCTCTACAGCTAGATCCTATAGAGGCTGGTATCAAACTGACACAGAAGTAGCCAGGACAGTAAGACAAGGAATAAGGACATGGATCTGAAATGCCCTGCCCAGAGAAAGAACATTAGCTAGAAGGGAGGGTCTGGAACCCAATGCGATGCCCATACCCAGAGAAAGGCAGAGCAGGCACAAGGCAGAAACCACTGAGGACCGTGTCAGCTGGAGGCCAAGGGCAGTGATTCTCAACCTTCCTAATGCTGTGACTCTTTAATCCAGTTCCTCGTGCTGTGGTGTCCCCCAACCATAAAATTATTTTTGTTGCTACTTCATAACTGTAATTTGGCAACTATTATGAATCATAATGTTAATGTGTTTTCCAATGGTCTTACGTGACCCCTGTGAAAGGGTCGCTCAATCCCCAAAGGGGCCATGGCGCACAGGTTGAGAACCGCTGGCCTAGATGAACGTGTGCAAATGGGTTAGAAGGCCGAAAGAAGCCAGGACACAGAACAATGCTGTTGTTAGATGTGAGCCTTAGCTTCCAGCAGCCCAAGAAGAGGCAAAAAGAATGACATCCTAGGGAAAGACAGTCAAGGTACACCTGGCAGGAAGGAGAGCGGGGACTATTCCTGAGAAGCGGCTCCATGCAGCAAAGAGGCCACTGGAGAGAGGCAGCAAGAAAGTGTCAGAACAGGGCCCAAGTGGCACAGAGAAGCCGCAGTGGTCAATGTGAGAGGCTTTGTAGCTGCCATGGGGGCAGAGAGGAGGGGAGAGTGTCGGATAGCTCAGCCCTAAGGAACAGGGAGCTGCTGCCAGTGAGAACCATCCGTCTTGCCTTAAGGCCCAGCACCCAGGCTTGACACACTGTAGACGCCCAGTTAATGTACTGGCGTAGATGGAACATAGGCCCTGTCTGATGTTGCAGATGGCGACTGACATCACTCCATGACTGATGTGAATATGCCATGGTAGTAAAAAAAAAAAAAAAAAAATGTCTAAGAACCAGATGTAGAGGAACACTGACTTAATTAGTGGCTGACAACTGGAGTGGCAAGTTTCAAAGCCAGGTACGCTTCACACACCAGAATGAGGTGTGATGATCTCTCTTTTCCTTGAAGGCAGCTGTTGCAGGAAGTGCTGGACAACAGTGGGAGACAAGTCAGTGCTTGCTGGGTAACCAGACCGTACCTGGGAATGATGGCCTGTGAATGTGGGAAAACAGCCAAGTCAGGTCCAGACTGAGTGTCCCAGGGATGGATTTGCTACTAAGCTGAGGTACGAGAAAGAGAAAACAGAGAGACGTAGAGAGGGAGGAACAAATGAATGATTGAGAATGATTGAGAAGGAAAAGAAAGGAAAATTGAAAAAAAAGACAGAGAGAGAGAGCAAACAGATTTTCTGATTCTCAGTTTTAAAAGAAAAAGATGAAGAAAAACACCACCCAGCAGCTAATTGTTCACAGGCTGGTGCCTGTGCTAGCTCAAATGCAAAAGCTGACATGATAAAATGTTAGCATCCTGCGATCTGCTGTTAATAAAACGTAGCACAAAGGCACAGAGGGTCTTCACATCTGCCAGCAGGATGCTACACAGCTCAGAGAGGCCACCTACCCCACTGCTGGCTCCACAGAGCACCAGTGAAACCCAGCGCTGGGCTCAGTGAGGCTGTGTGAAGGGACAACAGGAAGAAGGAGGAGGAGGAGGACAGCTGGGACTGCGGACTGGGGCTTGCCAAGATTCCCCTTGGAGGTGGGACCACTGGCTACCCATCACTGGCTAAGGGTAGCTGGGGGCACAGGGGTCAATGCAGTGGCCCTTCCAGGAGAAACCTTGGGAAATGAAGTTAGCAGGAAAAGCAAAAGCTTAGAAACTCGTAGGAGACTGGTTACATACGCTAAGTAACTTCTACTCAATAAAGCACCACACAGATGAGAAGAATGAAGAAACAGCGTGCGGCGCCCTCAGCTGCGGCAGCCACGGTAGCAGCTGGGGGACAGGAGAGGATTTAAAGGCTCAGCAGAAAACAACAACGTCTTGATTGTCACTCACTTCTACCCATCACCCACTGCTTCCTTCGGTGATGCAAACGGGTCCTAAGTCTGAGCTGAACCACGTGTGACCTGGTCATGAATTGAAACCACAGACGTTCTCAATCACCTGAATACCCGAAGAGAGAGATCAGGGCCAGCTATTTGAAGCCACGGATAGCAAGCCACAGCTAAATCTTGTTACTTGGTGCGTTAGCCCAGAAGTGCACGTAGGCCCGTCTCTGTTTTGACAGGTGTATGAAACGTCACTGGTTTCCTCCGTGACGTCACGGGTAAGTTTTTCCACAAGCGCTGCTGAGAGAGGGATTCTGCTGGTGGACCCAGCAACGTACAAAGGTCCACGGCACAGAAGCACAGAGGCATGCAAAGTCGGTGTCCATCATCTGCTACCAATATGACTCAGATCCGAGCTGGGCGTGGTGCCACACACCGGCAGCCCGATGGAGGGGGAGGACGAGGACTGGGAGTCGAGGGGCCTTGCTTAGGGAGCGTGAGGTCAGCTTGGGCTACGTGAGACCCTGTCTCCAAGAGAGAAGGAGTGAGGAGGGGAGGTGGAGGGTGAACATGAATGAAGCTGCCTAGGGCAGAACCCAGGACTCCAAACAGGCCCTCAGACACACTCGAAATGCCGTGAAAGAGACTAGTGCAATCAGACTTCCGTATGTCCCACACTCTTCCTTCAACTAATGGAGCTCAGACAGGAAGTGTGAAACCGGACGTGAGCTCACTGGGCAGAGCACACCAGCTAAGGTGTGTGGTCCATGGCTCACGAGACCCCTGTATTGCCTCTCACAACTGTGGTGACCCTGCAATCACCTTCGCTCTAAAGTTTACGGAACTAGCTTGTGTAGGTTCAAATCCTGCCTGGAGTGAGACTGGATGAGGCCTGAGAGGAGGGAATGCTCAACTGTGTGAGAGCCACAGAGGTGGGGACCGACCCCGCTCTTACCTTAAACTTTTATTGCAAATTAGGTGGCCTCAGGTGTTGCCGAAATTTACAATTACTCAATTTGAGAGCAGCCTGGGGAGGGCTGGCAAGCTGGCTTCCTGGGCAGAAGCATTTACCACACAAACCTGAGGCCCGAGTGAAGGGGTGTGGAGCCATGGTGGTACCAGGGGAAAACAGCCTCCCAAAAGGGGCTCATGGCGCACGCATGCGCACTGACATTACCCACACGCTAGAACACCAGCAACAGGGTGGAGAACATGAAGACATGACC
Source organism: Meriones unguiculatus (assembly GCF_030254825.1). Lineage (NCBI taxonomy): Eukaryota > Metazoa > Chordata > Mammalia > Rodentia > Muridae > Meriones > Meriones unguiculatus. The sequence goes on from NC_083360.1 coordinate 85,823,844, forward strand.
GTGGGATAAGCCACTGTCGTAAGAAGCGAAACTGTTTTCTATAGCAGAGAGCAACAGTGCCCGACGGTGATCCATCCCAGCACTGAGGAGCTGAGGCAGGAGGATTTGAGCTTGAACCAAAACTGGTGTCCTTAGTGAAATGCTGTCTCAAAAACAGACAGACACAAAACTGTTTCTTAGGCTGCATTTGAACTAAAAGCACTGATATTAATTTTTTCCTCATCTTCTTTAACCTGTTTTTAAAAAGTCATGCTTGTTTATTCATCATTTTTCAAAATGAAATGAGTTTGGAAGTTGTTTTTCTTAAGGTCGATTTATTTCCATTCATGATTCTGTGTGTGTGTGTGTGTGTGTGTGTGTGTATCTGCTGAGTTCATGTGCACCATATGCATGCATGTGCTGAGGCCAAAGAGAGCTGCATCCCTTCGAGCTGGCTGTGAGGCACCCGCTGTGAGTGCTGGCATACCAGGGGAGGGGGCCCTCCGGGTGCTCTTCGAGAGCACTGAGCACTCTTAACTCCAAGCCATCCTTCCAACCTGAGTGTGGAGGTTTTGTTTGTTTGTTTGTTTGTTTGTTGTAATCATTCATTCCTGAGTAAAACCTAATTGTTGGGCTGTATTCCGCTTGCTGGCAGCCGTTGACACCTGGCTCTGGGTGGCAACTGAGCAGCAAGGCCCACGGGACCTGGAGAGGCTACCGCATCTCCCTGAGATGTCAGTGGTCCTCCCAACAAAGTAACCCACTCGGCCGCCTACAAACGTTCTAAGGACAAGAGGTCACTGTGTAAGCCTCCATTTTGCTGTCTGTTTTGAGTTCCTGAATCCTCAGCACACCCGAAGCTGTGTTAGCATGGGCCAGAGTGTGGACACAGCCTGGAAGAGGCGAGGGGTAAGAATGGGATCTTCCAAAACCCCAGCCTGGGTGAGAAGGAGCCAAGCGTGGTGCATTCTGTGGTTCCCCGTGAGGCAGCTCCAATCCCTGGCCCAGCAAAGTCGTGTTTACTTGTGGAGGAAGCTGGGTCTCCTTCCCAGGACTGCAGGGAGGCAATCTCACCCCTACCCCAGGCACAGGAACATTTTGCCTCCAAGGAGGGTGCAGAGTATCTCCCACCCCATTCTCAAGAAACATTGACTATCACAGCGCACTGTAGAGAAATGTACAGTAAAGCCTTTATGTCTGCCTTTAAGTGAAATGTATAGCCGGGCTTTGGTTTGTGAAATGTTTTCAGCAGAGGTGAGAAATTGTTTTGAGACTGTTTGAACCTTGAAGAAATCCTGTTTGTCTGGAGGATCTGCACTCGGGACTCGAACTTGCAGCAGCACCAGCCTCGGTCCTAAGACACTGCTGGCACAGCTAGAGTTCTCACTTCTGATTGTGGCCACGGTCAAAGGGACTGAGATTTGTGTGGGTTGTCTGCTCCTGAGGGCAGCAAGCACAAGATAACTTTGGTAGATGACCCTTTCCTGGCCCCGGTTAACCTTGTAATATGGTGGAATAAAGGAACTGGAGTGAGCTAGCTGGGTGCCAGTCTTTTCCAGGAAGGCTAAACCCCTCTGCTCCTTGGGAAAATGAAGGCTTAGCACGTGGGTGAGCGCCTCTCTCTACTGCTGCAACCTATGGCCAACACCAGCCAAGAGTGGACAACTTCTCGTCAGAGAAATGCTGAGAGCCGTCCTTGAAGGACAGCTTTGGAGGTCACGTGCTGCCTTCACTCCATCCTGGCCACAAGAACACACACAGTCAGGTGACAGGGGTGGTGTCTGACACCTTCTGAATGCACGTGGAATTTCGTGGCTCTTCCCACGTGGGCGCCCTGTGGTGTCTAAAGTAGGACCGCTACTCCAGGATTCTCTCAGGCCCTCAGTGCGGTAGTGAGCAGTGCAGTGAGTGGACAATGAGGCCGGTGTCCTCAGGCCACTTAGCTAGGGGTGGCAAGTGGGTGTCCCGAGTCCCAAAGTCTTCAGGATGACAAGCTGTACCAAACGGACATTTAACCTCTACGCCTGGCCTGGGGCGGGGGATGTCACGGCTTCCTCCCCCGCTTCTGCTTGGGGCTCTCTTGCTTGCAAACTGTGGCTTGGATAAACTGCTCTCTCTTCACTTCCCTTTCCCCAGACTCTCCTCCTCGGACCCCTGAGAGCTCTTAGCGGAGTAAAGATGTACCACGAGGGATGCGGCAGAGGATGACTAGAGCCTCTGCTCCCCTGGGAGTCCACAGGACGTCCTGAAATTCACTCACTCGTTTACAACAGGCCCCACAACTGCTGGACTAACCAACGCGCAGGCCACGGACTAACGAGGCCTCGTTCCTGCCTCCGGTAAGCACGAAGTCTGGGCGAGGACAAGTCACTGGTCCTCCAGAGCCTCCTAACCCGGGCTTGGAGGTGCAGGGGCACAGACGCTGTCTTTGGGAATAACTAGAGAGGGTGACGGGGTGACTCGCACGCACGCGCAGACGCACAAAAGGCGCGGACCCCCGAGAGAACACTCGGAGGGTGGTATTCGAAGGCGAAGAAGAATGGTTTGCGGAGAGGCCGGCGATCACGCGGATCACACAGCGCAGCTTAGGGCTCGTCGTTCTTCCGGGGAAACCCGATTCCTTGAGCTACCCCGGCGGAGCAGCAGGGAGCTGCGCCTCCTCCACAGAGACGGTCGCTAGGCAACCAGCCCCGCCTCCAGTCGCGACCCGCTCGCCCTCTCGCGGCGTCACCCTGCCACTACATCCGTCGCCGATCCCAAAGAGGGTTCGGGAGTCAGGCTAGCTTGCGAGGAAAGGCAGCAACAAGCCGGGCTTTAGTGCCCTTGCTGCTGTTGGGCCAGCAGGGTATTCGAGGACCGTGGGCTGTGTTGCCCTGGAGGCTTCAGGGTGCATGCGGCCCCCACTTGGGGAGAGCCATGACTGTGAAGGGCCTCACGGAGTAATAAAGGGCAGCTTCAGACTGACAGACTGAGGCCCTGAGGCCTCACAGGAGGAAGGCAAGCCTCCCACCTCAAATCACTGCGTGGGTAGCATTGCAACAAGCTGCGTGCCTTGCTTGGTACCCCAAACTAAAAGATGTTGAGCCGCTTCTGAGGTAACTGAGAAACCCTCCCGACTTTCTGGGCTCCTGTGGTGGGCAGGAAACCCTACAGAAGGGACATTTCTCGGAAAGTTAGTACCCTTCCCCACGAACCCCACAGCCTAAGCTAGCATCCGCTCCTCGCGTTAGTCTGGGTGAGGGTCCAGGTGCAGTTGGGACACTCGCTGTCTTGTGCATTCGTGCTGATCAGACACGGAAAACAGCTTACAGCACTTAGAGGAGCCCAGCTGGGAAATTCTTCAAAATGTGGACTCCCCACAATGTAATAATAATAATAATAATAATAATAATAATAATAAATAAAAAAGCTGGGTCACTGACTTGACTCCATTTTGCTGTACCGATGGGCCAAGGGTCCTGTGAAGACAGGATAAGTGAGGCTACGTGGGGAAGGCAGGCCCGCGGCCTGGGAGGGTAGGGCCAGCACTGGGGAGCCTGACAGTCCAGTCCACGGGCCAGCCTGGTGCAGATTCACTGCAGCACTGGCTCAGGCTGAAGTCAGTGCTGCCTGGCAAGGCCCCAGATTCCCTTTTACAACCGGTCTGCTCTTGGCCCGGGAGAGCACTTTGCGAAGCAGAAGCTGACTAGCTCTCACAATAGTGCCTGTGGTACAGCCTTCCAACAGGACAGGCCCTGACTTACGGTCCTCACCATCACAATGTTGGAAATAGGGAACCACTACCCAGTGACCTTGATGCCCCTGTCCTAGGGCCTAAAAAAATGCTTGGACTCTTGTAGATTCTTGGATGCAGACAAGACAGCATGGGTACCAGCCTTCTCCTCATCCTAGGATCATTCAGTCCAGCTCCCTCTTTCCTGCTGGCCCCACGGGGACACTTCCCTATTCTTTACCTCACTCTTGCACCCCAATTCAACTGTCTGTCCCTCCTAATGTGCCATGACTCTCATTGGACATTGCTGGGTCCAAATCCAGTTGAGAAAGGCTTTTTTTTTTTTTTTTGGTTCGGGTACCTGGAGCCTCACACTGAGTTTTATCCCCAGTCTGCGACAGGGTTGCTTTGTAAATGAAGGAACAAGTGTTAAAAGAGGAAAGCAGCTTGGGGCCCTTAAATAGCAGAATAGGATCAAGTTCTGTTTTTAAAAACCATGTTCCTCTGCAGAGACCGTAAAAGGAGCTAGAGTAGAGAAAAATACCCTTGACATTTCAAAAGCATTTATATCCACTTCCTTAAACTCTCCCTGCTTAAAATTGTGACAGAAGCTGAGGCTGGAGGATCGCAAATTTGAGGCTAGCCTGGGCCACTTGGTGAGACCCTGCCTCAGAACCCACCCTGCCTCAGACCATCCCACCTGAGTCCTAAGCTCAAGGGAAAGAAAGGTAGAAGGGGGAGCAATTGCAAAGCCTGAACCCAGGCACCCCATACTCCCCTGCCCAGCAGCCTTCTGTGAGGCTTAAGCAGAAAAGCCTTCCACAAGGATTTATAATGCTCATTTTATTCAACACTCAACCATCCTCGGAGAACAGATTGCCATTTTCTGCTCTGAGAACCCTTCCCTACATAAGAACATCCAACACTGAAATCTACGTTTTTGAATGAGAAAGGATGCCTAGCATTGCTTGAGCTTCAGGAAGAACTGACGTGCCTCAGTTGTCAGGATGCTCACCAGCTGGAACAGGACAGGGCAAAGGTGGGATGCTGTGGAAACTGCTGTCGACATCCCAGTCCCCTGTACCAGCCCTGCATAGCCGATGGTGCCCAGCCTTGGGGATCAGGCAAAGAGGGCAGAAGGCTGAAATGGATGGTGCCCCCTGCCCTGAGTGAGGCCTGGGGAAATCAGAGGCCACCTCTAGAGGTAAATTTCATAAGTGGCATGACCCAGGATGGTTAAATTCATTCCTAAACGTGTGTTTCGCCAGCCCCCACTCTTCAAAGGCCCTGCCTCACCCCAGACACGCTCTCCCTTCATACACCACTTCAACACCCACACGGGATCCAGAGAACTTGGAGACCACCTTCCCCCTTCTATCTTGAAATCGGAATTAGCTGCCAGCTTACACCTATCAACACCCTTCCTCCCTATATAACAAGAACACAGGTGAAACAACATTGCTGCTGTTTATGCCGCCCCCACCCAGTGGCCCTCTGGGTGGCCTGCAGCTTAGCTGGCCTGCTCCTGGGAAGAGCGCTGGCTGGGATCACTGGGCACCTCTGCATTCTGGTCATCTGTAAAGGACAAAGAGAGCAGCCCGATTTAGAAAGAGGTGAATCGCCTGTTCTCAGGTGCAGAAGCTCTATGAGGCATTTCCCGAGGAACAGACTTGAATGTCTCCCCCGCCCCCCCCCCCGCCCTTGCCCCGGGGCCACCCAGCCTGGCTGTTCGTAGCTGATTTCTCCCAGCTATGAATCTCCGCTTGCCCTTCTGTAACAGGGTGACGTGTGAACAGTAAGGGGCAGCTAATTTCATGACTGCCTTGCTGGCTTCTGTCTGTACTGTATCCTCACAAGGATCTCATGAGGCAGAGATGATTATTTGTCCACTTTGGCGGGTGCTGGGCCTGAAGCACCACAGAGAGAATGAGCTTGTCCGAGGTCACAGCGCTAGAACAGGCAAGAGCAAAGTGCCGCCAGCCAGGGTGAGCTTCAAGCCATACTCCAGCAGCCCCAAGGCAAGTATGCCACAGGCCTCCGTGTCTTTTCTGGTTAGCACCAGACTCACCCAGCTTAATAGACGGTTTTGATACTTATATTAAAGAGCTCTTTGGATTTGCCAACTTTTCCCAAATCACAGGGGGCTCAGAAGACCGAAAGGAATGAAGCCTTGGAAACTTTGAAGCCAGGCTGGGGAGATGGCTCGGTGGTCAAGAACACCACTCCTGTTGCAGAGGACCTGACTTCAGCCTCAGCATCTGTGCTGGACCACTCCTAACTGCCTGCAACTCCAGCTCCAGGGCTTCTGATACCCTTTTCTGGCCTCTACAGGCACCTGCACACATGCACACACACACACACACACACACACACACACACACACACACACACCACTCTAAAGAGAAACATTAAAGCCACAAGGGTCCTCAAAAGGAACCCCAAAATAAAGAATTGGTGTTGCTAAGTTAGGAAGATGACTTAGCAAGCGGGGGCTCAGAGCCGTGCCCTCAGCCTCACAGGCACCTGCAATCACACAAACATAAGAAATAAATAAAAATTTCAAAATCGAATTAATAAAAAAGGAAGAACTCCTCAGGGCTGGGAGGCAGCTCAGTTGCTGAACAGCTTGCCTCCCAGCGTGAGCTCCCGAGTCTGCTCCCTGGAAACCCTGAGAGGCTTGATGGTGTGAGCATGTGATCTCGGGGCTCGGGAGGTGGGGGCAGGGGGACCCCCCAGCGCCCTGCAGCCACGCTAGTATAACCGGTGAGACACCCTGTCTCCCAGGACATGGGCCGTGCTCCTGAAGGTAACGCCCCAGGCTATGCTCTGACTTCACACATGCTCCTGCTGTGGACGCTCACCGCCACGCACGTGAACACACAAAAATGAAGTCACTGAGTGTTCATGACTCCCAAAGGACTGCGGATCCTGTGAGGGCTCAGGTGTCTCAGGCAGCAATGGCAGGGCTGCCAAGCGGACAATCTAGCTCCTGTCATCCCGTTGGGGGATGACACCAACGGGGCCTACAGTGTGCTCCTGCTGTGGCTGTAGGTCCCTCCCGGACCGGAAGTCCTGGAGCCTCTGACCTCCTGAGCACCCACCTTGCCCACAGTGCTTTTAAGGAAAGCCAGTCCTGCGCGGGAAGCCAGGACTGCCCCCCTGGGGTGCACGCTTACAGGCCCCTCTCACCCCTGCTTCGGATGCGCTGACCCCACGAGGCCTCCCCCGCCCCCTGGGGGCAGCCGCGCGGCTCTCTTACTGGTGTTCTCCTTGTCGGTGTCGTACAGGATGGTCAGCGAGAAGGAGGGCGGCGACGGCGGCGGCGGCGGCGGCGGCGGCAGGAAGTGGAGGGCAGACAGGTAGCCCGGCGGGAGGAAGTGAGCCTGCTGCGGCTGCGGCGGAGGGGGCGGCAGCGGCGGCGGTGGGGAGCAGTAGGTTGGCTGCAGGTCTCTGACTGGTTCTGGCACCTGCATGGGCACACAGGAGGAGGGGTGGAGAGGGAGACCGTGAGCCACGCAGGCTAATCAATCACATTTTTTATTTCTTAAACAGGGAAATACAGATACACTGTTGTGTACCGGGCACGTGGGGGGGGGGGTGGAGAGTTGGTTCAGCAGACACCTGCCGCACGAGCCCTGGGAGCAGGGAAGCAGGCATAGCTTCCCGAAGGGATTTTGAAGACCAGAACTCCCCAGGTTCGGGGCTGGGGGGAAGGGTGATTGTCCCCTAGACGTGTCCAACTCCAGTGCCTGGGCTCTCTTGGGAAGACAGGACGACAGGAAGCAGGCGCAGTAGCAGCGAGCAGGCAAGGGTAAAGAGGGGGATGTCTCTAGGTGTCTCAAGGCAGCGGAAATAGTCTACTGGCTCTTAGGTTTGATCCAGACGCCACAAGGGCGGGAGGGGGATTCAACATTCTAATCACAAGCTCTCAGCCAAGTCTCTCCTTGGAAGACGGCCCCTGCCTGGGGCCAGTAGGGCAACTAAGCATCAAGTGCGAACAGGAACCACACCCCTAACAAAAGTGCCCGTAGACCTGTCAGTGAGAACCCTGCCCTGCATGCCAAGGAAAGGCTTCCGTGTGAGCAGATGGCATGCTCTCTGTCTGGAGGCTGGTGGCAGCTACTCTCCTGGGCTGCAACAGAGGACCAAAAGGCTGGGAGTAAACGGTGCCCTGAGAGTCAGGACCCACACTCTCCATCTCTGAGACACACTTGGGAGAGCAGAAAATACCTGGGCTTGAAGCAGGGCATCCCTGACTCCATACCAACCAGCCAAGCATCCTGAGTGCCAGATCTCACTCAAGAGCCTTGCAGCATTGGTGCGCAGCTGAATAAAGGCGGCTGTATTGCATGAGTCAAGTGCTGGAGGCCATGGAAGAGGAACAGCAAAACAGCTTTAGAACTCACAGAATACAGCCCACCGGTTAGACAGCCACCGCGGTGTGCCTTGGAGGGCAGAGCCCCAAAGGCTACGTGTCCTGAGGACTCCAGGCTGCTGTGGAGTTGTGCTCTGCTTGCTGGCTTCACACAGTCAGCACACCCCTCATAACCTAGGAGCTGTATGGAAACTCTAAGGGGCTTCCAGCCCCTCGCTGGGCACTGTTATTGGCACTCACAATAATAGTGCTTGATCTCTGTCAGGCGTTGCTGCTGGAGCAGATTAGTGACTCCACCACCCTCACAAAGGACTTAGGGATGTGGGTTGTTGGTAACGTCCACCATCCTTAGACAGAACTTGGGGGGTAGACTGTTAGTAAAGTTAGGCTGAGATGTTTTTGCTAGTGGCTTTGATGTAGAAAATCTTAAGGAACAAGTTGAAGTCAGAAGGCACAATCTTAAGAGTTGAGCTAGGGGGGTTTTGAGGTCAGGGAACAAGAGCAATGGCAGCCTGCCAGGTACCAGCTGATGCACCTTTCCTGCTATACTGGGCTGGTGATCAAAGTGATGATCAAGTCCTTGTACCTATTTATGCCCCCAGCTTCCTGATATGATTTAATAAAAAATTGTGACTGAGTAGATGTGCAGCCTGAGGGTTTAAATTAGAAACGACTGTTTTTATCTAAAAGTTTAGGTTTGTGATTCTTTTAGGATTTTTATAAGATCACTTTTAAGATAAACTAATTGATCCTTTCTTTATGACCACAAATTGCAGCCTGCCAATAAGAAAAACTGGCTTAGAAAAATTACCTTGTTTGCTTACACTTTGTTAATTTAACAGATTTCTTAATTATGAATATATGTGAGTTCTTGGGAATAATGTTTTTCACCCGTAATATGTAAAACATTTGAACATGTGAGGGTGTTAGGGAAATGTTTTTCTATGTACACTCGTAATCGTTCATTTAAAGAAACCCAGAATGGGGTCTGGAGAGATGGCTCAGAGGGTCAGAGCGCTCGCTGTCTGCTCCCCCAGAGGTCCTAAGTTCAATTCCCAGCAACCACATGGTGACTCACAACCATCTATACAGGGATCTGATGCCCTCTTCTGGCATGCAGGGGTACATGGAGATAGAGCACTCATCTACATAAAATAAATAAGTAAATCTCTTTTAAAAAGAAAAAAATTAGAATGTGAGCACATTGTGATTTTTGTACTGCTTGAAAGATTTTTCAGGGGCATGTAGGCTGTGGGAGAAAGATGCCGGAGCTTTTTGCTCCATCTACCAAATGTGAGTGTGTGTGTGTGTGTGAGTGTGTGTGTGTGTGAGTGTGTGTGTGTGTGAGTGTGCGTGAGTGTGTGTGAGTGTGTGTGAGTGTGAGTGTGTGTGAGTGTGCGTGTGTGAGTGTGTGTGTGTGAGTGTGTGTGAGTGTGTGTGTGTGTGTGTGAGTGTGCGTGTGAGTGTGTGTGAGTGCATGAGTGTGTGTGTGAGTGTGCATGAGTGTGTGTGAGTGTGTGTGAGTGTGCATGAGTGTGTGTGTGTGAGTGTGTGTGAGTGTGTGTGTGAGTGTGTGTGAGTGTGTGTGTGTGAGTATGAGTGTGTGTGTGTGTGAGTGTGTGTGAGTGTGCATGAGTGTGTGTGTGAGTGTGCATGAGTGTGCGTGTGTGTGAGTGTGCGTGAGTGTGCGTGAGTGTGTGTGTGTGTGTGTGAGTGTGTGTGAGTGTGTGTGTGTGTGTGTGTGTGTGAGTGTGCCTGCTAGAAATCGTCCCTGACCCCACATCCCCTCCTTGGATTGTTGAATACGTTGTTGGTCACTTGGAACAGAGACCCAAGGACGTAGGTTTATGAAAAAGAAAAAGGAGGTTGTTGTCACTTTAAAAGAAAAAGGAGGTCATTTCAGATGTGGGCAGGATCTCACACGAGGGTACTGAGGACCCCCCCAGACTGCAAATCGGGTTAGGAAGGGTGAGGGATCGTTAGTACGTGATTGTGTGAGCATTTGACTGTATGATTATGTGCTACCTTTTCCCTCAGGACGGGATAGGGTAAATCTAAGGACAGATGGTTCTTTATTAAACATATTAATAAATTATTAATCTATATTATTATGTTTGTTCTAACATAATAGTAAATTATTACATATTGAACATTACTAAGCATATATTTAAGAAGACATTATTATTAGTTATTATATTATCTCTTATGAAAAAAATTTGTTATTAAACATACACTCAAGAAAAAAGTTAACACTGGTCAGCTGACTTATTTTCTCCAGCTTGTAGACTGTCAGCCCCTGGTTCTCAGACCAGGGAACTTTAGATGTAAAAACATGGGATACAGTAGGAATAGATTTTAAAACTGATACACTAGGAATGGAGGGAAGGACACGCCTCCTGCTGCCTTTTCTATTTGGACCATGCTATTTGGACAGGCACTAGCAAATGATAAGGACTCCATGTCCTCTCCCGAGCCCTCTGCTCGGCCCTCCCTAGGAGAGAACCCCCTTGTTATCACCTTAGTCAGGATCTAAGAACAATGTTTATCCCTTGGTAAGAGGATACTGAGGAAGATCACTCAGGAGGGTATAATGATGAATCCGGAGAAGAAAAGTTGACCTCAGAGGAGGAATCTGACTTGGAGAGGGAGGCAACAAAGTATCGTAATCCTGACTGGCCTCCCCTGCAAGGCCTGGCCAGAAGCCATCTCCCAAGACCCCCTGAAAGATGCGGAAGACAATTCAAGGGGCTGATGGGACTCCAAGCTGCTGTGCTGTGCTGTCAGGCTCCACAGATGGGTGGTTCACTGGGGGTGTTTTAGCTTTTTAAAATTCTAAATGATTTTCAAGAACTTCTTGAAAATATCAATTGGTTTTGCCTTTTCTTAAAAATAATTACAGCTGAATTAAAGCCTTTGATATTCTCCACGTGGGCACTGACCCAAAAGCCATAAAAAATCTGGACCCAGGGGTCTTTTCTGAGACTGATACTCCAACCAAGGACCATGCATGGAGATAACCTAGAAACCCTGCTCAAATGTAGCCCATGGCAGCTCAGCGTCCAAGTGGGTTCCCTAGTAAGGGGAACAGGGGCTGTCTCTGATATCAACTCAGTGGCTGGCTCTTTGATCACCTCCCCCTGAGGGGGGAACAGCCTTGCCAGGCCACAGAGGAAGACAATGCAGCCAGTCCTGATGAGATCTGACAGGCTAGGGTCAGAGGGAAGGGGAGGAGGACCTTCCCTATCAGTGGACTGGGGAGGGGCATGGACAATGAGGGAGGGAGGGTGGAATTGGGAGGGGACGAGGGGGGGCTGCAGCTGGGATACAAAGTGAATAAATTGTAATAAATTAAAATGAATAAATAATAAATAAAGAGAATTGACCCCCCCGAAGCTAAAGCCTCATTAAACCTTTTGGGACAAAAAATTAACTCTCAAAAACTCCTACATGTAGATTACACTGCTCCATGGACTCTCGTTTTGCTTGCTACTGAATATACTCCTCCAAGCCAGCTTATGGCAACGGGAACCTTTCGAATGGTTACATCTCCCGTGACTCTTACTTCTTTGGTTGCTTCTTTGTTGGGTAGAGGGAAACAGGAAAGTGAAGAGTTCATGCACAAGGTGCTCAGGGTAAAATTGTTCCCTATACTGCCAGTCAACATAGTGCTTGATCTTGAGTTGTCAGAAAGGCAGATTGCTCCGTGGGGATATGCAGCACCCGGTCCTACCATTTACCTGATCATCCTTCGCAGCTGCGTTCTGTAAAGCAACGCCCTGTGATTTCTCCTCTCTCCCAGCTACAGCAGCTCTACTGCCTCCCCAGCCAAACTTGTTTGTACTGATGGCTCAGCCTCAGGGCAGGCTGCTTTGATCATTGATCTTCATAAGGAGCCTTTTTCCACAGTGGAGACTTCTGCATAGCCACCGACAGCAATAGTTACTGTTCTTGAGAGGCTCAAAGGCAAACCTTTTAATTTGTGCACTGAGTCTCAATGGTTGGTCGGGTTATTTTCTCATACGGAAACTGCCCCAGTCATTCTGCAGTTTCAACTTTGCCTTCAAAATTACAAGCTTTACCTCAACCTAGGATTTGTTCCTATTATGTGCATGTTCAAGCTCAGCCTACACTTCCTGGTCCTGTGCATGAAGGTAGGGTAAAACTGATTCCCTAAGAAAAGTTGTTGCAGGGGCTAGGGAGATAGCTCAGTGGTTAAGAACACTGCTATTCCAGAGGTCCTGGGTTCAATTCCCAGCAACCACAATGGTGGCTCAAAACCACCCATAATGTGAGCTGATGCCCCCTTCTGGCTTGCAAGTGTACATGCAGATACACAAAGATAAATATTAAAAAAGAAAGAAAAGACAAACTGTTGCTTGCTCTACAGAAGCAGCTCAGCAGAGCTGTGCACTACATTATCAAAACGCTGCTGTGCTCAGCCTTGCGCTCCACCTTCCCCGTGAGGCTGCTCCAGTGAACTCGCAGACCTGCTCTGCATGTCCCCACGCCCCATGCCTGCTTTCCCATGGGCGTTATTCACCTATGCACGGATACATGTTCTCCTATTATTGGTGCTTCTGCCCAACCTGGGGAGGCTTTCAAAGTGTGGTACAGCATTTGTTTTACTGCTTTACAACTCTGGGAATGCCAAGGGCTTTAAAAATGGACAGTGCTCCTGTTTATATGTCTAAGACATTTAAAACCCGGTGTTTGACTTTCAATAGCTCACATTCCACTAGTATCCTCTATAATCCCCAAGGACAGGCTATTGTGGACAGAGCATATCAAACTACAAAGACTCAAATATTTAAGTTGCAAAGGGAGATTATAAATATTTTCTCCTCATCATGTTTTGAACCATGCTTTATATGTTATTAATTGCATAAATGTTACAGAGAAAAAATATGTCTATTTTTAAAAAGCAGTTTAAGATAGAGTTTACTCCTAAACCTCTGGACAAGAGTACGGTCTGGATGCTTTACTCTGGGAGAGGCTTTGCTTGTGAGTTTCCACGGGATGCTGATCCACCTTTGTGGATGGCAGACTGGTTCATTGTGCCAGGAATTCCCCCACTGACTCAGAGGCCCAGACTTTTGCCTCTGCCGTTTCCTCCACGCCCATCTCCGCCATCAACGTCTCCGACCTCTCCACCCGTATCGGACACCCTAACAGAAGAGGGTGCTGAAGACGTGGCTCCCGAACCCTCTACCTGTGAGGTTGTTTCACGCTCTGCTCCTCTAAACCCAGGGGAGGCAGAGGACATAAAAATTGCTGAAAGTGGGTTTCTGTATAACATTTCCGGTGGAAAAATGCCATTTGACTAATTGTATGGATACCACCATGAGTCCTAATGCTTTCCTCGCTGTAGGACAGCCTCCTTAGGTCTTGTCCATCTTTCACAGCCTTGGTATGGGGACCCTGTTGTTTATGCTTTGGGACATGTCGTTAACGCCCTCTTGCAGCCAAGAGCGATTTATCGCTGCGCTCCTTTTAGGTATCTGTGTGGGCTTCAGGTGCCGCTCTGGCCCCTTCTCTCAAAATGTCTCCTTGGCATTGGTTTACTCAGGAGAAGATAGACAGAGAGTGGACCAATAAAGTCCGTGCTCTAGAGGAAGCTGTTGTTTATGTGGGCACCCAAATTCAGAATATTAAGACTGGCCTGACCATCTCCTGTCACGCTAATTTTAAAGGGACTGGTGTTCCACCGCTGCCTTAGAACAGCTCGGAGCTGCCTTGGGAACGAGTCCAGGCTCGTGCGAGAAGCGTCCGTTTGATGTGAATACTCCCCATTCACAGGTTAGTGCCAGCAGCCGTACTGACAAGCTTCTTCAGCCGATCCTCTACCACTTCAGCTAACAATGTCGTTAGGGAGACTCCTTTCCGGAACCTTACTGTTAGTTTACTACTGAAATCCTTGTTTTACTTCCACTTCTGCTTCCAGTCATCTTTAGATGTCTAGGAGCTGCCATCCGCTCTGCCCAGAGAGATAGTCATACGCTTCGTTTAACAAATTTAAAAGGAGGAATGTCGGGGGCCGTGCAAGAGGAACAGCAAAGCAGCCTTATAACTCAGAGTGCAGGCCCACCGGTTAGACAGCCACCGCAGTGTGCCTTGGAGGGCAGAGCCCCAAAGGCTACGTGTCCTGAGGACTCCAGGCTGCTGTGGAGTTGTGCTCTGCTTGCTGGCTTCACACAGTCAGCACACCCTTCATAACCTAGGAGCTGTATGGAAACTCTAAGGGGCTTCCAGCCCCTCGCTGGGCACTGTTATTGGCACTCACAATAATAGTGCTTGATCTCTGTCAGGCGTTGCTGCTGGAGCAGATTAATGACTCGTCCACCACCCTCACAAAGGACTTAGGGATGTGGGTTGTTGGTAACGTCCACCATCCTTAGACAGAACTTGGGGGGTAGACTGTTAGTAAAGTTAGGCTGAGATGTTTTTGCTAGTGGCTTTGATGTAGAAAATCTTAAGGAACAAGTTGAAGTCAGAAGGCACAATCTTAATAGTTGAGCTAGGGGGTTTTTGAGGTCAGGGAACAAGAGCAATGGCAGCCTGCCAGGTACCAGCTGATGCACCTTTCCTGCTATACTGGGCTGGTGATCAAAGTGATGATCAAGTCCTTGTACCTATTTATGCCCCCAGCTTCCTGATATGATTTAATAAAAAATTGTGACTGAGTAGATGTGCAGCCTGAGGGTTTAAATTAGAAATGACTGTTTTTATCTAAAAGTTTAGGTTTGTGATTCTTTTAAGATTTTTATAAGATCACTTTTTTTGTTGTTTTGTTTTGTTTTCCTAGACAGGGTTTCTCTGTGTAGCCCTGGCTGTCCTGGACTCTCTTTGTAGATCAGGCTGGTCTCGAACTCACAGAGATCTGCCTACTTTTGCCTCCTCAAGTCCTGGGATTATAGGTGTGTGTCACTGTGCAAGGCTATAAGATCACTTTTTAAGATAAGTCATAAAATAATTGATTCTTCCCTGTGACCACAAATTACAGCCTGTCAGGAAGAGAAACTGGCTGAGAAAATGAGCCTGCCTGTTTGCACTTTGTTAACTTGGTCACAAACGTTGCGGGTTCTTGGGAACAATTTGTTTTCACCCACCTTACATGAAACACCTGATCATATGAGGGCACTGAGGAACATGTCTGTTTGTTTGTTGTTTTATGTATACTCATTATAATCATCCACTTAGAGGAAAAATAAAATGTGACTTTCATTTTGCTTGAAAGATTTTGCAGAAATATATAAGCTGTGAGAGAACACCTAAAGTGAGCAAGTGCCTGCTTTACAATCCCCTCCTTAGGTTGCTGAACACACAGTAGGAGCTGGTCAGGCTCCAACTCTGAAGCGCAGACAGCACGGCCCAGGCCCAGTGGCGCTGTCTGCGCGTGCATGCACTCCCTGAAGACAGCTGGCTCCACTTAGAGAGGAGCCAGGCCCTGACTTACCAAGCTGCCTCCGTGGTAGGGGCTGTAGGGGACGTGCCGGAAGCTTCTCTGCTGCGGGAGCCCCCGCCCTGAGGACGCATCCTGGCCATCCAGGGAGAAGGGCTGGTAGGATGGCATGGGGGCGCAGGCGGGGCACTGCTTGAAAGGCTCTCTCTCGGGGTACCCAGCTCCTACCACGTGATCAGAGTTGAATCTCAGAGGGTGCCCTAAGAAGATTAAACAACGAGGGAAGTGTTATGAACACAAAACTGGGGGATAAAACATGGCACTGCTGTCTCCCTGGCAACAGCAAGATTGACAGAACCAACCAGAGAAGTCTAACGTTATGCATCACCCTGGGTTTCATTACACCTTTACACTTGCGTATATAATGTACTTTGATCATCTTCACCCTCTGCTCTCTCACACCCACCTCTCATTCTCACTGGTTCTTTGCCGTTTGTCCCCTTTCCACTTGAATGAATACTTTAGGTAGCTGTGTGACCCAGTGAGATTAACTAGGGTTACTTCCGGGAACATGGCTGGCCACAGCACTGACTAAAACACCTCTCCCTTGCTCTATTAGTTAACTATTAATTGCCTATAGATCCTCAGGAGAGGGAGGTGTCCTCATGGGCCTAATTTTGTGCAGGTAGCAGTCTGCCATGAGCAACAGCCAAGCTGTGTTCACCATGCTCCGCCCCTTTCCCTGGCTCCCACTTTCCCTCCACCCCTCTTCAGGCTGTTCCCTGGGACCCTGCGGAAGTGATAACGGAGGTCCCCTCGAGGGCTGTCGAAAGTCCCCCCTCAGCACTCTAACTGCTTAGGAATCTACAGCGACCGCCAGGCAGCACGAACAGCAAGACTTCTAGAGTGAGTTCTGGCACACCTGTGGAAGTCTCAGTGGCCCCCCTGCCCCCTTGGCACTGCGTTGGAGGAGGGACAATGGGAGTCCTTGGCTCCAGGGGCAGCGTCTGTGTTCCACAGTGCTGGGCGCCGGGATGGGAGGGCCACGCAGGGCCCACCACCTTTGCTTTCAACCTCGCTGTCCGTGACTGCTCAGCCCGTACTCCTTTGCTCTCTCCCCCATCCAAAGCCCCCCTGCGGATGTGGCAGCTGACTCGGCAATTACTAGACCTCGCCACAGGGAGTAGCAGGATTCTCTGAAGAGCCCTATTCCCCCTACAGCGACAGGGTTCCAGAAGGCCAGCGAGGTCCGCTAGTCAGTTACTTGTCACGGTGACAAATGCCGGAGGCAGTTTAAAGACAGGGTGACTTGTTTTGGCTCACAGTTCAGGGCTGCGGGCACCATCGTCTGTGAGTCTTGGCGAGGCGGGGCATCCCGGTGCCAGGCTGTAGTGAAGGAAGGCTGCTCAGCTCATTTCAGCCAGGAAGCAGCAAGAGAATGAGCTGCTAGTAAGCTTTCTCTTTCTCGCCCCTCTTTCTATCCACAACCCTAGGCTCAGTTGGTGGCACCCCCATTCAGGACCCCCCCCCACACACACACACTTAGTAAATTCCCTCTGGAAATGCCTCCCAGGCACACCCAGGGGTGTGCTTCCCTCATAGGTGCGTCTCACCAATCCAGCCGGCAGGCGAGAACAGCCACCGGCAAGAAGGCTCAGCAGGTAAAGGCACCTGCCACCAAACCGGAACCCCACGTGGTAGGAGGAAAGAAGCCTTTTCTCAAAGTTGTCCCCTGACCTCTCCTCCGCTGGGAGGCAAGTGCCTGCCTTCTGCCCGGCTCAGCGCACCACTGCGCTCAGCGCATTTTAGGTCCCTGTTTGTTGAGAGGTGGAACAAAGCTCTCATAGGAACGCTGGTTTAGGTCTGCATTTCCCCAACACACAGCTAGCTCCCTGGGCGGACAGATTCCTTGCAAAGTCCCAGAGAGCCGGGACGACTGGCATCAATCTCTGAAAGCCTGCCACTGAAGGAAGGAACTTGTCCAAGGTGACACACGAGGAGCCTGACGACTCAAACTCCAGCCCTTCCCACACAGTCCTAAACCAAAACCACACCTGCAACCCAGAGGGCCGTTCTCCAAGAGCCCTCAAACCTACCGTACTTGAAACGGTACGGTAGGGGCTGGAGAAACGGCTCAGCGGTAACGAGCACTGGCTGCTCCTCCCGAGGCTTAATTCCCAATATGGACATAATAGCTCATAACTGTCTATTATTCCAGCTCCAGGGGATAGGGCACCCTCACACGGACATGCGCGCAGGCGAAACACCGACGTGCTATGAGACGTGTTATAAAATATGAATATAAATTAAATAAAAAAATTAAAAAAGAATTCGCACTTCGATCACGAAAAGGCAACGCGGCAGAGAAAAACAATGTAATTCACACACAGGAAGAACCCACGTCTTGGTGAACCAACTGCTCTCTCTGGACAAGCAGCGGAGATAGAAAAAGTGAGTACGGGTGCACCAGGCCAGACTGCAAGTTAGGAAGAAACTGGAGGAGGAGCAGGGCGCACGGGCACCGTCTAAGCCGAAGGAGCCAGCCACCCGGAAAATGAGTTCTAGAAGCGTCCAGAGGGAGAAAATGGCAGACTGGAAGGGGGGTGGGGGCAGGGGCGCCACGCAAGCGCGGGAGGGCGAGGCCTGGGAGGGGGAGGGGAGGCCCTGCAAGCTCGGCCTCCCCCACCCCCACCCCGCCACGCCACGAGGGTCCACAGGAAGGCGCCGCGGCCAGACGCGGCCCAGCTGCCATTTTCTTCCCCCACCACCCCCCAACCCCTTGCAAAAGCGCAAAAGCGCATCTCTGCACCGCGCGCACGCCCCTTGCCAGCAGCCCTTTCCCCCACGTCCGCGTCTGGAGCGGGGTCACCCGGGGAGGGCACCGTTCCCACCCCGGCCCCCACCCGTCTGGGACGCCAGCTTGCAGCTGGAGGCCGCAGAGGCGATGCAGGCCCCGGGGATGCCCGGGGGAAGGGGGGCACCCCAAGGAGGAGCCGTCGGCCGCACGAGGCCCCGGGCTTACCGTAGTCGCTGAAGGGCGGCAGTCGGGGCACGGGCCGCACGGGCAGGCACTGCTCGGGGCGCCGGGGCTCGGCCCTGGCCGCCTGCGGGCTGAGCGGGGGCGCCCACGCCGGGGGGCGGTCGCGCGCTCCCCGGGGCGCCCCCAGGCCCGGCTGGAAGGAGCCGGGGCCAGGGCGGCCGCCTGGGAGCAGCTGGAAGGCGCTGGGGCCGGGGCTCCGGACCTTCGGGGGCCTCTCGAGGAAGCAGGTGGCCGCGGGGCCCGGCCCGGAGCCCCCCGGGGCCGCCCTGGGCAGTGGGCAAACGCTCGCGCTCGCCGCCGCGGCCGCCGCCGGCCGGACCCTGGGGGGCAGCGGGGCGCCCTGCGCGGCGGCCGCGGCGGCCACCGGCTGCTCGTCGGCGCCTTGGGTCTTGAGCACCTTCTGGGCGGCCATGATCTTCTGGCGCTCGGTGATCAGGTAGCACTTGTCGCAGATGCACTGCTTCCAGCGGCACTTGCCCGCGTGGCCCTTGACCGGCACCAGGTAGCCGTGGTTCCGGCACCTGGAGCACTTGGGGGTGCGAAGCATCTTGTCGTCCAGCTTGGCGAGCACGACTGAGCACGACCACTGCTCCCCGAGGCTGCGAGCGAGTGGAGGAGGGATGAGCGGTGCCCCAGAAGTCCCCGGTGCAGGGGACATTGGATACACTTGTAACAAAACAGCCCACCCGTGGCCCGGGAGCTGCACCAGGGCTCTGGCTGCCTCCCTGCGTTTACAGTGTTTCCGTGTGTTGGGTGATGGGGTCCTGAACGAATTCGAAGTGGAATAATACCTCAGAGCCTGTGTGTCGGGGAGCCCTCGGCACTCGGCCTTTCAGACTTTCTGTTCCCGCCAAATCTGATTTTTTTTTTTTTCCTGCCCAAGCATCCAGAGTTTTAAAACTCCCGGAGGCAACGTTTCTCCTCCTCGAAGCTGCTGCTGGTGCTTTCCGTTTCTTCCCCCACAGATGAAGGAGCAGCCGTGCTTTCAGAATGTTCTCGGGAACTCGGCGAGCCGTGCTCTTTGCTTACAGGCCGGCCCTTGCGGAAATTCTGAGTTTTTGAGTTCTGTTAGGGCCGGCACTCGTGCCTGAGAAAAATGTACGCTTCATCCTGGAGCTAGTTTGAATTATTAATGGGCTTGGTGTGAGTGTGTTTGTGTGTATGCTTTTGTTTGTTTGTTTTCAGTGTCTTGCCATGAGGCTCTGTCAGTCCAGGAACTCACTATGTAGACCAGGCTGGCCGCGAACTCACAGACACCTGCCTACTCCACCTCCTGAGTGCTGGGATTAAGAGCCTGAGCCACTACAGGCCTTGGGCCTTGGTTCTTTTTTTTTTTTTTTTTTTTTTTTTTTTTTTTTTTTTCCCCCTAAAAAGAAATACCTGTGGCGTCTTTCAAAAGGTTTTTGAAACTTAAAATCAGGCAGTTCTTTAAATAGTAACCAGGCCACCCCAAAGGGTCAGAAGCAGGCCGGCTCTGTCGGGAAGATCAGAACAGAATGGGAATGTGTGTCACTGCCCAGCGCGGCTTCCCTGGAGCTCCCCTAAAGCCTTACATTTTGGGGGCCAGAGGTCTCACTCCAGGCGCGAGGCATTGACCAGAGGATCCGTCCCCGCTGCGGGGCCCACGGCGGCGGGCGCCCTGAGTCTGGCTGCTGCAGCTCTGAACCTCAGCAGAAACCCTTCTGGGTCGGCAGCTCTTGCCCTCTGGAAGATGGCCCGGTGTTTCCGGCAGAGCTCGCCTGACCACGGGGTAGCACGGAAGACCCGGCCTCTCCCGCTCACCGCCCATGCTGCACACTTGCAGTTCACGCCCTGACGGCGCCCTGGGCATCGTCCGCGTGCTGGAGGGTGGAGAGCCCGAGGCTGCCAGGCCACGTTTCCAAGCATCACTTCCGAGGTCTGTCTGGACTCTGGGGCGATCTGTCTAGCCGAGCGACTCCGTCTGGTGTGGTGGTCACTGCTGAGCCAGTGAATCTGCTAAGCCAGGTCGGAGGGGACCTGGTGCTTCGTGGCCTGAGCCTCCAGACTGTTTAATTCTCCTGAATTTAGCTCTCTCTCTAAAGCAATCCAAGTCTTGGAAAGGCCGCCACAGACTTCCTAGTTATCCGACCATAATCCCACGTTTTCTTTTCTCTTCCTTCCTTTCCTCCCTTCCTCCCTCCTTGTATCCCTCTGTCCCTCTCTAGTGAAGTTACTCAGGCTGCCCTGGGGGCCTTCCAGTAGCCCAGCTGGGCCCTGAACTCCAGATCCAACTGACTTAGTCTCCCCAGGACCTTGGATAAAAGCTACAAACATTAAAAAAGGATATTAAATTACTCGTAAGTTTATTTTGATAAAAATCTGTGACTCTCTTGAGGGGTGTCATCTGAAGGGGGGGTGGGGACACAGGAATCCTTAAGCTGAAAAGCTTATGGCAGGCTCGGGTCGTGTGTGTGTGTGTGTTGTGTGTGTATGTGTGTGTCTGTGTGTTGCTTTTGGTTTTTTGAGACCAGGTTTCTCTGTGTAGTCCTGGCTGTCCTAGAACTCTCTCTGTAGACCAGGCTGGCCTTGAACTCCCAGAGCTCCGCCTGCCTGGGCCTTCCAAGTTCCAGACTAAAGCTGTGCGGCACCACCACACGGGAGCTCAGGATTGGTTCTAGTTAGGGAGATAGTGATGCTTGCTAGCTAGCTAACTTCTGTGCAGTCTTCACTGCCCTGTTTAAAATCCTTCTGGTGACGCCTGGGCACAAAGTCGGCCTTGATTTTTCCAGAGTCTCTGGTGGCAGATCTCTGTGGTGTTTCTTCCCCTGCCTGGGAATGAGCAATTGTTAACCATTCTGTGCTCATTAGACTCCAGAGAGCCGAATTCATAAAACCTTTGCTCCTTTAAAAAGGCATTCTTCATCTCCAGAAGCGGGCAAGAGCATGTTCCTGAGGTTGTCACTTCAAGAAGTTTACAGGCACCGGTCAAAGGGTCAAGGTTTTACCTAGGAGGTGGTGGCACATGACTTTAATCCCAGCCCTCGGATCTATGAGTTCGAGGCCAGCCTGGTCTACAGAGTGAATTCCAGGACAGCCAGGGCTACACAGAGAAACCCTGTCCTGAAAAACAAAACAAAACAAGTCTGTGCTAGGTTGTCTCTGCCCAGCTTGAATACCAGCGTTCACGTCAGATTTTAAAAACAGGCTCCTTAGGTAAAGAGTAAACACTTTCCCCAACACCACCCAGTTCAAACTGTCTAAGTTTTTTCACTGACCTTGCTATTTAAACTTGATGCCTAAAAATCACAGTTTCAGGGGCTCTGGTGGGGAGAGCCAGGCAGGGCACTCCAGGGCTGGGTGCCTGTGACCACGCGTCTTTCACAGAGTGTGGGCACTAGTGTCGGGGGGAGGGGGGCTCATCCTTACACACCAGACAAAAGAAGCTTCACCGTACACACATGCTGGGGGAGTGATCTGTTGGCTTTCTGTCACTAGGTTTAGCTGCTTGGGGAATCCGAGATGGCAAAGCTGCCTCCCGAACCAGCCAAACTACAGAAGTTACAGCCATCAGAGCTCCGAGCGACACACTGGCCCCAGAAGCCAGACGGGGCATCCTTTGAGGAAGGTCACCTGCAGAGGCAGAACTGATTCCAAGCAGGGCAGGGGTGTGGCTGAGCGGGCCGAGTCCACTGAGCACCAGCTGCGGGAGGCTCCAGCATGAGGGAGCTTGAGGAGTCTGTGCACATCCCTCGGGTGATAATGGCTTAGACAAAGCTGGAAGCCCTGCTTTGTACTGGGCTTCCTGCGGCCATCACGAAGCCGAGTGGACAGTGAGCAAAACAAACAGAATGAGTGGGGAGATGTGGCTTTTCATGCTGATGGCCTGGAAGGGTTGTCCAGAAGCTGCCCCGTTGCTTCTGGAAAAAGACAAGAACAGACTTGAGAAATCTGGTCCCATGCATGGCCACGAAGGCTGAATGTGTGTCGCTCCTGGAAAGAGACGGGAAACAGATTTGATTCAAACACTATGAAATGCCCGGGATACTTTTAAAAAAATTACTTCTGTGTGTGTGTGTATATACACATACGCATACGTGTGTTTGTGTATACATCTGAGTGTTTGTGTTTGTGGAAACCAGAGGTAGACATTGGGTATTTTCCTCAATCACTGACCACCTTATTTTTTTATTCCTTTTTTATGTTCATTGTTTTGCCTGTGTGTATGTCTGTGTGAGGGTGGTGGATCCCTTGCAACTGGAGTTACATACAGTAGGGAGCCACCATGTGGGTGCTGGGAATTGAACCAGGTCCTCTGAAGGAGCAGTCCAGTGCTCTTAACTGCTGAGCCATCCTTCCAGCCTTGACCACCTCATTTTTTTTAGCTAGGGTCTCTCAGTGAACCTGGAGGTGATTGATTCAGCCAGACTTTGCGGCCAACAAGCTCTGGGGATCTTCCCGCCTCTGTCTCCTGAGCCGTGGAATCATGGGCCTCTTGGCTCCTTACACAGGTGCTGAGCATGCGCACTCAGGCCTTGGTGCTTGCATGGCAATTGCTCGACCCTTATGCCACCCCAGCAAGACTCCGTTCCTTCCTGGAGCTGCTTCAGGATCTACTTTCTCTTGCTTTAGCTATTCCGAAACCTTGTTTCCCTCTACAAGAACGCTGATAATCTCTGTGAGCATGGCAGTGTCACAGTGCAACCGAGTGGAACATGGGATAACTTCTCTCTTGGTTTGCCAAAAGGGACGGGATAATCTTCCGCATAAAATAATCTGTGCTCACCAGACTCTGTTTAGAAGAAGTTGTTTCTATTTATCGAGCTGTAGACATCCGAAAAATTCTTGTTCCTGTTAAAAACATCAAACTTTTCCTTGAACTTCCCTACCTCAGAGGTTGGGATATTTTGAATGGGTTTTTCAAGAGAGGAAATGCTTATTGTAACAATAAACCAGAATTAACAGAAAATTGTTAGCTATCCTGACAAAAATACAGATTTTAAAAGTCTTTTAAATACCGTGGCTTCATTACAGGGTTTTCAAAAATTCTGGAAAGAAGGCTAGGGCTCAGTGATGAAGTGGGTGCCTGTCTAGAACCTGTGAGACCCTGGGCTCAGTTCCCAGCCCCCCCCAAAGGTACATATATGTGTAATATAATATACAGTATATATGCAATATGTATAATGCAATAAGAAAGTAAATTATTACATATATATTAAAGTCCTTGCATTGGTGTGGCAGAGGCATGAGGATTGCTGCAAGTTTGAGGCCAGCCTGGTCTACACAGCACGTTCCATACCAGCCAGAACTAGAGAGCAAGACCCTGGCTCAAATCCCACCAACCCCCCCAAAAAAATGTCTGGGACATAACCTGCATTATTGCACAGCCCAGCAATGCCACAGACCGCAAGGTCAAATTTTGCATTATCGAATTTAAGCCAGAACTTCAGGTAACGGTGGACAACCAGGCCTAAAAAAGTGCTGTTTTGCATTTCATACCTCTTTTTTTTTCTCTCATTCATAATTTAAAGGAAAATCCTATTCAAAGCAAGGTTTTTAGTCTTGTTAAATACAAAATGTTTCCGTGCTCGCTTCACAGCTGGAAGAGCAAAATATACCCATGGCTATAGGAATTTGCATAGTGCTTTGAAAATATTAATAAACAACTGTGTATCTTTTAAGCCAGCCCTCACATGATGAAATGCAGAGAGTCCCTGGGGTTACAGAATAAACAAATCTCCTCCATTTATCCCCTCCCCAGCCTCCATTTGCGTAGGTAAATTTCAACAATGCTTTATTTATTTTCTTCTTGGAAGTTGGGGCAAATTGATAGCTTTGTGTTTTTAGGTTGGAAGCTGATTGCATCTCAGGCTGCTGCTTTTTAAAAGAAACAAATATAACACATTCCTTTAACTTGTTATTTTAAAGGACAGGGATGTGAGAGAAAAGAGGGACATTTGAAAAGGGTGGGTCAGAAGGAAGGAGGTGGCCCACGTTCCTGCCTGTGCTTAGACAGTATTTCCTTTTTCTTCTCTGGTGGTTTTGTCTGTTTTTGACAATTTTAATTAGCATATATTTATTGTGCAAAGTGATGGCCTTCATTACAACATCTTCATACACGACCATAGCTTATTTAGCTCATATTTAATCCAAATGCTCTCTCCTGCCTCACCCACCTCATTTTCCCTCCTTCCAAATACTCCTCATGTTTTCATGTCATACATATACATATTGGTTATAATTTTTGAGGTTTTTTTTTTTATATTATAAAAACTTCCCCCTCCCCTTTCTTCCCTCCAAATCCTTTTACATGCCCACAACCCTGGACTCTTTCAAATTCATGGCCTCTTTTTCTTTGTTGCTGTGTGTGTGTGTGTGTGTGTGTGTGTGTGTGTGTTGCTAAATACAACCTGCTCAGTCCATATAATGTTACTTGTATGTATATGTTTTCAAGGCTGACCATTTAAAATTGGGTAACTAATTGATGTGTTCTTCGCTGGGGAATATTATTTCTTCTGCTCTTAGCCTGTAGCTCTTTGTCTAGGATTGAGGCCTAGACTCTGAATCTAGGAGAAATGTGGTATTTGCATGAGTCTGGCTTATTTTGGTTAGTAACAATCTCTATCGAGTTCTGTGATATGACAGGAGAAAGGGGACTGGTGCGAGTTAGTTTTATGTCAACCCAATACAAGCTGGAGTCACTGCAGAGAGAGAACTTCAGCTGAGAAAATGACAAGACCAAAGCTGCCTCCGAGCAAGCCTGGGGTATGCTTTCTCCCTGGACAGCCTGAGCAAGCCACAAGGAACAAGCCAGGACTCAGTTTCCCCCGTGCTCTCTGCCAGGTCCCTGCTGAGTTCCTGTCCTGGCTTCCCTCGTCGATGGATCTGTGACAGCCTTTCCTCCCCAGTTTTGTTTTTTGGTTTTGGTCACGCTGTTTTATCATAGCAATAGAAACCTTGGATGGGGCAGGAGCCATAGGAGCCAGGAAAGACGTCAACAAGGAAGGGAGAAGGGAAACAGGAGCAGGTGACGGGAAGAAGAGAGAAGATAACAATTTCCACATACGGAGTCTAAGCTTAACTGGGTGAGAGAGATGGGAAAGTGTAAGGGGGGTGGGGAGGGAAAGGACGAGCGGGGGGGGAAGGAGGTGGAGGGGAGTGGACAAAGGCCACTGGTACGCATGTGTGGAATGCCATAGTGAAACCAATTATTTCATACGCTAACTAAACAAATTTCATTAAAAATTGGGGGAATTTCATCGTGCACACGCACACACACACACACACACATACATTGTCTCTATCCGTGCCTCTGTTACGAGACAGCGAGGCTGGCTCCATCACCTGGCGGCTGTGGACAGCGTGGCAATAAACACTGACTGCAGATACCTCCACAGATTGCTGACTCAGATCCCTGGGGCTCAGACCTCGCAGCGGTGTGCAGGGCTCCTCCCCATCCTCGCCAGCACCGCACCTTTTATCATTTTAGTGTGTGCGTGTGCGCGAGCCAGCACGAGCCCTCTGGGCAACCCCGTTCTGTTTTCTCCATGATGGCCCTTCTGACTGGGATAAAGCGGGATCTCCATGCCTTCTTGGTTCTCACTTTTCTGACAGGTAACAGCTTCAAGCACTTTCCTCACAGACGTTCTGGCTCTGTGTTCATTTGAAAACCCGCTGCCTGCTTGCTGACTGAATTATTGGGGGCCTCACTCTTCATACTCTGTATCTGTTAATCTCCTGCTTGAAACTTCTTTTGTTTAAGAAAGCCTGTCCCCACCCACAGAGACAGTTACAAAATGACGAGTTCCGGTTGCTGAGCCATCACCCCTTTGACTAATTAACCACAAATTAATTGGGGTGGCCTGCTCATCGTATCAGGCTCCCTACGACGTTGGACCTGGCCGCCCTTCTCCCAGGGTTCCTAGGGCTGCTCCCCGCTGGTACTGTGGTTGCCCCTGTGACCGCTTAAGTCACATTCGCTGTAAAGAGCCTTGCATCAGGTAGTGCCCAGGGGTGTCGTTTGTAGTCCTTAAGTGTTGCAGGCGTGGGAAGCCTCCTGCCTGTAGCATCCTTCCCCTGGCAGCTGTAACCCAGATTCGGCTCTTCTCCCGCAGCCCCAGGCCCTCTCTGCTGGCCAATGAAGCTTTATTGAAGTTTCCATTGAGAGGGTGGAGGGAAGGCTTCCACCTCCCGAAGATGCTTTGGAATCCTGCCTCAGCACTCTGCTCCCTCAGCCTCCCTTGCCAGGCCACACCCACTGGAGAAACTGGCTCTTCCTTGCCTACCCCAATTCCCAGCCTCTCCTGTTCCCTTTCTTTCTTGATACACACACACACACACACACAGAGAGAGACACATATACATACACACAGAAAGAGAGAGAGAGTCAGCCCCTTTAGGAAAGTTCCTGGCTGTCTTTTCTTTATGTCTAGCAACTACTAGACCCCCAGAAAAGGTCGTGGAATGCATGAGTGAACCCTGCCTCACTCCCTGACCAATGCCACAGTCACCTTCTCCCTGGCTGGCACACGACTGCTTCAGCTGCTTTCCCCAGACACTAGCAAGCGTCCAGCGAAGCAGGAAGCCTGAACCGTTCAGGAGCACTCTCTGACGAGCAGAATTTGGGGTGAAATTTGTTTTCATTTTTAGTTCATTTCCAACCCCTCATAATTTAATAACAGCACCGACACTGCGTGTTTACATGCACCAGGGGCTCTGAAGGCCTTCGCGTGTCTTTGTACACACCAGCCTCACAAACTCTCTCAAAGTGGTTATTATTATCACACTATTCACCTATGGGAAAAAAAAAAAAAAAAAAAAAAAAAAAAAGAAGCCCAGAGATGCAAAGAGCGTTCCAAGGACTCAGTCATGATTCAGACCTGGAAATCCTTTCTCAGAATCTTTACCTCTTTTTTTTTTTAAAGATTTATTTATTTATTTTAATTTTAAGTGTATGAATGTTTTGCCTGCATGTATGTGTACCGTGTGTGTGTGTGTGTGTGTGTGTGTGTGTGTGCATGCGTGCGCACGCGTGCTGGTGCCAGAAGAGGGCGCTGGAGTTACATATGGCTGTGAGCTGAGCTTATTTCTCCGGGCCCAAAGTCTCTATTTTTAAGCATATATATTGTTAATATAAAATTTTGAAATGGGGTCCCCCATGAAAGCTTGGTGACACATGTGTCTTCTTATATACCCCGGGGCCTGCTGGCTCAGTGGGTATTTGCTGTGGTAAGGTCCAGGCTCAGTGAGAGACCATATCTCAAAAAAAATAAGGTGGACACATTCACCAACGGCCACCAAAAGGTAGAGTACCTGCACACACACATACACACACACACACCCTGCATTATAATTTCGCCGAAGCAGACGAAGATGATGAAATGATGATGAAATGATACTGACCCAGGAAACCATCCTGGGATGCAATGCCTTGCTGCCCCACAGAGCCAATGTTTATTCGGTGCCCACCGTGAGCCCACGATAAAGCGCCTGAGGAAGAGGGCAGCATCCTTGTCTTTCGGTTGATTGTTTGTTTGCTTTCTGTTTTTCTGAGACAGGGTTTCTCTGTGTAACAGCACTGGCTATTCTGGAACTCACTCTGTAGACCGGGCTGGCCTCGAACTCACAGAGATCTGCCTGTGTCTGCCTGCCAGGTGCTGGGATTAAAGTTGTGCACCACACCCGTTCTAGCTGGCAATCCAGACATTAAAAGTCTTCTGGTGGGGTGAAGGTCCGGAAGCAAGCCAGGATTCTTCAGAGCCTCCACGGAACTCTCCCCTCACTGAAGCAACTGGGAAGATCTCCCTAAGGGGCGGATTTCTCGGCTGATGCCTATACAGTGGTAGAGATAGCCAGGAGAGAGGCAGGAGAGCTATGGTGCATGTGTCTGGAGCCCACAGGCAGCTGGGGGACTGGGGAAAGGAGATATGCAAGCAGCTGGTTGTGGAAGGGATTAAGGGATCCATTGTCTTAGACCATGAAGAGGAAGGCCGAAGTGGAGCCAAGCCAGACTATATACCCTTGGCTACTCTTCCAGCAAACTACACGATTAGAACCTGGATGGGTAGGACAGGTCTAAATGGTAGATGGGGCTCACCCACGGGGCCAGTCCCAGCCCTGATCCAAGACGAGGCTAGAAAGACCTTCCCTGCTACCTCGGGAACAGTTTTTGGAGTACTGAGGCACACTGCAGCGGTGGAAGGCGAAGGGGTGAGGAGGCAGGAGGTGTGCCTGGACACACAGAGGCTGCGGCAGGGGTCAGGCTCCCTGAGGAGCAGGTCAAAAGCACTCCATCCTCCTAGAGGGCTGCAATGTTAGCTGAGTGAGGCCCAACAGCTCCGTCTGTCGGTCTGTCTGTCCATCTGTGCCTCCCTCGATCAATTCTCAATCTTTTTTTGAGAGAGGAAGGTTTGGTTTTTTTTTTTTGGAACAGGGTTTCTCTGTGTAGCCCTGGCTGTCCTGGCACTCACTCTGTAGACCAGGCTGGCCGCAAACTCAGAGCTCCGCCTGCCTCTGCCTCCTGAGTGCTGGGATTAAAGGCCACGACTGCCCAGCTCAACCTTTTTGTTATTATTATTATTTGAAAATAAAGTCTCTCATCGAACATGCCTCTCAGAGCTTACTAGCTGACTAGACTGTCGAGCAGGAAAGCCCCAGGGACTGATCCTACGTCTCTGTCCTCAGTGCTGAGGGTCAAGACCCAGCTCCGTCTCCTGCTCGGGCTGCGGTCACTTTATCAACGGAGCCAGCCCCTCGGGGTGGGGGTGGAAGGAGAGAACCGCTCCATGAGGTCCGTCTCCTGTCCCCCACGAGTGAGCCGTGGCCGTCCTTCCCCAGCGTGTGATTCCACACACCTGCCCGAGCACACACCCACACAAACAACAACAGGAACTAGTGCGATTCTCAAAGCTTTAATAAGAATTTGCCTCTCAAGGGCCCATTTCATTCCATGCTGCCGAGCTCACTCTACAAATGGGAAGAAAGAAACACTAAAGACAAGGGCGGGCGATGAGAAGCTGGTTCCTAGGCAGTAACTGTGTGGCCTACGCTGGCTCACCTAACTTCTTGGAGCCTCACTCGTCTGGCAATACTTGCACCGTTTATCTGGCCAGTGGCCCTCACGATTAGTGAATGCTTATAACTTTGCACGCATGATCTCACGTACGGGACGTCCTATTATCTCCACGGGAAGCACTTCCGTTTTGCCCATTTGACCAGGTGCCATCAGGATTCTGCCAGGCTGTCGTTCTGGGTCTCTGTTTCCCCCTTTGTGGCTTGTGAGCCCCTGCAGGGCAAGTTTACATTGAGATGTGCTGAAAGTATAAAATACATAGCAGATTTCAAAGATGCTGTATGGAAGGGGAAAAAAAAGAATGCAAAATAGCCCCGACGTTTTGCCTAGACGACATATTGAAACGGTTAAGTGGCCTTTTGTTGTGGCTCTTCGCCGTTTTAATGTGGCTGCCAGAGAATCCGAAATTACACGGGGATCTTGCATTCTTCCACCGAACTGCTCTGTTCTGTGGTGTTTGTTCAGTCCTCTGCCCACCAGAGACCAGATTTCAGCAGCTGCTCAGATCCAAGGTGTCCCAGCACCTTTGAGAGCACAGCCGTGCTCTGTCCTGCTGGTGGCGTCACCCTGGGCTTGCTCTTTGTCTTGGCCATTTGGGGCTTACATATTTTCCGTCTGTGTGTGTATGTGTGCACATACAGAGGCCAGAGACCGACACTGGGTGCCTACCGCGAGCACTCTCCACATTACTGTTTTGAGTCAGGGTCTCTCTCTGACCCCATTCACGGGGCTGGTTGGACAGCAAGCTCCAGGGATCCTCCCATCCCTTCACTGGCACTAAGACTGCAGACATGTGGGTGCTGGGATTTGAACTCGGGTACTCATGCTTACGTGGCGTGCGCTTTACTGACTGTGCCATCTCCCCAGCCCCCAGGGCCTTCTAAGTGGGGTCAATACAGCATCTCATGCCCTAGAACTAGAAATCTTTACCTATCAGAAGATGCCAACCAGGAGAACCTTTTAGAACTCACTTGCATTTTGAAACCTCACGCACGGTGCTATTTTTTTACGGGAATATTTTTATATTTATCTTGCTAAGTATAAAAGACCAGTAAAACACCGTGTAAACTATATACAGGGTTACAGCATTCCTGTGATACACCATCCATCAGGCTGGTCCAGGAGCCCCACCAGAAGGCATGAGGTTGCTGAGTCCATGCTGTTTGACAAACGGAGTCTCTGGGATATTTGTGCTGTTAAGAGCTCTGGAAATTTAATTTTGAAAATACCTGACTAATGCCCTCTTTCTCCCAGAACCATGGTAAACCATGACTCCCGCTGGGAACATGGCAACTGCTTTTCAGAAACAATTCCTTCCACGGAAAGGCAGGAAGATGTGTTTGCAACGGTTTCCTTCAGAGCGTAGAGCAATTCTGACCTCCCTCGCCACCTTCTTTAAACAAGCCTTAACTTAGTCAAATCAGTGTGGGCATTCTCTCTTTAACTCCCTGGTTAAATCAGAGGTATTTATTTTAGGAGACAGTTTAGGGAGCTCTGTAATCCTCAGTCCGTCAGAGTTCTTACAAATAAAGCTGAGGTGAATGCTTATCATTGTTTCCAATCTGCTCAAGCAAATGGGGGAGAGAAATATATACAGTTCATCAGAGTAATTAGTTGATTGGGGTTGAGTAATTCTGAGAATAAACATTTGAGTCCCTCCCCACCCCACCCCGGCACCACCAGGAACCCCCAAGGGTGGAAAAGATTATAAATTAAATGCCCAGGGCAGAGAATGGTCCAGATACACTCAGCATCATGGAAAGCATGTGGGACGATT
Source organism: Meriones unguiculatus (assembly GCF_030254825.1). NCBI lineage: Eukaryota > Metazoa > Chordata > Mammalia > Rodentia > Muridae > Meriones > Meriones unguiculatus. The sequence goes on from NC_083360.1 coordinate 85,855,155, forward strand.
TAGATTAAGCTAAAGACGAGTGTGCGCTTAGGGTTTGCTGCCTTTCACCTTTCGTCGGAGCTTCCTGGAGCTGTGTTTCTCTGGTGCGAGGATGAGGGTGGGTGCAGGAAGTGTGTAAGAAGAACGTGTCCCCTACTGCCCAGGAGCCTCTTTCCCTCCCTGATAGGAGCTCCAGGGATGCTTGGAGACAGGGTACCCAAGGAAAGAACTGCTCGCCGAGGTCCTCAGCACCTCAAGCATTGTGTGCACATTTCATTTAGTAACAGGAAATCCATTACAAACCCAGGGAAGAATGGGATGCGTTTTCACAGATGAAGAAATCCAGGTTCAAGAAAGTTCGATGATCTGTCCCAATGCCGAAGGGAAGCCAGGGTCTAGATCTCCTTCAGCCTCATGCTCAACGGGATGGGCAATCCTGGCAGCTGCAATGGGGTGGCGTCTGCCAAAGCACACTGCCAGTGATCAGAAACCCGGCTCACAAACAGTGCCCAGCTGTCCTGACTAGCCTGGGCCAAGGAGGTTCGGAGGACACTGGACCTTGAGAGGTGTCACTGGAAACCTGAACAAACTGGCCGAGTTAGCAACCATTGTTGGACCCCAGCTGAACAAAGAGCGAGAGAGAAAGGCTCTGCTGGGGACCTCGGACGGCGCTGTCTGCCCTGTCCTCTGTCTCCCGACACTGTCATAAGTAAGTCATCACTGGCCTGCCTGTCTTAATGCCCTGAGACACCCTGGGGCATTGTCAAAGAAATTCACATCTCCACCTGTTATCAACTCCTCGGTTCCTGCCCCAAACTGTCAGTCAGGAGGAATTCAGCCACCCGGATTTAGGCCACTCCAGTGAGAGGGAAAGAGCCGAGAAGTGCAGGCTTTCTCTGGAAGGAGGGCCAGAGAGGGGCAGCAGGGCAGCGAGGCTGACACATTCACAGGGGGCCTGCTAATGCGTGGGGCCTGCTAATGCATGGGGCACTGAACTCCGGGCTTGAAGCACATTAGCTCACACGTCTGGCCTCATTCCCTCCTCGTGACAGCCCTAAAAGGCAGTTATTGCGAACGCAAATTACAGGTCTAAAGAAGAAAAAAAAATAAATAAACCCAGAAAGAAGCTAAACACGTCTGAGGCCACACAGATGGGGGAGGGGGGGCGGAGTGGAACTCAATTTATTTCTGTCCAAAACTGCATGACTTTTTTTTTTTTTTACGTTGTATCATAGTGTCTGGCGGTGACATTCTGAAATGATACATATCTGACCTTCTTCCGGCTCCTGGCACAGGGCTCCTAAAGTCCTTTGTTTTTTTAAGGTTTATTTTTAGTTACATGTGGGGGGGGTTCGCATGCATGTGAAGGCAGATGTCCACAGGGGAAGCGCTGGATCCCCCTGAAGCTGGAATTATAAGTGTTCAGTCATCTGTGGGCTGGAAACCAAACGCAGGCCTCCTGCAAGAGATGTACTATTAACTACTGAAGACGCCTCTCCAGCCCCGAGCCCTGTTTTTCTGAGTGATGTGATGATAGGGACATCTTGAGTTATATTTGGCCTTAATCCCCGGTGAGAAGAAGATCTGAGAGCCTCTGACTTACAACCAGTAGGTCAGAAAGACTAAGAGAACTTGGATTCATTGTTGGCGTCTGAAATGGGCGCAGCCTTAGGAAACTGAGCCTTTAATTAGCAGGGTCTAAATCCAAGTGGTTAGTGTCACATAAGATAAAAAATTAGATTCTCTGGGGTTAGAAGATGGCTCAGATGTCAGGAACTCTTCCAGAAGACCCAGGTTTACGCATCCAGAAACATAAACGTGGTTCACATATATGCCTGCAGGGAAGACATGGATGCACATAAAAATAAAACCTAATTTAAAAAAAACAACCTTGGATGTGCTGTAGGTGTAAGAGGGAGCAAACGAGCTGTCAACATCTTCACTGCCCACTGGGCTGGGCCTGGAATCACCAGGAAACGCCTTTGAGGGGGGTTTGAGTTTCCACACAGGTTTAACTGAGGGAAGAGTCCCTGACTGTAGGTGGCATATCCCACGGGCTACGGTCTCAGACTGAATAAAAAAAGGGAAAAGAACTAAGCCATTGCAGACACGACACTGACGGAGCATGCATTCTTCGGTCAGAAAAGGAGGCAGTTCAGCAAACATCTTCAAGAAGCTTCCGGAGACACCTGCTCAGCCAGTGTGGTGCACGCAGCACGGTGCGCAGGCCTAGCGTGGGGTGTTTTGCACTTCCAGGATGGTGTTTCTCCCCAGAAACTACAGCTGTTACAAAGAGCCACGTTTGCTTGTCTTGCGAAAAGCAAAAACAAGAACAAGAGACTGGATTTAAGTCCGTTCACTCTTAGAGAAGGGGGGGAACGCCAAACTTCGCAGAGTAATCCCACTCATAAGACAAAACAGCAACACATGATTGCCATTAAAAAAAAAAATAGTAACCTATCCAGGCAGTGGTGGGGCACACCTTGATCCCAGCACTAGGAAGGCAGAGGCAGGCAGATCGCTTGCATGCAAGGTCAGCCTTGTCTGCAGAATGAGTTCCAGGACAGCCAGGGCTACACAGAGAAACCCTGTATCAAAAAACCAAGAGAGGGAGGGAGGGAGAGAAAGAGAAGCCACTATATTAGTTTCATTTCTGTTACTGGTAAAAAACAAAACAAAACAAAACAAAACCCAACAGAAGAAACTGTAAAGGAAAATGGTTTATTTGGCTTCCCAGGTTACATACAGTCTATGGCTGCAGGGAACTCCAGCTAGCAGGAACCGGAAGCAGACTGGTTATATCCACAGCCAGAATGAAGCAGGGAGAGTGAATTCGTCCAAGCTTGCCACTCTCTCTCTCTACTTTCTCTACTCTCTATGGTTCAGGACTCAAACTCCAGGGAATGGTGCCTCCCATATCAATTAATGTAATCAAGACAACCCCCACAGACAGACATACCCAGAGGCCAACCTCACCTACACAATCCTTCTCTGAAGCTCTCTGGACAGCGAGTCTACCCTGTCAGGTCAACAACTAAAACGAAGCATCCCGTGGCCGGAGAGAGGGCTGTCCTTCCCCAGCAACTGCAGCTCCAGGTCCAGAGGCTTACTTCTGCCCTCTTCTGGCCGAAGCCGGTACTGCATGCATGTGGTGCACAGACACACTGGGGCAAAACATCCATACACATATAATAAAGCAAAAACTACAACAGCCATAGCCGCCAGCCTTCATCGCTCTCTACTTCCTGACTACAGAGGCAATGCGACCAGTCGCTCCATGCTCCTGCCGCTGTTCCTTCTGCCATAGTGGTTGGGCTCCTTCTTAAATTGTAAGTCAAAAAACAAAAAGTAAAAAATAAAATAATAAAATAAAATAAAATAAAAAATCCTTTGTCCCTTCCGTTGTTTCCGTCAGGTGTTCCGTTCATAAAATGAGAAAAATCATTAATTCGCTGGTGTTGGGACAAAGCATACAGCATTCTTACAGCCCCAGACCACACACATTTGACCCAAGCAAGTAGATATATTTGCCGCCAAGAACTGACGCCCCGAGTTTGCCTCCTGAGACCTCCACAGTAGGACAGGAAGTACTCCTGTGCACCATGCTCTCTCTGTCGCTGTCTCTCTCTCTTTCTCTCCCTCTCTCTCTCCCTGTCTCCCACGCATACACATGCATGCATACATAAACAAGTACATTTAATGAAAACAACTATAAAATGTAAATGGAAGTAGACCCCAGTGTCAATGAGCAGAACTGTCTCCCCCACTAAGTTCCTAAGAACTTAAGTTCGTTAATTTCAATGTCTTTCATGTGTTTCTATATTAAAGAAAAAAAAAAGAGAAAAAGAAAAAGGTTTTACCTTAATCTTGGGTAACATAGGACATCAGGACGGAGGATTCAATTGCAGCTTCAGTTCACTGTGTTAATGAAAATCCATTGAGTGAATGAACAAATGTATCTTCTCTCTTCCCTTTACATGAAAGTTTGGCTTAGCAAGGCATGGTGGCACACACCTGGAACCCCAGCCCTCAGGAGGCAGAGGCAGGCGGATCTCTGAGTTCAAGGCCAGCCTGGGCTACACAGTGAGTTCCAGGACAGCCAGGGCTACACAGAGGAACCCGGTCCCCAAGGGGTGGGGTGGTCCGGCTTTGTGGCAAAGAAGGGTCTGCTTAAGTTGTCAGTTCCTATCACTAAGGACATTGTGAGAGGTCATGACCCGTTAACGTGGCTGCAGGAGTGGGCTCACGCTCGAAGACAGATGCTATAAAAGCAAATCCACTTGCTCGTGTCCTCACCTGCCTTTGTTCACAGCAGGCGGGACCTTGTTGGGTGGAACAGCCAGGCTCATGAACTCCCTGGCTTCCAGAAACACGGAGCAAGTGAACGGCCACTCCTTGTAAAGAGCTGCACTGTCAGGAAACAGGCCAGCAGGCGGAGTGTTAGTGGTTCAGGTAGGACAGCCCTGTGGGGGATCCCCTGCCCACAGTGACTCAGCTCATTGCTTGTCAACGTCGGAGTGGGAGCATGCACAGAAACCACTCCCCTTTTCACAGTTAGGACACCTTGGTAAATACTTAGCTTCAAAGGTCCCTTCACCTCCTCACCAACACATACTTCACTTCCGAACTCTGAAGGTTAATGAGGGATCCACCAAGGACAGTATTGAAACCCTCTCAGATCTGCCCTCAAGAAACTCTCAACCAGAGGTCTGGAGTATGACCTGAGATGTTTACATTTTCATTTAAGTTTTAGCTTTTCAGACACCCACGATGTAGTCCTGGCTGACCTGGAACTCCATAATGTAGACTAGGCTGGCCTCAAACTCACAGACATCCACCTGCCTCTGCCTCCTGGGTGCTGGGATTAAAGGCACGTGCCACCACACATGGCTGTGACCTGAGAATTTAATAAACATTCCAGATGATTCTGAAACAGACTGGTGTGTTCCCTGACAAGAGACAAGAATTCAAAGTCCTGAAGAAGACACCAAAGCCCTCCAGAATTTGATCTAGTTTTATTGTTCTACTCTTTCTAGTCCCTGGCTCGGTGATTTGGCAGCAATCAGCAGCCTGTACATTTCCTTCACCTGGTGTTTCTTTTGATTCTTCCTTATATGACTGATGCCTTAACCTTCAGGGCCACCAACCAGCGTGACTGTCACCTCTTCAGAAGTGCACTGATGTCATCAGACAGAACGGGTTACTCACCACTGTTTATCTAGAACGCTTTTCAAATTGCTGTTACACTAATATTAACATTTGGGGGGAAGGGGGGAACCTTCTTGATTCGGGCCGAGGATGCAGCTCAGCTGTAGAGTGCTTGCCTAGCTCTGGAGAGACCCTGGGTTCGATGCCCAGGATCATAAGCAGCCAATGTCCCTTAGCTTAGGAGCTAAGCAGGAATGTGCCTGGTTCTTTGCATGGCTCCCGACATGCAGCGAGTGAAGGAATGAATGGTGAAGGAAGGAATGAATGCTATTGTCCCGGAGTCCCTGAGCTCCTGTGTTCTAGGCCTGTTAGACTGCAAGCTCCAAGGATGAGCTGGGGGGGGGGGCTACCAGCTCCCAGGCCCAGGATGTTCCCAGACAAAGCCACCACACCCAGTTCAGCGGTCTCCCCTCGTCAAAAGCAGGCCAGGGAGTCGGGTCGGTGAACAGTGTCTAGCCATCCCACCCTAGGGAGGACCTCCACGTGCCCGACACCCTCCCTACGGGGGGCTGGAATGTTCTTAGACTGCTGACAGCGAGGCCTCAGTCCCAGCTTCCTCCAAGCCTTCTGATGACGGAACACTGTTGCCATAGGGATGCCCATTACCTTGAGGGGCAGAATCGAGTGATGCCCCGGGCAGAGCCCCCCAGGAGGAGTACATGGAGGCTCTTCAGCCCGTCATCCACTTTCTCCTCTACTTACTCGCCTATTCCTGTGTCTACTCGTGTTTGTATTTGTTGGTGTATTTTATCAGCAGCTTTACAGAGTATTAGGCAGCCGTCTGGACAGAAGCTTTTTGGGGTACAGAGACCCCTACCGATGGTAAGATCTAGGACCCAACTAACATTGGCCAAGGAAGGACAAAGAGAGGCCGTCACCAGGAGCTGGTGACAAAGGCTGGCCTGGCAGGAAGGGCGGTCCTCAGGGAAAGAGCAGAGCGACACTGGCCGCTTAAACTTTGGTTTTGCCTGACGTCATCAGTGGGGGATCCAAACCGCGTGATGAGGGCTTCCTCCTGAAGGCACCATGAGCCCTAACAGAGCAGGGACAGGGACAGGCCTGGGTGAGATGGTTGGTTTGGGCTGTCTGCAGGTGGACACCTGCCTCTAGACTTCAAGTTTGGCTTTTCCAGGGTTTTCAAGACGTGCTTTGCATCGGCGAGGGCAGGACGGGCCTAGGCCAGGCCGTCTCTCCCTGCGCCTGGCCTCTTCGCCCCGTACCTGGTCGCTTGTGGCTGGCAGGCCCGTGGAAGGACCCTCATCATCTGGAGTGGCACCCCAGGAGCCCTGCAGCGACCCAGACTTCTGAAGAAGCAGAAATAGGCGTGGATGCGTGGGCTTCCTGCTGCCACACGGCTCTGGATTCTCGTTAAGTGGGCGTCTGCCAACGCCTCAAACATTAGCATGTTGGGTGTCTCAGCAGGCAGTCGCCAGCGCTCCTGGAGAGGGAGAATGGATGACACAGAAGGAGGCGGAGGGGAAAGAGAGTGGGTGGGAGTTACGTATGTACAGCATTTGTGTATGAAATTCTCCAGAAGTAAAAATAAATAAGGAAAATAGATACCGGCATCTTTGGGGCTGTCCAATAGAATTGCAAGTGTTTCATTTCCAGGCCTGAGTCATATTCGGGGAGCTGGCATGGTGGCTTGAAAGGGAGAGGAATCAACCTTGAACCTGCTCCTAAGAGGGTGGGGTAGGAAACCTCAGGAGGACCCCGATCTTGGGAAACGGATGTCTGCTTGCAGCCTTCTGTCATTGTTTCTGTAGCTTTACTGTAGCACCCACAGACAAGGTGGGGCGATCACACCCCCCCTGGGGCGGGAGAACAAAGTGACATTCTGGTGCGGTGTCCCCTCGGGAGCCCCACTGCTTGACAGCGTAGACATGTCCAGCCTATCTTGTTCACGTCCGCCTGGATTAAAATCATCGGCTCCAGGGTCCTTTGTCCTGATAGGCTAGCAGCTCCATGCGCTGCCTCCGGGGCACCAAGGGCTCTGCATTTTCTCATCTCGCTTTGTTCCGGCCCTTCCTGATGTTGCCGATTAGAACCCAGCACTCTCCGGGAAGCACAGAAATTGGATCAATCTGGAAAGCAAAAAAAAAAAAAAAGGGAGCTGAAGGGCGGGGTCTGGGAACACATGTAAAGCCAAGCCTCTGCCCTCCAGAGACCGCATCTGTGGCACTCAGCTTTCAGCAGCCCACATCCAAAGGAGGCAGGCATACCACCCTCTGATGACTGAAATAACATTTTCAACAATCTTTTTGTTGTTGTTGTTAGGTATTAAAGAATGGCTTGGGTGCCTCTGGAGGCAACTGTTGCTTTCTCTGTAGCTGGTACCACTCACTTAGTAGGTGTTTCAGAGGTCTGCTGGTTGACATTTATAAGCGGTATTGGGGTGATAAGGCGCTTCCCTGCCTTCACGGCTCTGGGAGACAAAAACTGTAGAAGTCAGCGAGTCCGTGAAGAACGTGTTCATGTTTTAACTTTGCAATAATATAGTCAAGGTTAAAAGACATTAGCCATGTGGGCTAGGGATGTAGCTCAGTGGGCAACCGTACTGGTTCTCCACCCTGACGGAAGGCTCAGTTTTATGGCAACTTAGCGCTTCTGTGGTGAGGAGGCTCACAGTCTGTAGGCACGGTGGTGCTAGTGAGCTCTCTCTCTCTCTCTCTCTCTCTCTCTCTCTCTGTCTATCTCTGTGTGTGTGTGTCTCTCTCTGGTTATTTTTGGGGAATTTTTTGTTGTTATTTTCAAGATAGGGTTTCTCTGTGTAGCCTTGGCTATTCTGGACTTGCTTTGTAGACCATTGTCGGCCTCAAACTCACAGAGATCTGCCTGCTTCTGCCTCCCTGAGTCCTGGGACTACAGGCGTGCGCCAAGTCACCCAGCCTAGGAACAACTAATTTAATGAAGATTAATCAATCACACATTCAAGCTTGCAAGAACACAACATGCATTCTGTCCAGTGTTGTCTAATAAAATGCTCTCATGAAGTTTCTTTGGTCGATAATTATTATGAAAGGACTTCTGTAATAATAGCATAATTTGGGAGGCAGCTAAAAAATTATCTATGGATTGGAAGACAGTAGGCAATCATGACTCATCCTTGGGTCTGGGGGGTCATTACTGTTGTGTGTGTTGTGTATAAACATACGCCATCTAAGGAGAGCTGTATGGTTCTGGCTGTTGAAAATGTGGCCAACAAGATGGCTTACTGGTTAGGGTCAGGGGTTTTCATATTCAGTCCATGAAATTCGAGTTAGTCAGCTTTAACTGGTGATTTGTAGATGTCTGTTGAAATAGGGTCCCGGATAGCTGACGAAGAATAAAGAGCCATTTAATATGACTCTTTATTTAATAGCCATTTAATATGGCTCCGATTAATATGAATTGTTCCTTGGGAATGATTTAAGCTTCTGGTGGATGTGTTTTATTTATCTGCGTGGCCACCCCAAAGTATGAAGGATTGTTGAACCAAACATACCTAAGTGGCATCTCTGGGAGGGTCCCCCGCCTCTTCTGCCTACAGAAAAGCGAAGCATAAACTAACAAAGACAAAAGATCCCGCCTCTCCTCCCGAAGCCAGGAGGGGCAGGCAGCTTACCCCCATCCGCCTGGACGTGTCTGCAGTCACACGCCCCATTCGGTGGCCTTCACCTGCCTGTCATTTGCCTTCTCCTAACCGGGGTTCCTCGAAAGGCTTAGATTCCTAAATATTCTCTAAAAACTCGTGATTCTTTGTTGAGTATGTGACGTGAGTGAGTATGTGACTGAGAGCCATGTCTGAGGTGATACCTCAGTGTTTGGGCTCTCTTCATTCCCTGCGCACATATGAAATACATGCTTGCTTGCTTGTCTGTCTGTCTGTTAAGTAATTTTTAAAACTATTTTTATTTTGTGTGCATTGGTGTTCTGCCTGCCTGCACGTCTGTGTAAGGGTGTCAGCTCCCCTAGAACTGGAGTTACAGACAGTTGGGAGCCAATCTGTGGGTGCTGGGGATTGAACCCATGTTTTCTGGAAGAGCAGCCAGTGCCCTTAACAGCTGAGCCATCTCTCCAGCCCCTGAAATATATATGTTAATAATGATCTCTCTTTCTCTCTCCATTACTGGAGATTGTCACAGTATCCTACCATTGAGCCCTCTGTATTTTCATTTTGAGACAAGATCTCTCTTAGGTGCCCCGGCTGACCACCCCTTACCCTGTAGCCCAGGCAGGCCTAACAGCTTGCAACCTTCCTGTTTCAGCCTCTGATGTACCTGGGGTTACAGGGCTGTGCTACCAGCTTTGTTTTTTTTTATTTTTTTTTAACCTTTTTCTTTAAATGTATAACAGATACTACAACTAAAGACCTAGAGAACTGTTCTTCTGTAATTGCACCTTCTGAGAAATCGTGCATTATTTTAATTATAGTGCCATAATACACATCTGCTTTTGTTACCAGTTGATACTCATTTTTCTCATGTAACCACAACTATTCTCAAAGGAGTCCTTTTACACACACACACACACACACACACACACGAATCCTAACTTGAAGGGACTGATGAACTGTAAACAGTGCTCTATGTATGTGTGTATGTGCATGTGTGTATGTGCATTTGTGTATGCATGCATTTGTACATGTGTGTACAGTTTCAACAAGAGGCTTTATCCCATCACATTTTTTTTTTCCTCCTCTAAGCTTTTCTTGCCGCAGCTAGGGGAGCTTGGGCTGTTTATCTTTCCCCCAGGTGCTGATTAAAGTCCCTTTCTCAAGTGCACAAAATTAATTTCATGATAGAAAGCTGTAATCTCATCCCCTGATCTGTCCTTTGAGAAGCGCATGAAGGGAGGACGCAAACCCTCAAAAACAAAGGCCGCGTTTATATTCTAATACCACATGGTGCAGATTGGGAAGGATCAAAGTGTTCATGTTGTGAGTATCTTTCCTTACTGCACAAGAGGCTCTTTGGAAAGCATCTCTTTGGAGCTCTCTTCAAAGCCAAGAATAATCACCGCAGCCAGAAGATCACATTTGACATGCCGCCATTAGATTACCGCATGCTTGTTTTCTGTGGTCTAAAAGATCAGTTCTTTTTTACATTATGAGCAAAGAACTGTATAAAGGAAATTCAAACTGTAATGGCATTTAGTAGACTCTCATTTTTCCCGAATCCTGTGCTGTGGGTGATGGGGGTGGGTCTGAGGGGGGGGTCAGTAAAATGTGGGTACAGCTTGTGTGTATGTCTGTGTCTGCTTCAGTTAGGATATTTTGACTTTCTTTCTTTCTTTCTTTCTTTCTTTCTTTCTTTCTTTCTTTCTTTCTTTCTTTCTTTCTGGTTTTTTGAGACAGCGTTTCTCTCTGTGTATGTAGCCTTGACTGCCCTGGGCTCACTATGTAGACCAGGGTAGCCTCAAACTCACAAAGATCCGCCTGCCTCTGCCTCCCTGAGTGCTGGGAGTACAGGCATGTTCCGCCGCACCCGGCTTATTTTGGAAATTTTTATAATCTTAAATTTCTAGGAATATTTGGTAGTTCTGCCCATGTCCTGTCTACGGCACCACCGACCAATATCTATGAGGTAAGCATTGGCTAGATGGAAGGATTGTTGTGAGGCACATAATACATTGCTCTTACAGAGCTTTCAGTATATGGAAAAACACAGGTTCCTCCATCTTCAGAGATGACGTGGCAGCGCTCACAGCTAGTGTACCACCCTAAAGGGAGAGACGGCAGCCAAAGGGTCCTGAGGAGCCTGGCCAGCTCACTGTGGCTTCCCACCAACTCACTGCTGAGAGGATGATGGGAATGTGTCTAGGCGGAGTCTCCTAGGCTTTGGTGTTCACACCTCCGACTGACCCTTCTCGAAATATTCTTAGAATGAACGGGAAATCCCTGAAGGGCTGTAAACCCGGAATGACCTTCAAGCTGCTGTGAGGAGAGAGTGGAGCATGGAAGAAGGACTCTGTGTTCGAGGCTGGCCGGAGGCGCACAGTGCATTTCTGACCAGCCCGGAAGGCAGAGACCCTGCTCAAAGGCAAAACCAAACAAATGAAAAAGTCGCCGTGAGGAGAACAAAGGCGGAATAGCTGTCGTTTAAAAGAAGCCATTTGCTGTCCCTGCAGTCTAGGCGACAGGCAAAGCTGAAGGAGTCCCATGACAATAAGGACACTCAAATGTTACGGGAAGTGAAAAAGCAGAATCAAGCTGCCGACCGTCAACATATAAACAAAGCGTGATGTAGGCATAGCAGGATATTCAGTTATGAAGAGGAACCGTGTTCTGATACTCTAACAAGAATGAGCCTCAGAAACATCCTGTGGAAAAGAGAAGGCAGATGCAAAAGGTCAAGGAGTCCCTTTTTTCCACATCGGGCAAGTTGGTAGGGGAGGCTCCACCATGGAGTCACACCCCTAGCCCTCTTTCTGCTTTGGGTTTTGAGTCTCACCTAAATTGCACAGGCAAGTCCTGAACTTGTGCTCTTCCTGCCCTAGCCTCCCAAGTAGCTTGGGTTATACGTCTGCATCCCTTAGGCCCAGCTATACATTGTATAACTTCGTCTCTGCGGTTAGAAGGGATTAGGAGGTGTGGCCTTGCTGGAGTGGGCGTGGCCTCGTTGGAAGAAATGTGTCACTGGAGGTTCCAAAAGCTAAAGCCAGGACCGGTGTGTCTCTCTCTCTGCCTGCTGCCTGCCGACCTGATTGCAGAATTCTTGGCTCCTCCTTCAGCCCCACAGCTGCCCGTGTGCCACCATGCTCTCCACCATGATGATAACGGACTAAACCTCTGAAACTGTGAGCCAGCCCCACTTAAATGTCTTCCTTTGTAAGAGTTGTCTTGGCCATGGTGCCTCTTCATAGCAATAGAACATCGACCAAGACAAAACTAGAAGATAGTGTGTAAATGACATTGTGAATACTCTGTCACTTGTACACTTTTAAATGATCACCTTAAAAACATCACAAGACACCTTTGCTCATGGTAGCCGTAAGGAAACTACCTAAATACCCATCAACTAATGGATTTAAAATGTCATAAGCTTAAACAGCAGAAAGTTAAGCAGAATGTTAAGGAAACAAAAGCATTATTTTCTTAAATGTAATGAAAAAAAAAAAAAAACAACAAAAAGCACATACTACCACATGGGTGAACCTTGAAATCATTATGCTAAATAAAGGGAGCCAGACTTAGCACATATTGCACGATTCCATTGTGGAAAATGTCCTGATTAGGGAAAGCTGTACAGATGGAAAACGCGTTGTTTGAGAAGCAGGGATGGTGGGTAGCCGTGGGAGGGAGGGACGGAGGGTGGCAGCTAGCAGGTACGGGGTTTCTCGGGGTGGGAGGGTTCTGGAATTGATGATGGAAGCTGCTGCGGGCGTACTAAAATCTACTGCAACTCTTACCTCTGTCTCCCTCAATCGCGTTAAGACCGCAGCTGCACGGAGTAAACTGCTGACTACGGCAGAGTGGCACGAGATGCCATCCAGATCAGTTTTAGAATCCACCACGCAGTAAGGGGTGGTAATTGCCTCTAAGGAAGGAATGATATCATATTCTCGGCTATGCAGAGAGCATCAGTTTTGGAGAATCGCCTCACGGTGTGTAGTGATGCTAGCACTGACGCTGCCCTTTATTGTAAAAGAGGAAAGAATGGCAGGATGGTTTAAACAACACAGGTGCGGAGACAGCGCATACCAAAATCTGAGTATTAGGAATTGGTGGGTTTGTTTAATGGGCTGCAAGGTAGCCAGGCGTTCTCTATTTACCGTTACGACTCCTGATTAATTTGTATTGCTTCTTTTTAAATAATAGACTACTAACTATGGTTACCAGGAGACTGGGAAAGCCCAAGGCCGTTACCAAAAGCCAGTGCTCACCTTATAGACCTGTAGCCACGGAGATAGAAGGCTTCCCTCCCACTGGATGTGGCCTGCCCCCAGGTGAGCAGGCATAGAGACTGAGTCCATGTGTCCGACATCCAGGGTGGTTTGTCATTGGTCTCTTCACTGAAATGAAGACAACAAGTCTGGCTTATGTTAAGACAATTTATTGAGAATCTGCTATGGTAGTATAAATGAGGAATGTCTCCCATAGACTCAAGCATTTGAACAATTGATGCCCAGCTGGTGGTGCTGTTTGGGGAAATTATGAACCTTTAGGGGGTGCAGCCTTGCTGGAGGAAGTGCATCATGGGGGGCGGGCTTTGAGCGGTCATAGCCTCTTCCTGTTTCCTGTTTGAGTTTGCAACTAAAGATGTGATCTCTCAGCTTCCTGCTCTGGCCTCCTGCTGTCATGCCCCCCTCCCCCACCCTGCCACTATGGACTCTCCCCCTGGAACTAAAAGACAAAATAAACCCTTTCTTCCACATGTTTCTTGTGGCTATTGGTACTTTATCGCAGCTACAGAAAGCAACGCGCACACCGCCTCTACGGCGTTGTCCCTGTCATGTACATCACATGACGCTGTACAGTGTTCCACTTTATGTCTTGGTGGGCAGACTTCACAAGTCAGACTTTGACATGTGTCCATAGTCCTGTGAGTTACCGGAGTCATCTGAAGTAAGTTGCATTCTTTTTCCCCTCCCCTTCTCCCAGTCTGTTACTGAGGATTGAACCCAGAGCCTCCTGCAAGCTAGGCACACGTTTTAACACTGATCTCTGCCCTCAGACTTTTTCATCTTTGTGTGCTTACCCACGTGAGTGTGTGGGTACATGTGTGTGCGGGTACATGTGTGTGTGTGAATTTCCAACCCTGGGTGCTTTGTTTTTGAGACAGGACCTCTCCCTTGGACTAGTCCAGCTCGCCAGTGAGCCCTATGGAGCGTCCTGTAAACGATGCCCAGCACTGGGAATCCAAATGCATACCACCACATCCTGCTTTTCACATGGTGCTGGTGACAGAGCCCAGGGCCTCACGCTTACCAAGCAAGCAAACAGAGCTATCCCCACGGGCCCTTTGGTGTTTTGAGACAAGTTCTCATTCTGTACCCCAGGCCTGTCTGAAACTCGTGGTGGACCCCCTGTCGACCTCAAACCCCCAGCAATCCTTCTGCCTCCGTTTCCGAGGTGCTGTGGTTGTGGGCATGCGCTACCAAGCCGGGCCCTGATCCTTAACTTTTGGGTGGCAGAACTCTGCACCTTGGCAGGCTGACGGTCCACACGGGTGGCTGTCCACCTGTGAATCAGGCTGCTTGGCGGCTGCTGCGAGACGAGAGATGGGAACGTCATCTCTGTCATCTGTGACCTGCTGCCCCTTCACGTCTTCCCAGAGAGGAGGATTTGTCGCTGCAAAGAAGGGACTCTACATCAGCATCGACCCCTGACCCCTGCTAAGAATATGAAAGCGTCTGTGTCACCGAAACTAGGTCCCATTCCTCTCTTCTACCCGTGTTGCGATTTGAGATTTTCCTGTTAAATCGGTGCCTATGCCTGATAAGGGCAGTTGCTGACCTTTTAGAGAGGCTACCCGCTATCAGACCTCGTTCTATTCACTTCCTTAATGCAGTTTAGCCACCATGTGAGGTTGGTGTCCATCTAAATCAGGACTGGGTTTTTTTTTACTATGCGCAACATAAAACCCATTGTATGGCAGGCAGGCTTAACCCCAAAGCCCTTTCGTGTTAAGAAATCTGGAGATAGGTGGATGAGGAAGAGTGGGTAAAATCAGCTGCTTCTGGAGGTCGGGCCGCTTCCAGCCTTCTGCCCTGCCATCTTTAGCCTAACAATGATATTGTCTCTCGGGTCCTTAAGGCGGATGCCACACACCACCAGGTCCCAACAATAGCATCAGAGTAGCAGGCCAGGGGACAAAGGCCTAGGAGGGTTTTTTTTTTGTTTTTGTTTCTTTGTTTTTTTTTTTTGTTTTTTTTTTTTTTTTATCAGTTATCAGTGTATCTCTCTTACCAGAGAGGGAAAACAATCTCAAAAGCTTTTTCCTTCAGGCTACTGGATGCGACTCAGTCACATGACTTCCCACAGCCTCCACAACCCCAACAGGAATCTGTCTCTAGCTCAGTGTGCTGCTCATCTGCCGACCGAACAAAACTGGAACTCTGTTTATCACCGTTCCCCCCAAGGAACAAGACAGAAGGGGTTGGGAGGCAGGCACCCAGAGCCGGCTGGGCGCCACCTGATTTGACAGGAGAGGAAACGGAGGCTCGGGAGATTAACAAGCCGGAGCTTCCTGACACTCTGCTTCCAAAGCCCTTCACAGTCCCCTGGCTTCTTCAGTCTGGAACTTGCCAAAAGCCTGAGCTGTTACAGATCATATGGAACGGAGTTTGTTTGTAACAGCAACTTGGACGCTGGGAGTCCTCAGGTCCGCTAGCCTTCAGAGAACGCGAGAGAACTCGGTTCTAACTAAAGGTAGCCCTGATCAAAGGTATATTTTAGTTTTGTGCCAGAAAATGGAGATTAAGAGAGAAAAACACAAAATTCAAGGGACATCTTTGAAGAAAGCAAATGTTTATAATCCCTTATTTATTTATTTATTTATTTATTTATTTATTTATTTATTTATTTATTTATTTTGCAATCGTCTGGCCTCTTCATTCTGTCCTTTATCTTCTTTTGCAGAAATGGCTAATTTCTTTCAAATGGTATGTACTGGAAAAATCCAAAATACTCATCAGATAAACCAATCTTAAAAACCACGACTGACTTTTATTTAGGAAGCCACGGAGCATCTGACTTGCTACTGATAAGGTCTCTGTAAGCAGCATTCTAATTAAGCCCACACAGACAGCGACCGCTATGTTTCTGGGAACGCAGCTGGACTGGCGCATGTGCAGTGAGCATGCGCACTGCATCTCAATGGCTGCACGCGGGCTATGCGCGGCCACCCAGCCTGCTCTTTTGACGCTGTCGTTGGTATCACAAGCCACTTTCCCACTCATCCCAGTGTGCCCCTGAGTTCGCTTATGAGACACCTTCACTGAGCCTTGGGTCTACCGTCATGCCTCCAGGCTCCGGATAGAAAAAAGATAAATGCTGGGAAACCAAAATGGTACCCTTTTCCCGGCACGGGACCCCACCTCAGACTGGTAGAGTCAGCCGAGGTAGTGATAGGTATCAAGAGTGTGTAGCACTAGAGAAAGGGGGCAACAGTGGGGACAAAGGTGACCAGAAAGGGCCGAGCCCTCAATCAGGCTTCCAAACCTGGCCATGCGTGGGACTCCTGGCTTGCAAAACTTGGGCAAGTTCGCTTTGTTTCTCCATGCCACAGTTGCCTCCTAGGTAAAACAGGGTACCACAGCACCTGTCCTGGAGACAGGTTTTATTTGAACTATAACGTGTAATAAAATCTCAATTGATTGTGGCACTTCGAGCTGTCATCACAAGCCTTTCAGGAAACGATGGACAGGATGTTGGCAGGATAGACTCGAGGTTAGCATGGTCCGTGGAAATACAGAGGATACATTCGCTTTAATTTTTAATGTCTCATCAAGCACATAATGCTGTGTAGGGATTCAGCATGGAGGAGAATGAAAAGCGAGCAACCTGGCAGTGCAGCACAGAGGTGCCGACGGTGGCAACCCTGTCTTCCTCTGGCTTTCCTGCAAACAGTTTTTTTTTTTTAAACAAATGTGGCTTTGGTATGCAAATCGCTGTATGCAGATTTCTGTGTGCAAAATACAGCATAGGGAAATGGCCTCCTTGCCAAAGAAGATAGGAGATGTTGGCTACCATCGAGGGAAATGGTAGCAAATTCTGATGCCTTTTCCTACTGCTCTTTCTAACAATGTATGGGGTGAGCAGATTTTTGGCATGCTAAACTGAACTATTTTGGCTTTAGGTTGTGTGTTCTTGTGATAAAAGTGTGCTTATTGAAGCCTGTAACTACTTTTTGAAGCCATAATAGCGTGTCGTGGTATTTAATTTAGCATTTCACAACAGCGTGCCACCTCCAGCTAGCAAAGCCGCTTGTTCTGAAACCACAGATGGCTTCACATCTGAGGGTAGGCTGCTTGACTCGTGTGCTTCCTGCTTTCTGCAAAGGATTGTGCTTACTCAGAGACTCAGTTTTACATTTCGAAAAATGTTTCCTAATTAATGTAGGCCTTAGTAAGCGAAAGGGATGTGGGTCATATTAGAATATTCTCTCTTTTGGGGAGAGCAGGTGGGGCTAGCACTGAATTCTCAAGGCAATATCCTCTCACCCAGGCAGGATGACAATACGTCTCTTTCTTGGTGCTCCTTACCAATTCCAAAGCCTCTCCCCATTGGCTCCTCTCAGGAGAGGGGTGGAATAAAAATGTATTCCAAGGTCACTTGTGACAGGGCCTCTGGTCTCCCAGGCTTGGTATTATTTTTATCCACAGTTATGCTCGAGAGACTAGCCACTGCCAGCCAGCAACCCCAGATCACCTGCCTTCCCCTGTTCTTTCCTTTCCCTTACACTCAAGGATTTTTTGTTGTTGTTGTTGTTGTTCACTCGGGGCATTTCAAACTCGCCACCCTGCCAAGTGAGCTGCTCATTAATTTTCCAAAAATGAAGTCTCGTTGAAACACGTTCTCGGGACACCGCAACGCGGCCTGAGAGCAAGGATAACCAACGCGAGGCCGCCACGCCCCAACGGCTAGAAGAGAGGGGAAGGAAATCTCCACAGGGACGTTTGCTCACATAACCGTCCATGCATGCGTTTGCTGGCTCACGCGTGCGCTCATTTGTGCATTTATTCATGCGTGAGTCCCTTCACTTGACTTCCCGCTTACTGCTGTTGCGTACTGCCTGAGGTACAGGAGCACAGAGATGAAAATATCCCGAGCTATAGAGAGTTCAGTATCTACCCGGGGAGACAGAGGCACAGGCTGCCGCCGCTGCTGCTGCGGCAACGGAAGTGTGCACCGAACATGCAGGTGTGCGCAGGTGGGGTCGTGCAAACTCAGGAGCCGCTTGGATGCCGGCAAAGCTTTGGAAGGTGGACAGATGTGATCCAGATGGCTGGGTAGGTGGGGGGTGAAAGCAGCCCCGGAGACAGAGGAGACAGCGTGCAAGAAGGTCCAGTGTCCTGAGCAGCCGAGGCTGAGGGAGCCTTTGGTTGAGAAGTTTATTTATCCTGAAAAACAGAGGGTAGGGGAGGATGGGAAAGTCTCAACTGTGGGCGTGTCAGCTTCGCCTTTTAAGATTTCTAAATTCTCAGTGTCCGAGACCTTGCAAGCTCAGCACAGGGCTGTGGAAATGAACTTGGCTTGCAAAGATCTCACAGCCTCTCCGGGGAAACGAAGCCATCAAGCCCGAAAGCACGTGAGAGCCTTACCACTCAGCGAACCAGAATGAGGCAGGGACCCGGGGTCGTGGTCCAGAAGGGCAGCTGTATCCTTGCGTCTGGAAGACTGCGACGTGACGCAGTCGACACGGGCCGGGAGAGATGAGACTGCTACCGTGTGACAGTGGGTTAGTACAAGGGAGGGGCGGGCGGGCCCGGAGCTGGCCAAGGTATCAGAAGAGCAGCTGATATGGAGGGAAGATACGTCACGCTCCGAGAAGTCTGTACTCTCTGGTGGCTACAAAGCCTTCAAGACTCGGAGGGAGACAGTGGGGCTTTGTAGAGATTTGCAAGTAGAGCCAGTTCGGTGGTGCCCGGGGCTGCGCTCTCTCACCAGGCCACAGTGGAAGGGACTTCTATTTTCTGGGGAGTTGTACTATTCAAACCACAACAGAACGTGAGTCAACCAGAAGCTGTGACTTGTGTGACAGAACGTCATTCAGTAAACCTTACTGAAATAACTTTAGGTACAAGCCCACAGTCTGTACCTAAAGGACAGACAGTCTAGCCACGTGCTGTGGAATCATGTAGGAAGCCAGTCACTGCAAAGGTGGCCGTCAAAGCCATTTACAGTCTGGGTCAAGGTTGGAAAAGCCATGTGGATGGGACCACAAACCTTAGACTGATTAGGAAGCCAGGGATACGGGCTCGTGACTGTAATTTGTCTGAGGCCAAGGATCTGGAACCCTTTTCCTTTTTGCACGCTCTGAATAGAATGGGGATCCGACACCGGGGATCCTGTGGAGCCTCTTGCTCGCTGCCACCACCCCAGAGGATAAACACTGCCAAGTCTGCCCAGATCTTGTAATCTTATTAATCTAACAAAGAGACTCGGTAACAGCCTCAACCAGGGGATCAGTGTTTGCCGTGTAAACTGGCTTATAAACACACCCAGCTGCAACCAAGGCAAGCACTTGGCCGAAAAAAAGGTGGAAAGGGATTGAAACTAAAGTTTCTGGGTAAATGTTTGCTCACGTCTCCGGCCTCTGGCCTCCCTGCCTGCCCCTGCCATCTCCCAGTTCAAAGGCACCTGGTATGTGGCTTCTTCCGGTCTTGCCTTCCAGGCATCTGCCCCACGCTTCTGGCTGGGAGAGTTGGTCCCTTGCAGGGAACCTTGCTGGGCAGCTCTGAGGCTCTTCTGGCTGGGAGAGTTGGTCCCTTGCAGGGAACCTTGCTGGGCAGCTCTGAGGCTCTTCTGGCTGGGAGAGTTGGTCCCTTGCAGGGAACCTTGCTGGGCAGTTCTGAGGCTCCTCTGGCTCTCCTCTCCTTTTGGTCTGTAGGGACACGAAGTCTGATAGTAGCATCAGTGCCTGGGTCAATGTAAAGCAGGCCTCCCACACCTTTGAGCACACCGGGTCCTTTCTATCTTAAATCTACACACTCGGGTCATCCTGTCGGTCCTGGTGGAGACAAAGCAGAAGGGAGGCTTGTGATTTAAATCCAGGCTAACTGAACCCAAGTTCTCCAACGGTATGTTAAGACCCGTCTTTGACGTGGTCCCTGGTCTAGAGCACATGTTGCTCCTGCAGAGGGTTTGGGTTCGAGTTCTAGCACCCACATAGTGGTTCACAACCATCTGTAACTCCAGTTCCAAGGGATCCAGTGCCCTCCTCTGACCTCTGTGAGCAGGGTACATACCTAGCACACGTATAAACATGCAAAAAAGCACTCATACACATAAATAAATATCTAATTTTTTTTTTGAAAGATGGAGCTGGTGCTGAGTTGCAGGCTCAGGGGTTAAGGTCACTTGCACTTAGTCTGATGACCTGAAATCCCCAGGACCCACTAGGTGTAAGGAAAACCCAACTTTCACGAGTTTCCTTGTGACTTACGTGTACAGTAAATAAACATACTAACAGTTTAAAAAAACAAAACAAAACAGGTATGTCCAGAAGTTAACACGTGGGAACATAATATTTGCCAAACTAAAGAGTGAGATCCAGAGAGAGGACCTCCTCCCTGGTGAGGGCAGCATTTATTCCAAAAGTCACATTCTTTTTGTGAGCATAGGGTAATGAAGCCTAAATTCTGCTCTCTTTAAAACTCCTTTCACTCTTCCCCTTCTCTTACCTCCTTTAAGATTCCTGATTATATGCTTCTATGTATACTATTGGAAAGTGCTCTTTTCTTTTTTTTTTTCCTTTTTTATTTTAATTTTATTTTATTAATTACACTTTAGCTCTTTTCATCTAGAATTAATTTTAGTGATGTGCAGACATACACACACACAGAGAGACAGAGACAGAGAGACAGTGAGACAGAGAGACAGAGTGAGCAAATTCTTCCTGCCTCTCTGAAATCTTAAGTAGGACAATTTTGGATTGTGACTCCCCAAGGCAGGAGGGAACCACGGATGCCTGTTGTCTTCTGCCTAGCCTGGACCCCATGGAGATTTCTCAGCAAGCCATGGTAATTGTCCATAATTGCAGCAGGCAATTATGAATTGAACTCCTTCAAAGACAGAGAGCCTCCGTAGGAGCATGCTACCTACCTCTCCTGCGCAGCAGGTAGCTACCTGGCAAATTCTTGAAACTCAACTCTGAGTGAAAATCACAACAGCCACGGGCAATATTTTGAAAATCAACCTGTTTGGAAAAGAGAAGTAGCGAAGGTCTTGAGGCTTCAGGAGTGATGTAGAAAGGAGCGGAAAACCTCAAAACACCTTTTCCTAAATCGGAGTGACTGAATCCGTGGCCAGCAGCTTGGTCCTTTCCCGGGGGCAGCCTGCCAAAGCACATCCGTCACCTGCAAACATCTCATCGGCCTCCTGCCACAGAAAGTGACTGGCGTTTCCTCCCAACCTGCGTCCTCAGCCGAAGCGCCTGCCAGGCTGCATTAAGAGAGGGGTGACCCGGCTGACACAGATGGCCACGAATGCCGGCCACACGGGCTGTGTGAAGGAAGCCAGGCAGCCCTGCCATGATGTCCACCCCCTAGACACCCTAGACATGGGGGCTCTCCCAACCCAGGGCTCGCAGGAGACAGAGATGCTTGCCAGCTGCTGGACAGCTCTCGGGAATGCTTCTTCACTGGGAGGAGCGGGGTAGAGCCTGTCAGCGGCTGAACAGCCAGCCGGACCTGCACCTTCCGGGAGCATACCTTTCCCGGGTCTATGCCCCGTGAGCCTACTTCTCTGAGTGAAAGCCTCTCCAGGGGCTGCTTCTCACGTGGCAAGGCTTTTCAGGGTAGCTAAGTGTCTCAGCCGCAAGAACATGTAACATGCATTGTGGGCGGGGCCTAATTCTGCATCTAGTGTACCCACTGAGCCTCCTTGCCCCTCAGCTGTAGGAGCAGGGGTGGTTTCCTGCCTGGCTCGGGTTTCTGAGGGGTCCGGGTTCCCTGCTCGGCACCATGGATCCAGGGTCAGACATGTATTTGGATTCAGATTCTAGCCCTCAGGGAAGGCTTCCCAGTTTCTCCAGACTCCTCCCCCCTTCCCCCATCTACCCAAGGGTGGGATGACAGCATTCACCTTAAAAAAAAAAAAAAAAAAAAGTTTTAAGATTTACTTCATGGGGCTGGAGAGACGGCTCGGCAGTTAAGATCACTGGCTGCTCTTCCAGAGGACCTGGGTTCAATTCCCAGCACCCGCAGCTCACAACCATCTGTAACTCCAGTGAGGATCTAGCACCTTCACACAGACACACACGAGGCAAACCACCAACACACCTAAAATTAAAAATAAGTAAAATCTTAAGGAGATTTACTCCATTTTACAATCATGCAAATGTGTGCAGTCGTGTGCGTATGGGCGTAGTTACTGTTAATCCCAAAGCTTCAAGGAAAAAGACCAGTGGCCCAAATCATCGTGGTCAGATCAACTAAGACAAGCCAGTAATTAAAGCAATCTTTTTTTATTCATGTACATGGGCTGTCTCCCCCTAAGACAGGGTCAGAGGGGTCCACATTGGACAAGAGAAAGATGGGGTTTTTAGAGCTCAGAGGTGAGGTGTTTGCAAATGGGGAGAAATAGGGTGACGGGAGCAGAATCTAAGCGTTACAGATTAGTCACAAGGACCTCCAGAAACAAAGACGTGGCTGCAGGGTGACGTATATGTAGCCATCACAATCTTTTGAAGCAAAGGTAGGCTTGCAAGGTGGTTACAAACAACTTTTTGCAACAAAAACATGGCTGCCATTCCTGGAACAAGAATTAACATTACAGATGGGGTGTAGCCCAATCCTTGAGGAACAGGTTTAATTGTAAATGGGAATGAACCTGGTTTGTCTCTACTGCAAGATGGCTTTTAAGCCTAAGATGGAGCCAGGCTGGTCCATCAGTACCTGCAGAGGCCAGAGGTATTGGTCTCTTGGAGCTTGAGTTGCAGATAGCGGTACGCCACCCAACGTGGGTCCTCTGCATGGGTAGTTATCCTGCTGGGCTGTCTCTCTGGGCCCTAAAATAGTTTTAAATTACATTTTGCTTGTTTATCCTGTGTGCGTGTGAGCATGCCATGGCGCGCGGCAAAGGTCATCAGACAGCTGGTGGGAGGCGGTGTTCTCCTTCCACGGCGTGGACCCTGGAGACCACCACGTCCTCGGGTCCTCGGGCTTCATGCTTTGTTTACTCCCTGAGCCATCTGGCCAGCCCCACGGCACTTATCCTTTAGAGGAAGGTATGTCTGCAGAAGTAGGTCGTGACAGCAGCTGGATTCCTTTCTTGGTGAATGTCTTTAAAGGGCCACCATGGGGCACCGAAGAGACTACTGAGGATCAGATCCAGAGCCCAGACACGAGGGATGAAGACCTTCCCACTTGCGTGAACTGCAGACAGGTGTGACCCCCCAGCCTGGCCCAGGCTCACATGTGGACTCTGCTTGACTTCAGAGAGACCCTGAACCTACCTTTGAGGGACTCTTCTCTTAAAACCCTCTCTCTTTCCTGAGTTCTCCTTTCAGAGTGGCTCTGGTGACTTCAAAGAAAGGGCTGTCAGTGTCCTGTGATCAGAGATGGAGAGTCTAAAGCCCTGAGTCTACCTTGCTCTCTGTTGCCGGGATAAACGCCATGACCAAAAGCAACATAGGAGAGGAAACAGTTAATTTGACATACATTGTCACACTCCATCATCGAAGGAAGCCAGGCAGGAACTCAAGGCAGGAACCATGGAGGAACAGCGCTTACTGGCTTGCTCCCCGCGGCCTGCTCGGCCCGCTGTCTTATACAACTTAGGACAACCTGACCAGAGTGAGCTGGACTCTCCCACACCAATATTCTATCAAGAAAATGTCCCAGAGGCTTACCTACAGGCCAGTCTGATGAGAGCAACTGCTCAGTTGATGTACCAGCTTCCTAGATGGTCCTAGCTTGTGTCGAGTTGAAAACAAAAGTAAATGGCAGCGCTGTGAATGACACACCCGGACTCCATGGCCAGGGCTCTTCCCCTCATTCCCACTGCCACCACACCCACCTGTGTGCAGGCGTGGAGCGCCCTGGGACATGAGGAACTCTCTTGTTTCTGATGCCAGCAGCCCAGCAGCCCTGCTGGAAAAGTCAGGCCGCCTTGGCTGTAACCCTGGCAAGCCCACAGAGCACAGCCCCCCACGGGGGTTTGTGCTTTAAACGCAGCTCTCTCGGGGCTGGCTCTGTTAGCTGAGGGGCCCAGGAAGTTCTCACTCGAGGGAAATTTCCGCTGACACAAGCAAAGGCACCTCTCCCCATGCAGGGCACAGGAGCGGCGATGCTCAGCACAGCCATTTTGGGGAGTCAACAGCTCTCAGCATCCCTGTGACTATGAGAATGGCTGGTAAGAGCTTGGGTCTACAAAGCGCAGCCTTCTGGATGACATCTGCAGGAAAGACAGAGCCTTTCGCCATTACAGACTTTCCTGAGATTGTTACCGCTCTATAAATATCTCACGTCCACAGTGTATCAGGCGTCACATGGGGAATACTAGAGTTGGCTTGAGATTTTCTTAAAAGACACATAGTGGGTACCATTTGCCACTCCTCTTGGATAATGTTTACGTACATGCTGGAGAAGCAAAGATTCTGTGTCAATATGTATTTAAAAAAAAAAAACCCACAAAAGATTCTGTGGGGTGTGTGTTATCCACACTCACAACCAAAGGCATTTGACTAATTTTTTTCATTTCTTTAGATCTTTTCCACCTGTGAGCTGCAGTGAGGCACTAAGGGAGCAATAATGAGGGGAACTTTCACAGGCCTCAGGGATCTCCTACTGGGGCCATCCGGGTTCTCTGTAGCTAAAAGGAGCTTTGACAACAAGCTGTTCTATTGTTCACTAGTGGGGCTTGAACATAGTTCATTCCTCTTCCGTCGTAGACCCAGAAGAACAAACAAGCCCTGTAAATATGGTCCCACGTGCAAGTTTACAAACCAGCACCATGCCAATAGCCAGCCCATAGCCAACAGGCAGATGGGCACCAAGGGGCCGCCCTGTCCCTCCCCTCCGCTGCTGGAGCACTGACTTCAATCTGGAGGCATTGGGAGATAGAGCGTCTGCAGGTGATGAGAGGAAGTGACGAGGGTGGGAGCTGCCCGATGCCACCCTTCTAAGAAAGGACACTAACCAGGCAGGTGGTAGCGTACGCCTGTCACCTAGCGCTTCAGAGGCGGAGGCAGGAGGATTAGGAGTTCCAGTCTGTGCTACAGAATGAGAATCTGTCTCCAGGCTCACAAGCAAGCGAACAACTAAGGAGCCTCACCTCCCCCTTCTCTGCCGGTAAGGATACAGTGAGGAGTCAGCCACCCACAATCTGAGAGGGGCCCCTCACCAGGTCCCGTGCCAGAGCCTAACCATGCTGGGACTGGATGCCCAGCCTTCGGAGCGGTGAGAAGATACACGACTATTGTCTAGGTCTCCGTGGTTTTTTGTCTCGGCAGCCTGATAGGACTAACACCATGGGGCCCGTACGCTCCGTGCTTTCATCTTAAACAGCGACGAGATCAAACGTGACAATGGCGTTAAGCAGATGCCCGCGCGGCTGACCCGGCAGAGGTGATTGTTCGGGGCTGAAAGACACACGGCTATTTTAGAACTGGTCCCAAGCTAAAAATACGGACTTGGCCAATTATTGGGAGCCCAGATCGGGATTAGACAGACTAACGCCAGTGACATTGAAATCCTGGGACAATGCTGTCGGGCACGGGAGGGAGGAAGAGAGAGAACAGCCGAGTCTGATGTGAATGGAGTTCTCTTTACTGCGCAGTTCCATTTCTAACTGCCAAGTGTCTGGCTGAGCCGGTTATTAGTGAAATTTATTTTTGTAATAAAAGCGCTTTGTTAAATCACAGTTTTAATAACAATGACGTGAACTAGATTTTGCTCTCATAAATAAGATACTGAAGTACTTGCAACTTTTGAAAAAGAAAAAAAAAAAACTGCAGCCTGCCCCAAATGTTCATTCAACCATTAAGCACAAAAGCGCGTGGCTTCGTTGGAGTGTCGAATTCCGAAAGTCCTTGTTAGGACATGCTCGGGTCTTGCCTGGCCCTAGGAACCTCAGGTTCTGGG
Source organism: Meriones unguiculatus (assembly GCF_030254825.1). Lineage (NCBI taxonomy): Eukaryota > Metazoa > Chordata > Mammalia > Rodentia > Muridae > Meriones > Meriones unguiculatus. Next base: position 85,881,072 of record NC_083360.1, read on the forward strand.
TTCAGTTTGACCTCTACACAGCTGTGTGACCTGGGGCAGAGCTCTTGCCTACTCTGGGACTTAGTTTCCTCATTGTTTTTTTTGTTTTTTAAAGTGAAAAACTAGAAAGCCGAATGTCTCTGCTCTCCCAGGCCCTTGAAAGTACGGCTCCACTCAGCAGCAGGCAGCCCTGAAAGATGAACTCTCCTCACAGCAGAAAGTGAAGGTTTAAGAACGGAAGCCACACGCCCAGGGGCGGGAGCCTCGTCATCACCATTGCTATACCCTCCTCGCAGTGCCAGTGATGCCCTCACGTCATGTGGGCAGCCAGGCATGTCCAATGCTGAGCCTGGTGAGCCACAGAAGGACCTGGATGGAAGCGCCTGGAACTGAGGCACGGAAGGAAAAGGCTCCTGAAAGAGAGGTAGCCTGGGGAAGGGACAAGTTCAGAGGCCCCCAGACAGTGTCACTTGGATCCCAGAGTGCAGACTCTATTCAGAATTCTGGCCCGCCAGGGGATGGAAAAACCCCTAATCCCAATACGCAGAGAGATGCCTGGTGCTAGGCGTGCACCAGCTCACTGCAGCATCGAAGTCTCCCAAAGAGGCAGAGCAGAGGCTCTAGCTGACTGCCCCCCACCCAGCAGGCCTGGAGACACTGGGGCGTGATGCCCATAGCAATTGCAACTTCCCAGGAGGCTTGAGCAGAAAAGATGCGTTTCCTCACAGCTCCAGAGCAGAGGCTGGTTTCCCCTGAAGCCCCTCCCCAGGGCTTGTGGGTGGCCATCTTGCCTATGTTTTCACTTTTTCTCCTGTGTCCATACTGCTCTTAGAAGAAGCCAGTCTCCCCGGACTCTGGCAACAGTGATGCTCATCTGTAGTGAGAGAAAGCTCTGGTGGTACCTCCGTCTCAGGCTTAAAAGCCATCTTACAGTAAAGACATACTAGGTTTATTTGTTTCATAATTACATCCGTTTCTCAATGGTTGCTCCATGTCCCACCTACAGCCCTAACTACAAATGGTTCTATAATGCATGCTCCAAGGAATGACAATCATGTCTTCTTCGCTTCAAAAAAAAAAAAAAAAAAAAAATTGCTCATAGCCACCTTCCAACCTACCTTTGTTTCAAAATAGTGTAATAATATACAAATTATAGTGTAATAATATACAAATTATATACCACGCAGCAGGTCTGATACAGAGAGGTTCATTTGAGGGCAGAGCAGGAAAGAGACAGGGAGAGACAGAGAGACGGTGGCAGAGCATAAGAGAAGAGGGAGAGCAGAGAGTAGGAGAAAGAGCAAGGGGGGACGGGTGAGGTGCCCCAGGAGAGAAAGTCAGAGAGAGAGGGAGAGGGGGAGCAGTGACGGGCAGGTCCTTTACATCTGGAGTGCCCGGCTTGCACTGGGGTGGCAATGGCAGGTGATGATGTCAGAGGTTGCTGGGCAGCCTAGCCTAACATGACCACCTGTGACTACCTTTTTATGACCACCTATTGTTATGACGACCTTGCTATGCCCGCTCGCAGCCATGCCGCTGTCCCAGGAGCCTGTGTAGGACTCAAGACTTGTTCCACTTACGCTCTTCTCCTGTAGCCCCACTCATTTTGCCCAACAGATCTCCTATTTGGAAACCTGCTACCCCTGAGCCATAAAAGCCTTGTCTTTCTCCTTCTGGCCTTGGGATTAACGGTGGCATGAAGGAGGCAACACCACCCGGCCACAAGAGCCATTACGCAGGGGTGGGAGGGCGTTTGGGGGATGATGGGCATGCTCACTCTCCTGTTGGTGCCCGTTGATTCTCAGATGATGTTCCCTGTCAAAGGAACCAAACTGCATGAGTGTGTGTGCGCGCACCTAGATTAGAACCCTGCTAAACGTGGGTAAGTGAAGAGCGAGGCTTGGCATGAAGGCGTTGGGTGGACACCTCAAGGCCAACGCTGAGATTACCACCATTCGCTCTCACACACGAAGTGATCAAGCATTCCGGAGTCCAAAGTTCTCCCTGGTCCTTACCTGCCCTCGCCCTGTCTTTGTTTCTCGTCTTTGTTTCTCCTGCGCCAGCTTTAGGCTTCTCTTGCGTGACGCGACAGTAATGATACGTAAGACTCGCGGCCGCTGTGGGGTAAGAGGAAATAAATACCCGTGCAGCCTTCCCAGGCAGTGCCGGCAAGACGACTCGGGGGGACACAGGGACGCTCTTGCACACAAGCACAGCCAGGCACAGGCTCCCGCCCTCATCTTCTCCACACCCAGTTAACAGGAGCCCACCCGCGCCAGCTTTGAAGAGGTTGCTTTGGGACACTGCCGCCTCCACCCCAGAGGGGTAGTGAGCCTTTTACTCCTACCAAATAGGTTTCAAGCACTTGAGAAGCTCACGGAGAGCGCGCGTGCGCACACACACACACACATACACACACACATACACACTAAGTCACAACAATACAGACATTAGTGTAGCTCTGCAGAGGCTGGCCAGCAAGCCTCCCAAGCACCCCATAGGTAAGTAGAAAAGAAAGGAAAAACACACCGAGTTTGTATTTCGAAAGTAAACACAGGATTACCTGAAGGACGTTTAAAGGGAAATTCAGAAATACATTTGAAAAGGCAGGAAGTCAGACCCGGGACAAATGAGGGTCTTTTGTCCCTTAGGTGTTTAAACTTTTAGAACATAGAACAGAGTTCATTTGATCTCAGAGGGGTTGCTTCCTTCTTGGAGACAAACTGTTCCACCAGGAGACAGTGGGGTAAGGGGCCCCCAGAGGCAGTGTAAACTTAGCATGGCCATGTGATGCCAAAACCTGGAGCACTCTAGCCCACAGGTGCTGCTTGAGACAGAGCTCTCTAGCTACCCTCCTGTTTCCGTCCCAGGCACGTGTGGCCACACCTCACACACTTTCACGCAGGGGCTGGAGACCCACACTCAGGTCCTTCTGCTCCACAGCACCAGCTCTTGCCCACGGAGCCGCCCTGAGCCCAGGACTAGGTATTTTCTGCCCTCCCAGAAAAGGCTGTCCATGTAGGGAAAGCTAGTGAATGCACAGCTGAGGAGACTTTGGGTGGGAAAGGTGCCTGCTCAGATCTGGGAAACACACACACACACACACACACACACACACACCCCTGTGCCAGCCCTGCTGGCAGGCCATGAATGGGGAGAAGGCTTTTATTATAGGTGAGAGAGATTAGCCAAAGGCATCTGGAAAAGTCCAGGGTGGAGAGAAGCAGCAGCAGACTGGCCGAGGCCAGGGCTGAAGAGGCAGGGGGTGGGAAAATCCTGGATATTATAAGGAGGGAGGGTAGCTGCGGGGAGGGAGGCCTGAGGACCGGGGCAGCCCGGGAGTTTAGGGAGGAGGAAGAGGCAAGAAGGGTGTGAGGGCTTTGAAATGCATAACAAGCACGTGTGAACAGGGACCGAAGGAGTCTGGAGGCCAGCCTGGGCTTTGATATGTAACAAGGGAAGTGGCCCTTGCTGGCAGACAGGTTCCTGAGGAAGGCTGTGCGGGAGCTTTCATCTCTCCGCCAGCAAGCAGTCCTTTCATATAGTCTAGCTGCAGCTGAGTCGAGACTGTCGTTTCTGGGTTCCTATTTGTACCTCACACCTACCTCCCTCTGGAAAGGGCTCCTGACACCCCCCTTTCTCCCAGACCCATATTATCCACTTGGGGGTGGGGGAAGTTGGTCTTTTTCTGCTAATAGGTCTTTGGTTTTGAGGCAGGGCCTCACTATGCCTGCCAGGCTACTCTTGAGCCTGCTGGGTTATAACTCAGTACAGCTGGCCGGAAGTCACTGTGGGGAAAGAAAGATGAACGTCACAGGCTCTGCAGGGCCTGACATCAGTCCCTTCCTTAATGGTTATGTTGTCAGGGTCCCTGCCGAGCCCCTGGGGGTGGTCAGAACCTCCTGGCACCCCTGCGTGTGAATAAATAAGCCTGGAGACCCCTCTGCCTGGTCCTGTCCCCACAGAGGACATGAGTGTCAGGCTGCCCTGCAGACCTGCTCCTGGCTGGCTTCCTCTACCCCAACTCCCATGAGCCCTTTCTGGTACCAAGGCCTGGGCTGACAGTGGGAACAGGACCCTTTGCTGGAGGGGTTCACGTGTAGGTGGGAAGTACAGAGTCACACACCCTCAAACCTGATGAGATGGAATTGTAGACTACAGAACCCTGAGGAATGGTTGGCCCTGACAGAAGTTACAGAGGCTTCCCACCAGAGGTGACATTCCAGCTAAGTTGGGACAAGGTGAGGCATCTGCCAGCGAGAGGCCAGGGGAATGCTGGGAACCATGCGTAGAAAGCATCTTGGCCTGGGGGTCGGGGATTGAAGAGGCAGGAAGGGAGGGACACGTGGTTTGCTCTTCCTAGAGAGAAGTATATGTGACAGCTGGTGTGTAAGGGTCCCCTTGGGTCTTGAAAGCTCCCGAGGTTTGGGTTCTGGACTCTCCTGAGGCAGTGACAGTCGCTAGGAAGCAAGGTCGTTGGGTTTTCATTTTAGAACCCGGACGGCAGACACGGGTCCCTGGAGGTTCGTGTGCCAGGCTGATTTATATTTTTGCATTTTAAGTGTATAGGGCTGCCATCTTAGTTTTTCCTTTAAAAGCACCGTTACATCAGAAGCAAGAGAAGTGTGGGGAGTGGGGAGACTGCTGATGGTCTTAGAATGAAGATCAGATTCATGTGCCCAGAACTGGAGAGGCAAAGGCAGGTGGATCTCTGTGACTTCAAGGCCATTCCAGCCTACATAGTGAGTTCCGAGCCAGCCAGGGATACACTGTGAGAGCCTGTCCAAAAAAAAAAAAAAAAAAAAAAACAATCAAAACCCAAAAAAAAGTTATCACTCCTCCGAGGACTTTCCCGGGCTTGGCCCAGGTCCTGAGGCAGGCAGGAGGCTGGGCATGATCTGAATCGCTCATGGCTTCCTCGGAAACATAGGCAGCAAACAGCTCACACCCTAACGCCCTAAGCCTCTCGGTGGGAGGGGAGCTGCCAGGAGCTGGGGCTGCCAGAGAAGATTCTACAGCCCTGCTACCTGCTAAGATGGAGCACGCTAGGGTGTGCTCTCCATCCCACAGAACGTGGCCAGTCTGAGTCACCTTTAATGATTTTGGTACCAACTGAGTGCACTCTAAAATTTTGAAAATGTTGAAAATTCCATCGAATCCATTTCAACGGAATCCTTTTACTATTTAAAAAATAAAAATAAGAATAAAGATAGACACTGTGATCCCAGCTAACTCAGACGGCGGGCCTGAGAGGATAATTTCAGACTAGGAGTTTGAGACTGTCTCAGAAAGTAAAATGAAAACATGGCTACTATTAATAGAACTGTGAGGCACATACGTCAGCTCGCGTTTCCGTATCATGATTTTTTTGTTGTTGTTCTCCACAGAGGCAGAGGGGAGAAGCAGCAGAGGACACGGTATGTGTGGGGGTTCTGGACCTCACTTGGTTAATGACAGGGAAGAACTGGGGGTCCTCCGAGAGGGCAAGGCGGAGCAGCTGCCAATGGGAGCAGATTTCTCTGCAGCCTTCTCCAAGACTAGAAGTTGGGGCGCTGCTCTCATTGTTGGGGGGGTGAGGCTGGGGAGTGGGGGCCAGAGAAATACCTGAGGAGCCCTACCGGCTTGCAGGGGTTCTTGGGGTTTGGGGACAGGGAACCCCACCTCCAGATATCTACAGCAAAAGTCCAGAGTGTGTCAGAGAGAAAAGCCTGGGACACCCCAGGGATTGCTGCCAACTTTGAGTCCCACGCCCCTATAGCCAGGGCACAGCTAGAAGGAGAGGGTGCCGTGACGGCTGGGCCGTCCCCTCGCTGGCCAGTGAGCCCAGTATCCTTTCTGTGTGAGCCACGTGACACACCCTACATCTGGCTGGACGAGCCCACTCAGGCTGCGCCGTGATGGTGCAGCCTCCCTTACAGGTGGGTAAACGGAGTCTAGGGGAAAGGGCAAGGGTATGCCCAGGCACTTCCCAATGGGCCAACGCTTGATACATTCTCTCCCCACTGTCCACCGACAAGAGAAGATCACCGTTTACGAATTTTTGGGAGCAGAGGCTGCAGGCCCTGGCTTCTCTTCTGGGCTGCCACCTGCTTGGCAGGGAGTAGGCCCAAAGCTCGGTCCACCCAGAGGTCTGAGCCCTGGAGATGCCATTTGTCACCGAGGCCAGCAGGGGGCACTCCAGGACAGTCAACTTCTCAGGCTGCGGCCTCGGGCATCACCAGGGAATTGCGTCCTCCACACGTACCTTCAACCCTGTGTCCCCATTTTCCTTCTCTTCTTAAAGGCGTTTTCAACACGTCACGTTTGGACAATTGTTTTCCCACCTAATACTCTGAGCAGGCCTGGCCCTTCGGAAGGGACCTTGAAAGGCCCTGGCAGAGAAAGGGTTTTGCCAGATACATAGACAGCTCTGAGGGAACTCAGGACTGTCCCCACCCACCCACCAGGAGAGAGTAGACTGGCCCTGGGGCCTGGAGACGGGTGTGCTCTGGTTATTTCCGGCACTGAGCAGGAGAGCCCACTGTGCAGACACGCTGCAGTAGCAGAACTCAGCGCTGTGATTGGATGCCAAGCACAGCTGCGACCCCCGCCGCTGCCCAGGGATGTGGCCCCCCGGAACACCTGTAGAGTGTGCTGTGTGAGCTGCTGTGATTAATGCCGTGTTCTCTCTGCAGACCTTTGCGGCTTCCTGTTCACTCTTCGTTTCCTTGGCCGTTTCCTCTGGCCTCAGTTTCTGCGACAGCTTGCCCACCTGGACAGGGGCATGGGTGTTCTCACCCAGGGCGTGAGGTCTACATGGTTAGCACATGCTTCCAGCAGACCCCAAACTGGAACCTTGCACGTACCTGCGCTTTGGTGGCCAGGGATGGCCGTGCAAGCCAGTCATGGCCTGTGAAGCTGGCTGCATTTGTAGGGAAGACAGATTGCTTTTCTTGCTGGCCTTGATGTGGAGAATGTGAAGCCTGCCACAGTGACTGCCAACAAACAGCAAAGCAGTGAGCCTGGGCCCTCTCAACATGGTTCCAGCTCCCAGATACGGCCATGAGCGACGTGAGCCCTCAGCCTTTCAGTCACATGAGCCCATATACTCAGTCTTTTTCTTCAGCCTATTTGCCTTAGGCTTGTCATCTAAAACTCAACTAAAAACCTCTCGTCTCTTATGGAACCTTTCAGGGGAACTGAGGTTGGATAAGTATTAGGCAGATCTCAGGAGAATTTAGCACGTGTCTTCCATGGGGGTCCTGACTGACTGGATCTGTGGAGAGAGGAGAATGGAGTGTGATACCAAGCCACCAAGGCACAGACTTCTCAGAGGCCGAGGCCGAGAAAGTGTGTGTGTGTGTGTGTGTGTGTGTGTGTGTGTGTGTGTGTGTGTGTAAAGACACCAGTTTGTCCTTTGCAAATGACAGCGTGCCTGCTCCTAGGACACCAGCCCTGCTCCCACAGGCTGCTGTGTGTGTGTCGTTCAGAGGGCCCTTGGCCTGAGGAGGCGGCAGGTGGCAGCCTTAAGAATGGAGAGAGGATGAAGGGTCCGGAGCCCAGGCCCAGCTGTGTAGAGAGAGGATGAAAGCCTGGGCACTGAAAAACAAGGGGTTTGGACAGCTCCAGAGAATCCCAAAAGAGTCACTGTTAGTTGCCTATTAATTAGCCCAGCTGGCAGCAGCCTGGAGTGAGGGCAAGGACCATGGCTCTCCCAGGCCTAGGCAGGCCTCAGACACCACCTGCCTCAGCTGGACACGGGAGGAAAGGGAACACAGGACTCAGACAGGAGTTTGATCCGAGCCTTAAAAACAAAACAAAACAAAACAAAACAAAAAAGCAAAAACCAGATTGGGCCATTAGGAGGCCAGGCTGGTGGGCTGCTTGGAATGGGTGCCTTTGTCTGGCACCTCTGTGAGGCCTGTCTTCTCCGGTATGGGGGCCAGCACCCTCCCCCACCCCTTTCTCTGCCTTATGCTGTCTCAAGTCACAGCCAGCAAGGAGCTGGCAGGGAAACAGGTGGCTCCGTTTTCAGTTTCCTTTCTGAAGCCTTTGGTTAGGTGCCCCCTCCGCATCTGGCCCAAGCCTACATCTCTTCAGCAGCTCCTCTGTTCTTTGGGCTTCCAGATGCCCCGCAACTGACCTCCACACGATCTGCTCCTGCCTGGGTCTCTCTGACCTTCAGACACACAGCCAGTGGCCCGCTGGCCAAGAGCCAGGGTGCCAGGCGCTAAAGCGAGCATTTGGGAAGTAGAAGCAGGTGTCTTTGCTTGTACCCTTTTGTACCCTCTGCCTGGGGTGGGGGTGGGGGCATTGGGCTCTGCCTCCCTGGTGGTGCTTACGCTTTGTCTCCAAGCTCAGTGACCCCTCGGATCCCTCCAAGACTTTGCTTTCTCCTGCGGTGGTCTGCTTCATTTCCCCCAGTCCCTGCCACCCAGGCCTTCCACCAACTGCTTCCTGTTCATCCCTCACTTCCTCCTTTGTTTCCCCGCCATATCTGATACAGGCCCCTCCCTCAGCCATAGCTCAGAACCAGTTCACAGGTGGGTAACATGGGTAGGTACAGCCCGGGGAAGCCAAGAAGGCACAAGGGTGCCACCCGTGAATAGGGTAGCACCTTTCTAACAAAGGCTCCTTCACGCCTTCTTCAGGGGAGGGCAAAACAAGAGCAACCTTCCTTGAGGCCCTTCAGATCCTGCTGGTGCCTTGATCTTGGGTTTCCCAGCGTTCACAACTATAGACCATACGCTTTTTTGCTGTTATTGTTTGTAACTTACAGTCTCTAGCGTTTCTTTGTAGCCGCTTGGATAAAGCCTGATGACCTACCAAGGTCCCCTGTAACACTCCCCCGTGGGAGGGGAAACCTCCTTCCTCCCAGCCGCTCCCCAAACAGACCTGTCCCTGAAGCAAAGAGCCTGTAGCTGCCCGCCCCCAATGTGGCTTTACTTACGCCCCTTCTTTCCCAAGCCCTGCCCGGGCATCACACACTGCCTTGCCTGAGTGGGTTGTGTGTGCTCCTGCCCTGGAAGGTGGGTATCTGGGGCCACCGGCTGGACACCATGGTTGAGGACAGGCAGACAGACGGCTACTTTCAAACACCCAGAGCTGGTTGCACTCCCTGGGGGCTGACAGACCGGAACTCCGGGGGGTGTGGCGATGCTACCTTGTGATTTTAATTTGGATGCGCCTAATGAGCCACGATGTCGGACAGCTTTCCATGTGTTCCCTCACTTAAGTGACCTTGGGTAAAACGACCTGTCCAAGTCTTTTTCGCAATTTATTTTTTTTTTGGGGGGAGCGGTTAAGGTAGGGTTTCTCTGTGTAGCCTTGGCTGTCCTGGAATTCACTCAAACCCAGAGATCCACAGCTGCCCCTGTCTCCCGAGCCACCACCACCTGCCTCTTTTGCTCAATTTTGAATATGGATTTTATTATCTACTGAGACGAGGTCACTCTCTGTTAAACGTCTCCTGTTTTCATCTCAATCTTCACCGAGACTTCAGAGTTCGTCCTTTTAAAACGCAGCGGCCTTTAGGACAGCCACCAAGTTGTCATCAGTTATTGCTATATCGTTTGGACAGATGAGCTTATGTTTTGTTTCTCTTCACTCAACTTTAAAAATATTATCGTTGTGTGTACGTGTGTGTGTGTGTGTGTGTGTGTGTGTGTGTGTGTACGCACAAGTCCCACGGCCCGCTGTGGAGGTCAGGGCACAACGTTGTGGAAGTGCCTCTCTCCTTCCTCCTCAGATTCTGATGGTTGAACTTAGGTCATCGGGCTTGGAGGCAAGGGCGCTTACCCACTGGACCATCCCGTCAGCCCTTTAGCTCAGCAATTTAACCCAAGCATTTGCATAACTCTTTAAGGGCTGTGACCGTTTTCAAGAACGTGACCAAGTTTCACTGAGCTGCCCTTGTGTATGGACCATCCCCAGTCCAACCCAGTCAGAGAGGGGCCCTTGCCACCCCAGGCACTCGCTCCGGGCCCCTCCTCAGACTCTGTCTGCCACGCTGACACACTTCCTCATTGGAGACTTCCTGTACTATGAGCCTCAATGAGGTGGTGATTAAGGACTGTAGAAAAAGTGTTGTTCAATTTAAAGCTTTTTTCCCTCTCTCTCTCTCTCTCTTTCCTGAATGGAGCAGGTGTCTGGAAGTCACAGTCTCAAGGATGAAAGGATCACATTTTCCTACGTTTTCCTGTAATTAAACTCATCCACTTTCTGAATGAGGCTCTGTGCCAAAATATTAACAGTCTCTCCCACTTTGGGAGGCCACAGTCTATGCACCAGGATGACCTTGAGCCTCAGGTGGTGGTTTGCTGCGGACACGCAGGGCTGTGGAGTTTGACTTGACTCCTGTTCTGGAAGTGCTTCCTTCCCCTACTCGTGCTGTGGTGAGGAGATGGAGTAAGCCCGCTCTGAGGGGATCAAAGGCAAACTGAGCCGAGGCATGATGCTAATTGTTGTTTATTAAAATCCACTGCTAAATGCTTAATCCTCACAAAAACCTCGTGAAGAACAGACTGGGAAACCATGGCTCAGACAAATGAGCTATTACGTTCAAGGTCACACAGCAAGTTGATGACATTGCCAGGATTCTGACTCTCAGGGAATTCTCTGCAGTGGTAGTCTCCCAACCCTCCCGGTGAGGCTGTGGGGGCCAGAAGACGCCCTGTGCAGAGAAACGCGTACTCGCCAGTACTTCCTGACCCCGTGGGGGACAGAGAGAGGGTGCTCCGAGCCTTCTGTGGGCGAGCCGGGGAGATCAGACATTGGATATTGCAGTCTTAATCCACGGCGGCCCTGACCATGAAGCTCAATTCTAAAGCTTCCACTAAGCCATTCTGTGGATTAATCGCAGCTACTATGGGTCGGGGCCTTGGGGAACGGTAACAAAAACAGATTTAATGAACTGAAGCAGAAGAGGGGCTTGTTGAAAGGATAGCCATTCGAGCCAAGGCTGGCCAGGCCAGTGAGGAGCAGACACAAGGGTCCTTAGTCTGAGGTCTCCCTGCCTGACAGTCGGTAACCCAGCCAGCAGTCCTCCCTCAGGCTCCTCCATCTGCAGGCACCTGCACTCATCACCACCACTGAAAATATTAATAGCCGTTAAGCCTCATCGAACCTTGTCTGGTCCCATCACATGCTGAATACTTTCTCACATTAACCCACTTTATAGATGAAGAAACTGAGGCTGGGAAAAGCCAGTAGACAGAAGAGCCAAGAACCCTCACCTTCCCCAGGCTGGATCACTCAGAGCCTGTCCTCTAACCAGTGTAGTTCTGGGCTGACCCATGCCCCTGACTTCAAGGAGAGAAACCCCTGAAATCCCAGCACGTGGGAGACAAAGTCAAGCGGATCTCTAGGGGTTCAAGGCCAGACTGATCTACATAGTGAGGCCCAGGTCAGCCAGGGTTACACAGTGAAACCCTGTCCCAAAAAAAGAAAAGAGAGAGACACACACAGAGAGACAGAAACAGAGAGGGAAGGGGAGAGGAAGGGAGGAGAGGAGGAAGGAGAGGAGGAGGTTGGCCTCATGTCTGGGGCTGGTGGAGGGGTATTCAGGTGTGAAACAAGCCCTCATGTCAGTTGGCCCCCACTAGCTTCAAATGACTCCCTAAAGGCTGTTTGCCTCATAGGACTCTCAAACCCTTAAGGCCCCAAGTGAGGGTCTAAGGTACACAGACTTTGAGATCCTCTGCAAATAGGCCTATTGCTAGTTTCCATGGGTAGTGGCAGGTCACAGGGACATTAAGCTGGAGTTCTCAATGGCCTGAGAACCTTGTCCACAGAGTCTGGTAAGCCACAGCCCAAGATGGTGTCACTACCTGAACCCTGGCATGAATCAGCTGTCTTCCGGGTCTGCACGGGTGGCTTCTCCATCCCAGCAGGCACATCTCAAGGAGAGCAGAGCCTGCTATCTTTGTTTGGCATTGTTCAGTGTCAGCAATAGACAAGCAAAAAGCAGCCCAAAGGGCTGTTTAATTGCAACTGGGGTGGGGGCACGCTTTTTCAAGGGAGAAAAGGAGGGTTCTCCATCCCTTCTGTTTTCCGAAAGACACTGGATCTGCTGATTCCGTCTCATTCAAATCTAAACAAGCACATTCATCATTAGAAACGGTGCCGCTTAAGCGACTGCCTTGCCTCGAGTGTCCCCGAGCACAGTTAGGCATGGCACAGGCTACTGACCCCCAGAGAGCAAGCACCAAGGGGAGATGCTCCTCCTCCCCCATCTCCCCAGAAAATGCTGCCTGGCTCCTCATGTCCCCCAGGGGCAGAGGGAAAGTAGAAATCCAAATCCCTGCTCACCCCGGAGCCTGGCTCCCGCTCTGTAAAACCAGCCCCGCTGGGCCAGGTACAGCATCAAACTGCAGTTTCTTCTGCCGCTGCCACCATCCCTAAGTACCCAAGGCTTTCTTTACTGGCCTTCACTACTGAAGAAACTCAGCGCCAAGCATCCCCTTTCCCCTCCCACCTACAGTCTCCTGGGTCCCTTCAGGGAGCACACTTGAGAGCAGTGAGTAACAGTTCACACTCGTGATATTCTGCCGCCCTGGATGCCGTGGGAGCTCATCAGCAGGACCCCTCCCCCGGCCTTGTGGAGAAAGCACACAGTGTTAAGTGACTGGCCTGAGGTCACACAGTTGGCAGAGAAGGTTCAGGCTCAGGCGGCCAGGCCCAGGTTTTGAACTCTTAACCCCTCACTAGGACAGTCATACGGAGCAGGTCCCAACCCTCAAAGCAGGGTTCGGTGGTGCAGTACTGTAAAGCCAGCTACCGAGGCTGGAGGATCACAAGTTCAAGGCCTACCCGGGCTACGTATCAAGTTTGGGTCAGCTTGGGAGACACAGTGAACCCATGACCAGCCTGGGTTACTCAGTGGGATCCTATGCCAAAATGAAAACTTTCTTTTTAGAGGCCTGAGAAAACAGCCTAGCCTACAAAAGACCATTACCGTAAATCAAAACAGGACGGACTCTGACAGAGACAGGGCCCACACTTTGTGGCCTTGATGCTCCTGTCTCTCCACACTCAACAAATGTGCACTGAGTCCTTGAATAAGCCAATGGATGAGTAAATAAAGTGAAAATTAGAAAAACCCTAGAGACAACACAACACTAACGATATCAACATTGGCTCTACTTATTAAGCAAATCTTAATTAAGTACCACTGTGTACTTTAAGTACACAGTACACTATACACGCGACCCCCACTTGGTAAGAGTCTGGTAGCTGCTACACTTGGGCTAGACCCTTTCACGTATTTTTTTTCTTTTTTGTCTGTGCCCACTAGAAAATCTGTTCTACACACACACACACACACACACTCTGAGACAATAGTGCCACGGAGCACTATTTGTCCTTCCCCGTTGTGGCGTCCTCTCTTAGCCTATCAGAATGCTAATGGTGACTTACTAAGTCAATTTCAAGGCCCATCGGTGGGTCGTGCAGTGTGAAAAACGTCACTTCATTGAAGGCTGAGCATGAAGGAGCTAATAGAAATCCCTCTCTCAGCTCTCACTACCATTGGATACATGCGAGAGCCCTATTTGGCACTGCATTTTGTTTGTTTGGTTGGTTGGTTCGGTTTGGTTTATCCCAAGGTTTTTCTTTGTCGACCTGGCTGTCCTGGAACTCATTCCATAGACCAGGCTGGCCTTGACCTCAGAGATCTGCCTGCTTCTGCCTCCTGAGCATTGGGATTAAAGTCCTGTGCCACCAGCGCCCAGCTCAGGCAGACTGTTATTGAAGGGAAGCATGGCTCTGGCATGCCTTGCCCTTCTCTTCCATTCCCTCTGTCTTGCTATAAACCGTTAGATCACATTCCTAAAGCTGGCCACCAAGGTCTAGTCCCTTAATTGGCCAATTCCTCCTCCTGAGGCTGACTGCCAAGGTCCAGCAAGCAAAAGCCCCCTTCGGCTCACCTAATTAACATGATAGTTAAAATTAAACACCTCAACCTAACACGGGGGTTCCCCTTGTACCTTCATAACCCTCCATTTTCCTGTGTTCCACATCCTCTGTCCCGCTCTAGGACAAATACCCCTCCTCCCTCTTCCTCTGTCCCCTGTCTTTGTCCCTTATCCCTTCCCTATGTCCCTCTGGGGCAAATAAATCTCCTTTGTGTTGAGAACTTGGTCTTGGGGGTCCTGAGCTGATACTTTTCCTAACAGTTATTTTTTTTTTTTCTATTTTTCAGATGAGAAAACAGGCTGAGTGACTTAGCAATGAATCCCGGTATATGGCTCAGCCACTGCCACGGAACAACTGGGCAACCCAGGGTGCAAACCGTAGCCATCTGTCCCTCACACTCTGTGGGTGTGCCGGGATGGCCAGCCGGGACTCAGTCTTCTCCATCAACGGTACCTCTGCCTCACGCCCGCTATCCTCCGGCTCAGGGGAACGCACTGCTGCGCTTTCGGTTAAGGCTTTGGCTTGTCAGAAGAAAAGACCACAGCCCTGTGTGTGTCCACACACAGCACTACCTGGTTCTCGCAGACGGTCCTTCCAGTACGGAGTCAAGGAAAACCACACCGAGAGTCATCCATATGCATGTTCTAGGGCAGAGCTTTCGGTTCTCTGGTAGGGTGTTTCCGGGGAGCCAGGTCTTTTGAGAAGGGAAAAAGAGGGAGGGGAGGGGAGGGAGGGGAGGGGAGGAAGGGACCAGGGGATGGACATGCGGGCAAATGGCCCAACGTGTCTGAGCTGAAGTTTCTTCACCTTTAAAATGATGACACAGATGAAGGAATATGAGGGAATACATTTCAACACCCGGCTGAGTGACAAAATCAAGGCCCGGTGTGCAGTGCGGCACCTCCTTTTACAGGTTAGCGCGTGTTTGACGTAGATGCGTGTGCTGTGTACCGAGCGGGGGAGACGTTGGAGAACTGTTTGTTCAAATCTCGCTCACACTTACCTCTCTCTGTGCACCGATACTGTCCAGAGTGTGAGCCTGCAGTGGGAGGGCACATACATAGACTGTCAGAGGAAGAAACAGGGCCACTCGTTTTGCCAAACAAAACCCAAACTACCAGGGCCTAAGCCTGGCTCCTAATGCCTAAAGAGGGAGGCCAGGAGGCCATATCCCCTTGTCATTGCGTTGGCCTTTTCGGGAGCTCTGGCACGCTTTATCTCCCAAATGAGGTAAAAACTCCCTCACTCCCCACCCTGGCCTCATGTCCTCGGCCTCCTGCCCACACCCTGAGCCCTCTGGACATCTTATCTTTCACATTCCGCTCCCCTTCCACATTCCCAGGACCTTTCAAAATGCATTAGTTTTCACTGCCACCTCATGAGGTTGGAAGTTTTCATTCATTCATTTGCCCGTGTAGCCAGCATTTATCCATTCTTTCACAAATATTCACTAAATCCCACTCTGTAAGGCCTGTGAGGGGGACCAGGGAGCCAGAGATAAGTCAGGCGCCAGCCCTTAAAGTACCCCCGGCTGCACGGCAACAAAAGTACAACAGGAGCACAGAGGAAGTCTGTGTCCCGGTCTAACAGCCAAGTCCACAAACAGGGAAACACTGTCACGTTACACAGGTGGGGCACACAGAGTCACGATGTCAGGAGAGGAGGCCCTCAGAGGAATCTGTCACAGGTGGCAAACACATACTGTAGCCTTGCCACTCCCCCCCTCGTCATGACTTTGGCAGACATCATGAATCACACAAGTCTCTTACCTTTCCCCCCACGAGCCTTTGAATCAAAGTCAGTATAGCTTGCTGTGTCTTGATTGTCAGACACCAAAATCTACTGATGCTTAAGCCCCTTCTGTGAAATGATGCGATATTTGCATATAACCGACACATAGCCTTCTGTGTGCTTTAAATCACCTCCAGATAACGTACAATCCTTAAGGCTATGTAAATTATTGTCACAGCGTATTGCTTGGGTAATCACAACAAGAAAAAAAAAAAGTACCTGTGTACATTTAATACAAATGCAATTCGCCCACCCCCACCCCTACCCCATTCGTTGGTTGAATCTGAGATTCGGAAAACACAGACACGTACCGGTGCACCTGCCGTCCGTCCGTGTGCCAAGTCGGAACGCGGCTGGGGACTCAGGGTGCTGAAGGCCGCTCGCCTCCCTACTCATCGCTGTTGGGTACCGAGGAGTCAATTCGGAGTTCATCACACGAGGCTGCAACCTGTCTCTAGGCACCACCTGCAGTCAAGTCCTGATGGTGGCAGGGGAGGAGAGACAGCCCTCTGCTGGAGGGAGCCATAAAGCTTGTGGCACCCAAGGCTTAAGGCCTGACTTTTTGTCAGGCTTCATAAATTGCCCGGAGGATTAGGGAGGCTAAATAAGCTGGGAGACGCCAGGCCCACACGTGGAAACGGGTCCAGCTTGGATGTGTTTCATTTCTGATGGCACCAGAGTGGAGCGAGAATTACGGGCCGAGGGCACACACCTAAGCATTCAGGCCTGGTGATTTACTCTGCTCACTGCTGTCCCCAGGGCCCTGCGCCCGCCTCGCTCCAACCCCGGAAACGCTAATGAATTGAAAAACTACTTCACACTGCAGAGTGCCAAGAATCTTTCTGAAAGGCACGACTTGTTGCCACGGGGCGTCAGGCCCCACGCCATGACCTTACATTGTGCGCCCAACCACAGTGTTCACAGTGTTCAACAGAAGCCTGACTTAGGCAGATAGGGAGACAACCGACGGGCGATGGAGGCGGACGGGCAGGTGTGAGCGGGCAGGTGGTGGATATTTGGAGAATACATTGGAGAGGTGTCTGAGTGTGCTCTGTTTCTGGAACCAGGAACATCACAGTGTGGGTTTGAGCCAGATCAATGTTGACTCCCCTAACAGCAACCTGAAAGATAGCAACCCTGCTTTCTTCTGTAACCCGCTGCTCATACGCACTAGAAAAATTTCCTCCAGGGCAGCCAAGACTACGCAGAGAAACCCTGTCCAGAAAAACTGAAGAAAGAAAGAAAGAAAGAGAGAGAGAGAGAGAGAGAGAGAGAAAAAAAGAAAGAAGGGAGGGAGGGAGGGAGGGAGGGAGGGAGGGAGGGAAGAAAGAAAGAAGTGAGGGAGGGAGGGAGGGAGGAAGGAAAGAAAGAAAGAAAGAAAGAAAGAAAGAAAGAAAGAAAGAAAGAAAGGAGGGAGGGAGGGAGGGAGGGAGGGAGGGAGGGAGGGAGGGAGGGAGGGAGGGAGGAAAGAAAGAAGGGAGGGAGGGAGGGAGGGAGGGAGGGAGGAAAGAAAGAAAGAAAGAAAGAAAGAAAGAAAGAAAGAAAGAAAGAGAAAAGAAAGGAAAGAAAATTTCCCTGAAGCCCTTTCCTATACTGTTTTAAAGTTCCACTTGGTTTAGACCTAGCTCTGGCCCCCTGCTTTCTCATGTGACCATGCTTTCAGTTGGGTACAGCAGGGTCTGGCAGTGGGGGCAGACTGTCTGGGAAAGTCAGAAGTCCTCTAGGCTGGGCCATGACAGCAGAAGTACCTGGGAGAAGGCTATGTGGCCTACACCAGAGATGAGAAACTTCTGGGCCCATCCATCTAGTGTTCTGGGTCATGAGCCCTTAGCTCAGCTGAGCCGTGGGCACTGGGCACATGGGCACTTGCAAAGGCGAGCTTTAATCAGAGGTTGCAGGTGGCTGTGCTTGGTGACAGGACGTGTCAATCAGCTGGCCACTGCCATGGCGGCTTTCCTCGGCTCCCCTGCAGCCACGGCCTTTAGGTGGTGTCGAGATGCACCATCTTCACCCTGTGTGGGAGTTCCTGAGGCACCATGGAAGCCTGGACCTCAGTGAGGAGAGATGGCATCCATGGAGGGAGGTTGGCCAGGGCCTCGAAGGAGCCAGGTGCCAGACCCCCATTGCTAGTGTGATGTTGGTTTCCTGTTCTCTGAAGGAGCCATGATGGCCACTCCTACCTATAGTGGTGTTGACCCCAGGATGAAGCAAACAAGCTGTAACAATTGAAGCAGCTAGGGTAACACCCATATCCTTCCTGGAGTCCACCCTGTCATAGGCCTCCGGCTTGACAAAGAGATGTCCCCCCTCAGTTTCCCTTCTTGTTCCCAGCCCTCTCACCTCTCACCCCTGTTCTCCCCACATCTCATCCCAATCCTTGTTTCCCCTCCCCATTCCATCTGCCTATCTCCTTCTCTTTATCCACTTCTGCTGTCTGTTCCATTTCCTCTTCTAAGTGACATTCCAGCACCCTCCCTTGGGCCCTCCTTGTTACTCAGCTTCTTCGGGTCTGTAGATTTATTGTGGTTATCCTGTACTATAGGTCTAATATCTGCTTATAAGGGAGTACATACCATGTGTGTCTTTCTGGGTCTGGGTTTTCTCACTCAAGATGATCTTTTCTAGTTCCATTCATTTGCCTGCAAATTTCTTGATTTCGTTGTTTTTAATAGCTGAGTAGTATTCCATTGTGTAGATGTACCACAATCTCCGTATCCATTCCTCAAATGAGGGACATCCAGGTTATCTCCAGATTCTGGCTATGACAAATAAAGCTGCTATGAACATAGTTGAGCAAATGTCCTTGTTGTATGGTGGAGCATCTTTTTTTTTTTCCACCCACAGTGTACTCTACAGTTAACAAAGAGCCTTTCCCTGCCAACCATCAGGTTTAAAACAGGTTGCCACCACTTCCCTGGCCTGGGAACTGCACCTCAGGGTCTTCCGTGAGGCTATGTTCACTGTTCCTTTCTTCTCACTTGAACTACAACCCTCCCATGCCTTCCAGAAGAGCAGTGAGTGAAGTGTGGGCTCCGGAGCCAGCACAGCTGGAGGGCAAGTTTAGTGACAGGCCGGGAGGGTAAGCCTGTAAACATGACATGGCTCTTCCATGGACAGGTGGGCAGGTGGGTGGGAGATGGCTGGTGGCTGAAACTGGAGAGTCAACAGCAAAAGGAGACAGCAGCCCGAAGCCCAGCACTCTTCCCAGATTTCCCCTGGGCCGCTACGCAAGGCAAGGTAAACCTTCCCAAGTCTCCTCAGGGCCTTGGGAATCCTGGGTCCCATGTAACAGTGGTGGGTGGGCCCATGAGCAGTGGATGAGGCTGATCCACCATGACAGGGTTCCCTTCCTCCTGCCCCTAGTCTGTGCTTTTTGTCCCCAAAAGCGTGAGGGCATCAGCGCAGGGCCAGCTGAGGGGAAAGCTGCATGAGAAGGCTGGATGGATCCCTGTTAGGGAGAACTGCTGCTCACTCTGGCTAGGGCACAGGTATCCTGGTAGAGGGGCTGCTGGGTAAAGGACGGGCATCCCTGGGGGTTCCGGAGAAGCCCAGCACAGAACCACTTGCTCATCATCAAAGCTCGGCCTCCTGTATTATTCACCAGGCCGGCTAGCTTCCCACTCTCCTCCACCCGGGCCTCCCCCTCCCTTTTCCTGGGCCACTCCTCCATAGACTCCTGTTGCCTCTGAAGCCCTGAAGATCAAACGGTTCTCTCTCCCGAAGCCTGTTTTATTTTTAAATAGACCCACTTCCTTCCTAGTTTCTTAGTCCAGCAGCAGGGACGGGTTTTCCCTCCAGGTGAAGGAGAACCTGAAACCTTGGCTCCTTCTCTCTCATCACGTCCGTCCATCCATCCATCCATCCATCCATCCATCCATCCTTTAGATTTCAGTATCTTACTCCATCTTCCACCCAGGCCTGAGACTCTCCTCCTTCTTCTTGTTCCCTACTCCCAACCTGCCTCTTTTCAGCTGAGCAAACTGACTTGTTCAAACCTTGGACCAGTGCAAAACTGAAAGACAGAAGACAAAATAGGCCTCTCTCTCTGTCCCCCCAAAAATGGGCATGGTGGCACATATCTGTAATCCCAGCACTCTGGAGGCAGAGGTAGGAGGATCACCACAAGTTCAAGGCCAGCCTGGTCTACATATCATGTCCCGAAACAACCGGAGTCACAACTGGCTGTCTCAAAAACAAAACCAAACAAGAACTCTCAGGTTCTGAACTCTCTCTGACTCCCTGAGCGTAAAATCTAAAGGCCAGGCCTGACCCTCCAGCCCTGACCCTCGCTGTCTCCTCTCTGACTAACTCCTTTCCTCTCCTAACTCTGCCTGCCTCCTGAAGTTTCTGGAGCATAGTCTCACCTCAGGCCTTCCCTAGAAATCCCACTTAGGTACCTACACACTGCCACCCCCCCACCCCCCACCCCTGCTTTCTTTAACACCGCTGTCTGTCCCAGTAAGGAAATGCGTCCAGGAGGATATGATTTGTTGACTGTCCTGCCTTCGATTAGCGTGCCCTGACGGGATTCGGCAGAAGCTGGGAAGTTATGGCTCATTGTTGGGCACATCGATGCCACTCAGTACCTTTGTCAGATAAAGAAGACGGGTCATTAGAAATGTCTTTGCTGTGGAAATAGCTCCCGGCTTGCAAAAAGTCGGGGAAACAGCAAAAAAACGGAAGAAAACTAGTCAAAACGCTTAATCTGCAAGGAATATTTTGGGCTGGTGGCTTCAGGCGTTTTGTTACAACTTCTATAAGCACTATAGATCCCTTGTCCACTATACCACGGCGGGCCATCTCCAAATACTGTGGTATTTCTTTTAAGGTTTGTCTTCATTTTTAATTATGTGTGCGTGCGCAATGATGGCCGTGCAGGTGCCTGCGGAGGCAGACACACCCGGGAACTAGAGTTACAGGGAGCTGTGATGCACCGGAACCAGGCTCGGGTCCTCCGCAAGAGCAGCAGGTGCTCTTAACCTCTGAGCCGTCTCCCCGGGGCCCAGTCACTCCTTTTCGTAACGTACAGAAGGCGCTGTGCTTATGTTTAAGGCGAGGGGACTGGACCCGAGAAATGAGGTATGAACGGTGAGTTTAATAATGGGCTGGTACTGGACATAGCCTTTTTGTTGGGCCCTCTTCATTTACTCGCGTTATGCTAATACCAGGAGACCCATTCGTATGCGGCATTTTTAATGACTGGGTAACATTTGCCGAGATGATATGCTATTATTTCGCTAACCAATCCCTTTGCTGTTTGGAATTTGGGATATTTCCAGCTTATTACTATGAATAATTAATACACTTAAACACAAAGCTTTCCCCACACTTTGGTTATTTCCTTCCTCTACGTTTCTAGAAAGGCACCCCCTCCCCAGGGATGCAGTTGTGTGGGTTTTTTAAAATGTCCCCTAGGGCTTGGAATGTAACTCATTGATGGGAGGGGGGGCGTCCGAGCTCAGGCCCTGGGATTGCTGTCCGGTACCACACACACACACACAGTCCTATCTCATCATAAGGCTGGGCAGAACATCACACATTTGTGAAGCCTGTACTTTAACGCCTGTCGCTAACTCCATGCTGTGACCATGATGTCCTGACTGAAGAGGAAGGGACGCTGGCGACGCCTCCGCTTTCTTCTGTGGTGTCTTTGTCCTGCTCGTGGGCTGGAATAACTAACTGGTGTTTCTGCTGGCAGGTGAGGCCCGTGTTCATTATTGAAGCCCCAGCCCTCGGCCAGCTGCAGCCAGGGCTTTCGTCCACTTCATTAATATTGCAGGCCCTCTGAAGACCTAAATATTTGATCAGAGCATGTGCGAGAGGCCTGTCAGCGAGCTGTGTTTTCTCCTAGCTGCGCCCAGCCCGCAAGCTGGAGGCCCAGCTACCATCCGAAGTTGTGGTCAGTTGTCTGTGAAAAGCAGATCACCGTGGGGAACAGGTTAAAAGAATGATGATACATGTTAGGGAGGCCCCAGGCTCTACTCTTGATTTTCCACATCAGGCAGGCCGCAGCACATCCTGCCATTGGGGCCCAAGGCCTGGACCACTTGTCCTCAGCCCTAGGGGACGGACACTGAGTTCACGCATCCGCTTGACTTTACTAAGGCCCTTCTGATTAGCAGCTCTGTGCCGTGTGTTTTGTAGAGATTACTTCAGAAGCATGTAGCACCTCGCATGTGTTTTAAACTGTTGGCTGTTTGTTATGCACTATTCGATTGCCAACATTATCATCTCAGTTCTATGAGGGAAGTCTGATGAGTGTTCCCACTTTACAGATGGGCCAACAGGCTCCCAGATGTAGCTAAGGAGCCTAGAGCCGGACTGCAGAGCTTGGCCATTCATTCTGGACCTAGAACTGGATGTGGAGGCCCAGCTGGGGATGCTGGGATTCTGAGCTTCCCTGTGAGGCCTCCGCTTTGTCCCTGGACTCAGCATGAGCTCCCATCCTGGCTTCAGCCATAAGGAAGAGAATAGGGAAGAAAAGCTCCCTCCTGGGGCTAGTACCCCCTGGGCCTTTCTCTCTACCTGAGGGAAAAGACCCGGTTTCTAGGGGAAGATGGGCCTCACCCCAAGCTGGTTTCAGCCCCTCTAGGGTTCTGAGTCCTGAGTGACCAGGGCCTGGAGGGAAAATGGGAGTGAAGAGGGGGAAATGACTGAGGGATGGTATCGGGCCAACGATGGTGACAGAGAGCTAGCCTTCAGGGACATCAATAGAAGGCTGGCATCTCAAAATGAGACCCTCATGAACGGCCCAGAGAGCTGTCAAGATGACCCATGCAGCAGGTGAGCATGTTTTCAGCCCAAGGCTGATGACCTCAGTTCCGTCCCTGGGACCCACAGTGCAAGCAAAAACAAACAAACAAACAAACAAACAAATATTTTAAAATTTTTCTTGAAAGCTGTCTTCTGACCTCTACACACACACTGTGCTATTCCACGTGTCCAGATGCACACACCGACACACACCCAGACTTTTGAAAAGGAGATCTGCTGGGAGCAGGGACCCAGACTCACCTATCCGCCTGAGGGACGCCTCTCCTCCCTCGGGCACCATGGCTTCCTGAGTGAAGAAAGGGCTGCCCCCACCCTCTCCTGCTGTCCTCTGCGGTGCTAAGATCTGTGGCGGGTCCTAAGGCTCTTAATCATCACCGCTCCCAGAGGCGGCGTATGCTGTGAAAATAATGGAGGAGGCCACACAAAGATTTAGCCCAACGGTGCTCATCACAGTGTGACAACGGCAGCAGCGCTGTATGCCGTGCGTGCGTGACCAGGCCCATTCGTGCAGCGCTGTCACTGATTCTCTTCCTCTCCAATCCATTCATCTCCCGGTCAAGCCATCCACCCCTCACACACACATCAGGAAGGGCAGGCCTCCCTCCTCCACCTTAGACCTTCCAAATGACCTGCCATCACATAGCATACAATTCACAGTAAGTGCTCTGCCAGCCTCTCCCTCAGAAAGATCCATTTCCTCTCTGTTGCTTCCCCCCCCCTTGCCCCTTCCTCCCCCTAATTCTCCCCAGATGGCCTTCTTTCCTGGCCTCGCAGCTGAGGTGGCCTCCCCATCTCAGCTCACTCTATCTCAACTCCCCTGCTTGAGTTTCTCAGTGTATTTTATTACTTCCTAAGAGACAGTTGGTGACCCATTCAAAGCTCCAAACCCTGTGAGGACAGGGCTTGGCTTGGCCCCTGCTAGAACCAGGAGCATGGCACTCATGCCCTGGCTTCTGAAAGGAAAGGAGGACCAGAGGACTGGACGGAGAAAGGGAGGGGGAGGGAGGGAAGTGAAATGGACCTGGCAGGCTCTCCATGCCAGCCCTGAGCAGAGCTTGGGCTGAGTCAGAGTGCGGAACCCTGCCCCCTACAGTGCTTGGGCCTGTGGTGTGGCACAGCAGGTGCCTTTTGTCAGTTTTCTAGGTGAGTCTCAGCAGGAGAGACTGACAGGCAAGGAAGGGCCTGGAGGCCCAGCCAACCCTCCTCCCCAGCCAGGTGAAGCTGCCCACCCTACTTGGCATTCTGGCTGTGATTCCTTCTCCCTCACACTTCCCATCATGCCAGAAGTGGGTTTGTGATAACATCCCTATAAATTATTGAAGTGACTTTCTGGGAGGCCGTGGAGATGAAACCCCAGGCTAATAGCCATGGTGGGGGTGGGGTGGGGGCGGGGATGGGGGGCGGGGGGCGGGAAAGCTGAAGCTCCTGCACCTGCAGAGGTGTTTCCCTCCCCCCCTGCCTCAGCAGGGAGTGGAAGGGGATCTGTATGAATTACGCCAGATGAGATGGCCCCCATCGTCTATCGGCGCCTGACCCCGGCTTGAAGAGCTCACTAAGGGAGCCCATTCCAGCAGCCTGCTATGCTTGGGCAGTAACCACTGCTCTAGAAATGGGGGCAGGGACCCCACAGGAGGGGGGTGGAGGGAGGGTTGGGGGTCACGCTGTGGAGAATACAGGACCCCAGGAGGGGTATAGCTGCTACCCGAAGAAACACAAGGGAAAGATGAAGGGAAAAGCTGGGTGTTCTGGGGGCCAGGGGGCTTGCGTGTGGCAGCAGGCCAGGTGAGGTGTCTCTAAGGGCCAGTGAGTTCTCGTCAGCTCCTGCCAGCCCTGCTTTTGGCAATCCCTTGTCATAGAATGCCCCACGGCCCTGAGGCCACATGGATCCTCAGGACTCTGGAAAGGCGGGAACCTTGGCACGCCCCATCCGAGGCTCAGCAAGGGCACAGTCCCTACCCAAGAAATGCTACTCAGAAAAATTCCTTTGGCCTTTCTCTCATGCTTTCCTCAGAGGTTCCTCTCCCTTGCCCCAAAAGCAAGCTGTCCTAAAGAGTGTCTGAAATCCAACTGTCCAGTGACAGTGCATGCTCTGGTCTATTGCAAGGTTATGTTCCTGCCCCAGCAGCTGTAACATTCTCTGGTACCAAGGAGCCTTTTGTGTAACCATTTAAGTAGCAGAATAGCCACCAGCTGGTAGGGTGGGGAGGGCCTGTGATCTTGGGTGGGAACGAGGGTAGAAGGAGGGATTGTTAGCCCTGGAACAGGCACCTGGGCCTTATAATTCTTTCGAAAAGTGCCAAAGACAAGTGGGCACCTAACTGGGTGGGCTCTATTCACCCTTCAAATGTGGGCTATTTGGGAGACAGTATGGAGCAAATGGCTTACGCCAAGTAGGTGAAGGCCTGGAGTCTGAATAACAGTTTCTGGCCCTGGATGGGTGCACTGCCCTCTCTGAGCCACCACCTCCTCATCTGAAGTTTTAATGCAAAGCATCTGCTGGCAGTGAGGTGGTGCCCTCATCACCACAGCCTTAGGGCTGCCACCCGGGCTCCAAATAGGATGTGAACATGTCTACTACAGGTCCTTACGGGGAGAGAACCCTAGCAATGGGTGCTAGGGTTTTTGTGCAAGCTGAAGACATAAAGGAGCCGGGCCTGAGGCTGAGCCATACTCTCTCTTAGAAAACTACTTTTCCTAGACCTTAGTTGTCTCACTCTCCGTGAAGATCAGGGTCTCTGCTCTTTCCCTCCCCCACTCCGATGGGACATAGGTAAAGTAGCTTCAGCTAACACTTTTGAAGTGCCAGGTCTCGTTTAGTCCATGTGGCAGCCTGTGAAGCCGGTATTGTCCTGGTGAAGAGATGAGGACACAGGCTGTCAGTGCTGACCTGGTCACCTTCTAGAACCGTCACCGGATGTTCTACCCAAGGCTGCGGAGACTGGAGGTGTCCAGCTTCCTGGGGAGCTCTGTTCTATGTCACAAAATAGGCTGAGCCCTGGGACAAGGCTCTGGGTGAGACCGTGGGAAAGGGAGGGGAGGCCACTGGAAGCAGGGTTGGGGTCTGAACACACCGAGTGGCAGGGACAGTCTCCGTCCCCAGCCAAGGGCAGGTCTTCAGCACCTACCTGCTTTTTATTTCGGCAGGGGCCTGTGAGCAATCAGGGGGGTGAACAGTGGGAGCCTGCAGCTGCATATAGGGAACACTTGGTGGGGAGCCCCTGGATTCCAACTGAAAGACCAAAAGAAGGAAGCAATGAGCCCAAAAACCTGCACTGAACCAGGCCCCTGTAATCCCGGCACTCAGGGAGGGAGAGGCAGGCGGATCTCTGAGTTTGAGGCCAGCCTGGTCTACAAAGCAAGTCCAGGACAGCCAAGGCTATCCCTGTCTCCAAAAACAAATCAAAGCAAAAAGAAAGAAAGAGAGAGAGATGCATCTATTGAAGATGTACAGATTTTCCCCTTGCCGTTACTCCCTCAGCAGCTCCATGTAACAATTATTTCCATTCTATTACATTGCCTGAATAATCTAGCGGTGATTTAAAGTATGCAGCTGGCTGTCTATAGGTGAAATGAAAATGCTACACCGTTGTCTTAGTTAAGGTTTCTATTGCTGTGATAGAATACCAAAAGCACCTTGGGGAGAAAAGAGTTAACTTCAGCTTACAGTCCCTCAGCATTGTCCATCACTGAGGGAAGTCTCCACAGGGACCTGGAGGCAGGAGCTGATGCAGAGGACATGGAGAGGTGCTGCTTACTGGCTTGCTCCTCCAGGCTTGCTCAGACCGTTTTCTTATACACCCCAGGACCACCAGCCCAGGGATGGCACCATCCACAGTGAGCTAGGCTACCCCATCAAGCTTCAATCAAGGAAATGTACCACAGGCTTGCCCACAAGACAGCTGAGGTTACCTCTTCCCAAATGACTCTAGCTTTTGGGACTAGCCAGCACAACCATTTTAGATACATGTCTGACTCACGACTAATCTATTGCTAGTAAATGATTCCAGGCATGGGAACACCTGGACGCGGGGATGGTTAGGGCAGT